>NC_136428.1:383831784-384376784 GCF_052849685.1 Lactuca virosa
GGGAGAGAGTGCTCATCAACCGAAGGTTAAAACTGAAACCGATTCTGCTTAACCGAAGGTCAAAGTTACAACCGAACTGAAGGATAATGTAGCTTCAGGTTCTGGTTCACAAGCCAAGAAAAAGGAGATTGATGATGATAGCGATGAAGAATCTGGGGAAACTATTGGTGGGGCTCTTAAGCGAAAGAAGAGGGATAAAGAGCTTGATGAAACCTTGAAGGTTGCAAGGGAAGCAGAGGAGAGGGAAAGGAGAAACAAGGAAGAAGAAGAAGTCTTGAACTGCAAGAAGGCCTTGTTTCCCTTATGGACAAAAGAGGCACTTATCAATCAAGCTATAGAGTTTCCAAGTGTTTATTGGTTGGAACCTGTTGCTTCGTTTGACTGTGATAATTCTAAGGACTCGCAGTTCGACATGCCGATAACACGAAAGGCATTCACGTTTCACTGATTTGATTCAACTGCTGAGGTTCCTTTTCCACATGCAAAGGTTGACCGAGAGCTTATTGATTTCTATCTGAAGTATGGACAACCTCAGTACTTGACATGGAGCGCACAAAAGATAATCACTGTCAAGGTACTGAAACCTACATCTGCTGGGAGGTTTGTAAATGTCAATTTTAAAATCACTCGAGGGTCTTCAAACTCGGTGTCGATTATTTCCCTGGCAGACCTTCCCAATCTAAATCCTCATGACTGGATTCTTTTGTTTAATATTCTGCTCACAAATACGAGGGAATATGAGCCGATATTGGAGCACTTGAAGAGGATGTTGGCTTCATACATCCATGAGGTTGCAGCTATGGATCAAGAGATAGCGAAAGTGATGAATAAGAAACCGACCATCAAGCCAACACCGAAACCAGGTGATGTGAATAAGATGAAGATGGGGCAAATAGATTCAACAAATCTTACTGTGATGTTTACAAAAGGCAAAGCTCACAGATTTTTATTTGCTCTTGTTGATAAACATTTGTTTTCAACTGACTGCTTGGAGCACATCATCAACATTATTCATCGGTGCAAGCAGAACTCAGAAGCAGACAAAAAGAACTTCACGAACATGCTTCGGTGGTACATAACGTTCCGTCATCATTTGCTGGCTATCATTCCGAAGTTGTTAAAAACAATAAAGAAGTCTTCTGCAGCTCAGCCGAAGTGAGCTTTTTGTCCCATTGACGCAAAGGGGGAGATTGTTGAGTCTAATTGTGTTGCGTCTTGGGCTTATGTTTTGTATCCGGATTGGGCCTGTCCATCCGTGATTATCTAGTAGGGCTATACTATAAATATGCATGCATGTATGCGTTATGAGGTTAACGTTGTTGATTATTACGTTTATTGTTTTTGTAACCCTAAACACCTCTACAGTCGAAGTTCTTAATCGAGCTCTTCTGAGGTGTTGAAGTTTTAATCATACGACACATTCAAAGCCATTCTCGTGTTCATAATTACTTTGTCTGCATAGAATCTAACGATCCTAATTGAACTTTGTTCTAACAACGTTCAAACATGGCATATAAGGCTCATAATGCCAATACATGCCCCCAACAAGGCACCAAAACACAATAACTCTTTAAGTGACTGAATAAAGCTTGAGCTTTTGGACCCTCTGAACCTCACAAGTTCCAGATCTGAAGTCTAGGCCAAGAAAGGGACTCCATGTACCCATATCTCAACAAAAAGGTGATAGAAAGCCCTATTCATCAAAACATGAGATCTAATCACCACAAGGAGAAAGGTGGGAACTTTTACCTTCTCCAGAAGCTCTTGGACGAAATATCACTGATCCACTGGTCCGCTTCTTGTTCCTTGATGAATCCTCCCTTCCTCTTCAAAATAAATGTAACAAAAGACCCCAAAATTAGCTCCTTCCACACTCTCTAGCTCAAAAGGACGTTAGGGTTTACTCTCAGTGAAGGTGAGCCGCAAATGAGGCTATAAGTTCCCTTATATAGGCCCCAACCCCCGAGAAATTAGGGTTTCTCTGCCTAGCACCTACTCGGCGAATCAACTCTCTGACTCGTCGAGTCCACTCATTAAATCCCCGCTGGCAACTCAGCCCTACTCGGCGAGTCGGACTCACAACTCATCGAGTTCACTCATGAAACACACATTAAGGTGTATGAAAGTCCGGATGTTACAATTCTCCCCCACTTGAATTAGATTTCGCCCTCGAAATCTTTTCTCAACGTCACATAGATCGAACCCCATAGCCCGAAAAGTACCACCGAAAGGATCTCATACCACACAACTAACTTCATCTATAGCCACCTGAACCCAAACAGGAACTCCCAAACCCGGAAGAGGACATACCCTTCTGCCGCTACGATACCCTTTCTGACTCACCAGAATCTGAAAACTCTAGTGGCCTGCCTCACTGCCTGGCCGCCCTCTCAAGCTATCATCATGTTATTCGCTCCTCGAATAACGGACCCTGACAACTCACTACCCCTCTGATTCCCTCGTAGCGACTGATAGAAACAAGACAACGCCCAAAAAAAAATTTGCCACCGATCGCTCATACCAAACATACTAAGCGCTCCATATCATACTCCAAGGAGCGAAAGGGTCACATTACCCCAGAGACCCATCTACTGAACTGCAATCGAAATCCCATCTGAACAAAGAACTCTTAACACCCTGCCCTCAAACACAAGAAAATGATAATGCTTGCTCAGAAGCATCCTCTGACATCTAACAATCATAAGCCTCGGCTCCCTCTCAGATATCCCTTTCAACCCTGAGCACCAGGTCAACTCTCGTCCCCACAGTTGAACCTCCAAAGGTTACCCACTGCATACCCCAAAACATCTCACTGACTTCCTTCTCACAATAACCATCTCGGCCCATTGTGACACACAAGTTATGAAGTCCGTTTTACCCCAAGAGGATACTACAATCCCAACTGAAATCGCCTCACCCTCGACCTCCGTCATCTACTACTCTTTAGTTCCATGCGTCTCACGGTCCTCCTCATACAAACGAACCGACCCACTTAGGTCTAAGACATCAGATGACACACGATACTCCTCAAAATGAAACCCATCTCTGAATCCAGAATCTCATTCACCTACTCAATTCACCACCAAAGCTAAACTCAAACTCGAGAGTCTGGTCCGACACAGAATTGGAACCACTCGTCCCAATGAAGCACTCAACCCATGACCCATGACCCGCAATCCACACGTACATCACTTCTCCAATTCTTTCGATTGTGATAACCACAACTCAACTCAGAATATAACGATCTCCGACAACTATGGAGATCCTAGTATCGCCCCTGATCCGACCACCAGGTTCCCAAAACTCAAAGAATGAGGCTACCCAAGCCAAAAAACTCTTATGCGTCATGCTCTGACTAGAGAATAATACGGCTCCCCGCAGGCCTACGACACTCTCTTACTGTCTCATGAATACTACGGCTCCCCGCAATATCACAACACTCTCTCGCTGACTGGTGAACACTACGGCTCCCTGCAGTGTCACAACACTCTCCCACTGACTGGTGAACACTACGGCTCCCCGCAGTATCACAACACTCTCTCACTGACTCGCCATGGGCCCACTCCATGGTTTCCCCTGATAATCCGAAGCGATTACTCCCACTCGGATCCGCTCACCCTCTTATCACCCCATAGTCTCATCCTCGGGTCACTACCCCCACTTAGTTCACTATCGAATACTCTACGGCTCAACATAGATAGGTACACACACCCACCCAGGTTAAGCATCACCCGTTCTGATGACAACCGTCGTAACCAACACTTTTCTTGCTACAATTTACACTCAAGAATACTTCCGCTTGATGACAGATAGCTGAAGGGCTCCCACTGGAACCGTCGTCACTCGATACTCCACTTGCCACCTTATGACTCAAGTCTCAAAATAATCTGAAATTTTAGGGCCTCACACTCTAATACCTCGGTACGCTATCACAGAACCTCACAATGCATTGTCTCAATCACTGATCCGCCACCCATGGCATCATACTCGGATACCGCAATGTATCCTCCCAGATTCTCACAATATCTCGACTCCACCACCGATCTTCATCTCGCACAACTCACAACTTCGAAATATTCCAACCCTCAACTTGAAACACAGAGGAATCGCCAATGACTCGGAGCACGTTGATGACAATCCGAAACTCCCTCCTCTATTGCTCAAAACCTATGCAAGAATACCCATACCGTCCCTGAAGTTGGTTGCCCAAAACAACTGCTATCCTTCTCGAAATGCAGATAACAATCCATACATCGAACTGATACTTCGGCAATCGACTCCAAACCTCAATGACCTATCCGCCTTGAACCCAAACATTTGCAATCCGGAAAAATTCTTGACATCAATAGATTTCCTTGGTCGGCGGCTACCTGCCGTGGATACACCCATCCTTTCATGAACATGCACATCATGCATTACCCTGCTCCGCACTTCGCCTCGACCGCCAATAACCCTGGTCTCATGCATTCGCACTGCAGGTCTCGATACCCAGTTCTCTAACCGCCCCTGAACAAATCTCTGATCCTTTCAATAAAATACCCGGATCTTCCCCCACTCAGGGTTTGAACCATCACCGCAGGCATACCAACGATCTACTCCATAGCCTGTTTCACCAGGTATATTACACTTGACCTTTGAAACGAACCTCGCAATCATTCAATGATCTTCCTGATGGGAACCAAGCAACTCCAAATATCCCGCATCTCAGACAAAACCTCAGAATCTTCCCAACGTGACTGCCTCTAGTCATCTTGAATGCCTCAGACCGACACACCGCCGGATACTCCGACTGTCCCGACACAATCCTGACTCTTAATCTGGAAATAATGCACTATCACGCACCTCGTTTCCGATTCCTCGACTAACCTCCCAACGACATTCAAATCTAGTACTGACACACTACCAGACATTTGCATTGTCATGTAGTAGTCATAACTCTCAGTCTGAAAATTAATGAACTATCATACTCCTTATTTTCGATTCCCCAAGCAACGTCCCATTATGAGAATTATCATGATAACAGAGATCTTATTCCCACATCTGATATCCATCATAACGATGAAGGCCACCGCCCCGATATACTCCTATTGATCATCCGACACCGCGGCTAGCATATGCCCTACAATACTCAAATAGGGTATATCCTTGTCCTTGACCATCTCAGTTCTTACTGATGACCCTCCCATGCTATAACATCACCCTGCGGCAGACATATTGCCTCGATACTCTGGTGAAAGATCGTAACCAACGCTACCCCACAGGGTTTACCTCCAAGCTCAGAAACCGGAAGCTCAATATCTCTTCTGCTTCTCACCGAAAATAGCACAACTCTGGTCACAGTAAGTGGCATCTCCACTATCGGTCGATCGCTCGACTTAGATCGCAATCCTCCATAAGGCAACATCTCTACTCCTCCTTGAGTCTTGCGACTCCAACTGGCATCTCACCAAAAATCTCTCGGAAACTAACTCAATTCTCCTCTCAAGGTATGCTCCATTGAAACTCGCTCAACATGGCCGTCTGGCCCCACAATTTTTCACATTTGATCTCAGTCTAATCAATCTCAACAGAATAACTGGTAAAACCAGAAGCACTAACCTCCAAGAATCATGGTACTCGAACCATGTGATCACCTCTCGATCTGCCATGAACCATGGTACCCAAACCATGTTATCTCCTCTCAATCTTCTATGAACCATGGTACTCGGACCATGTTATCTCCTCTCAATCTGCTACTTAGAACCTCTGGAACTCTCCCTGCTTTGAGTATGGGTCCTTTGCTTTCAGTAGTACGGGCCCATACTACCTGCCACATCTACCCATAATTTCCACACGGATCGTCCCAGATTTCCTAAGTAGCTACTCAACCATTCTCGATCACCAATCCCGACATACTCGGTCGCCACGCAGCGAATACTCTCCTTCTATCAGCATACTCTTCTGACTACAGACACTCCCTATGCTCTTCCTAGGTTCTCACACTTCTCTGCCATCAGCTGCTGAAGAACTCCTTATAATGCCGACCATCTACCTCCTTAATATCGTCATATTCACTCGGTAACTGACTCCCATTATCAAGAGTTCCACAAAGCACAAAGCAAGCAGCATTCAGGCATCGAATAACCTCCACCGAGACTAACACACCACTCGAGCAGACAACTCCACTTGCTCTACTCATAACTCAAAGGCATCACTGAACTTAGGCTGTCTCACCTCTCATGGTATCTAATTACTCCTCTCAGTAGGCTCCTCAAATGCTCATCTAGTTATCTCCTCTAGATTATCTCTCGACTCAGAACTCCCTCTCTAAATGATTCCCGCTAGATACTCTTACTCAGCACATACTCAAGGCACATAATAGATAGCAACAATCCCTAGGCTAAGGCATCACAAATAAGGCATCTCTAGCCCTAACATGAAGTACCTAGCCTATCCTCTAGCATGCATAAATAATATCTCATAAAGTAAACAATTTTTAGGTATTTTGGGAAATCACAGTTCGGGCTCTGGCTGATTGTACACACTGCTCCTTCTCGTTTTTCTCTTAGAAACTCTTACTTGTTATAGAACAATCTTTTCTTTTTGAAATTTTTTCTCAAATCCTCAGTTTGAGTCCAGACTTCCCCGAAGGTGCATCCGAATCCCTAAAACCAAGGCTCTGATACCAACTTGTAACACTGAAAATTTTCAAAATTTTTTTTTCATTTAAAATCACATAATTCTCATAACACATTTCACAAAAATCTCATTTACTTAATTTACAATTCGCAACTCCATAATTGTTTGGTTAAAATCCAGGATCCTCAAAAACATAACTCTTTCACTAGTGTGTACAATCAAGCCGGTGCCTTCCCACGATCCTGAGAAAAGCCTGAAACACATAACACATAACATGATAAGCACGAAGCTTAGTGAGTTCCCCAAAATACCACACACAGCTCATTAGCCACTCTAGGCTATAACTCGACAAGACCCTCCGGTCAATGTGTCTCAGAGGGACCCTCCGGTCCCAATTCAGTAAGCTCATAATAACAATACTCAGCATAAATCACAAAGACTTAATGCAGAATATCAAATACACAGATAATCACAATAAACGACTCAATCACACAAAGGTACCACTCAAGGTAAGTATAGTGAGAAGACTCACCTTGCAAGCAGCAAGCAATTATCCTCGAACTTGAATCTCGAACTAGCCACTGCCTAACACTTAGGGTAAATATCTCTAATTAATACTCGATTCTCGACTCTCAGTAACCAAATGTTATTCTTCTCTATCTAACTCTCGAATTGGGTAAAAGACTATTTTACCCCTCCATGGTCTCCAATACTTATGTTGACCAAACCCTAAAGTCAACAGAAGTCAAACACGAGTCAATAGTCCATGTTTGACCCGACTCGTCGAGTGCACTCTTGCGACTCGTTGAGTCCCCTCGTTTCCTCAGAAGTCTCAAGAGAGTCCAGCTCAACTCGTCAAGTTGACCCCCAACTTGCCGAGTTATCGAACAATCGAACCCATCGGGACAAACCCTCAACGACTCGTCGAGTCAGGCCATGAACTCGGTGAGTCCCTTCGATCAGATTCCTCATTCAGACGATTTAAGGAAGATCTATCACTCCAAACACTAGATCTACCATCATAAGGGTCGATTGTCACGTAAAGCTGCAAGCTTTATGTTCAAACATGGCATATAAGGCTCATAATGCCAATACATGCCCCCAACAAGGCACCAAAACACAATAACTCTTTAAGTGACTAAATAAAGCTTGAGCCTTTGGACCCTCTGGACCTCATAAGGCCTAGATCTGAAGTCTAGGCCAAGAAAGGGACTCCATGTACCCATATCTCAACAAAAAGGTGATAGAAAGCCCTATTCATCAAAACATGAGATCTAATCACCACAAGGAGAAAGGTGGGAACTTTTACCTTCTCCATAAGCTCTTGGACGAAATATCACTGATCCACTGGCCCCCTTCTTGTTCCTTGATGAATCCTCCCTTCATCTTCAAAAGAAATGTACCAAAAGACCCCAAAATTAGCTCCTTTCACACTCTCTAGCTCAAAAGGACGTTAGGGTTTACTCTCAGTGAAGGTGAGCCGCAAATGAGGCTATAAGTTCCTTTATATAGGCCCCAACCCCGAGAAATTAGGGTTTCTCTGCCCAGCACCTACTCGGCGAGTCAGCTCTCTGACTCGTCGAGTCCACTCATTAAATTCCCGCTGGCAACTAGGCCCTACTCGGTGAGTCGGACTCACGACTCATCGATTTCACTCATGAAACACACATTAAGGTGTACGAAAGTCCGGATGTTACATTGAATCATAAAACTTTAAAGAAGAAAAAATAGGGCAAGAAGGGGTTGGTGCGTGTGATATACTACGATACATAACTTAACCACCATCACATAATTTCAAACTTTTGTTAGTGTATGGTATCGTATAGTGAATCATCAAGTTTTATGTGAAAAGATTTATTGTGAGAGAGTAGGATGTCTTAGTCATACTGAGGTGTAATCAGTGTGAATCATAAACTTCACATAACTCATCAACAAGGAGTGGTTCAACTCCAAGCATCATAGAGTACAGTCTTAGTCTAGAATCAACGTTTCATCAATTCCTTTTGATATGGTACAATACAGAGTTAAGAAAATAAATAAAGATAAAAAGAGATAGTAAAAAGAAAAGAGTCAGAGAAGGAAAATATGCAGCTTTTTTAAGAAGATCGTAAAGACCCGATATGGTGTATCTTTTGAATTAAATGTTCATAAAGTACTTCCCCTTTTCAAGAAATCTGCCACACCAACTTCTGTCTATAAAAGAGAGACAAAATAGCACTCATTTAACACTTCAAAATATATAGAGATTTTAAGCACCAATATAGAGAAAGAGGTGTTCTTATCCTTTGAAGATGAGATTATTCTGATGAATTCCAAGCTTCATATTAATCACAAAGAGAGGAAACCTGAAGCAGCACAGTCTTTGTAACCAACGAGTTAAGAAGTTCTAATCTTGAAGTCTTCGAGATATCATAATCATCACGAAGATAATCGAAGAGTTAAAGACTTTGAAGCCAAGAAATGGTAGGCCAGAATCATTGAGCTATCAGTGAAAGCTTGCATCCATGACCGATGATGATTCTTAAGAAAGCATCTTCAAAGAGAATAATACATGCTATAAACTTTGCCTTCACGTTACTCAGTTTCATCAGATGAAGGGTCCTGATGTGACACTAAGAGCAAGAATATCATTATGTCCAAGTATATATCTTCCTAATCTTGTGTCAACAATAAAAGTGTTGTGCCCGAATTTATTAATTATTTCCTTCAAACTGAAATTTTCATCTACTAAAGAAGGTATGAAGAGTCATTTACATTGTTCATACACTTACACTAAATGACAAGGTATGCGATGAAAATGTTGTAGAAGGTGGCCTTGAATGAGCAGATGATTCTCCCTGAGACTTGTGCTTAAGAAGAAATAGACAAGAAGAAATACTTATAAGTAAAAATAGACATACACTATATACTCCTTTGAAAGGTGGAATTATTTTTGTAATTTTCTAAAAGCATATAAGGAAAATATAGTTTTGTAGTTTTGTAATTTTTCAGAAAGGAAAGCAATAAGTAATATAGTAAACCAATCGAGATATTAAAAACACTATTTATGACACTAAATAAGTTGAAAAACCTCGGGACATGGAAAGCATGCCCAGTTCACCAGTGAGAAAGGTAATATCCTGCTCGTCTAATGGTTTGGTGAAAACATGCATAGTTGCATTTACATCAACACCATCGACGCCAACAAAAATCTTTGTAAGAGAGGACATAGGAGTTTTGGCAGTCTTACAGTCAGAAAAGAAGAATTCCTTTAACATGTCTTATACGTATTTTATTTAACAAGTGAAGATGCCATCTGGAAGTTGTTTGACTTGCAGTCCTAGAAAGAAGGTTAGTTCACCCATCATGCTCATTTCAAACTGATGAGCCATGATTTCATCTGATTCTTTACTCAAGACATCATCAATAGATCCAAAAATGATGTCATCAACATACACTTGAGCAAGAATAATATGAGACCTTGATTTTTGATGAGCATGTTATTATCAATTGAACCACGTCGATATTCATTCTGAACGAGATAATTCGTCATTGTATCATACCATGCTCTCAGAGCTTGCTTCAAACCATAAACTACCTTGTCCAGGCTGTAAACATGATTAGGAAACTTGTAATTCTCAAACCCAGGAGCTTTTTTGAGAAACACTTCTTCTTGAATTTCTCCATGCAAAAAGGCATTTTTGACATCCATTTGATACACCTTGAAATTCATATAAGATACATATGCAAGAAAGAGCTGAATAGCTTCGAGTCTTACAACTGGAGCAAAATTTTCATTGTAGTTGTTGAAAACAATAATTATTAAGATGGATAGATTCTATAAACAATGTGAATAAATAAAAAGAACACTGAAGATCAGATAGTGCCAAATGCTTATATTGAATAACTTTAGAAGAGTTCAACATGAACTTCTCTGTGAAAGCTAGGTAGGGCGATACAAACGTTAACCCTAATTGTTACATGCATGCACATTAAATAGTCTAACCCTACTAAGCAATAATCACGGATGGACATGCCCAATCCGGTATAGATGAGACTATACTAGCATATACAATTGACACTACACATTAATAAGCCCAACAATCTGCCCCTTTGTGTCAAATTGCGAAGGAGATTCTTTTATTGTTGTTGCCTTTTCTGCACCTTGAATAACTTCGTCATTAAATTCCATTGGGTGTTTCTGACTGCGATGTACCACTTGATCATATCTGAAAATCATTTCTGATCTGCGGCATTGTTCGTTTTACAAGCTTCAGTCAGACCCATGATGTAAGTCAAAGCTGAAGTTGAGTGTAAGTTTTTGTCCAGCAGGAAAAACATACACCTCTGAACTGTTTGATCAGTCCTCTGTTGGTATAATACTCTACAATTTTCCTTTCTGATTTTCCCAGCTTCAACTTGTTAAGATACTTCGATTCCTCCTCAGCTTTCAGAATCGGCTTCTTTTTCAGAATGGTTGCTATCTCCACATCCATCTTTGCAATCTCGTGAATGTAGCAGATAAGCATCCTCTTTAGATGAGCTACGATCAGCTCATACTTCTGTTTGTCTTTGGACAAGATCAGGAACAAAGAAATCCAATCGTAAGGATTCATGCATGGCAAATCAACAAGTATAAATTCAGTTTCTGAACGATTGGCTCCTCTGAATCCTTTGAATTTGACATTGATGAAGTTTTCAGTTAAAATCGGAGTATAAACCTTTACAACGACAATCTTCTGTAAACTCCAAGTTTGGAATTGAGGTTTTCCATACTTGAGATAGAGAGAGAAAAGCATACAATTAACATCATAATCCAAGAGCGGTGCCTTCTCAATCTTCTCGAAGCATCTGAACAGAAAAGCCCTAGGAGTGATCAGAAAGTCGAGTTGAGAGTCAACAATGATTTCTAGCTCGAATGATACCACAGGCTCCAACCACTGAGTGCTCAGATCATCAACTGCTTCCTTCTGAATCCTCTTAAGAGCCCACGGAGGAAAGAGGGACTTCTGAGTTTCTAGGGTGACCTTTGCAATTTTGGCTTCCAATTCTTGATTTTCCAACTCTTTGCGAACTCGCAGAGCTCATCAAGTTCCTTATCATGCTTCTTTCTTATGAGCTTTTCACCCTCAGACAACTCTTATTCTTCTTGTTCATCATATTCAAGCACTTTTTCTTTTCCTTTTGATCCAAAAGCTTCATTATCCTTCTGATCTTTTGGATTTGGTTTAGGTTTCTGCTCGGTTTTGTCAGTAGGTTCAACAACCTTTGACTTGGGTTGGTCTTTCATTTCTCCCCCTTTTTTCGGAAGAGCATCACTTTCTGAAACACCTTCAAGTCTATTGAGCATCGTAAAAACTGGTTTGAGTTTGTCAGCAAGATGTTGTCATACCGAAACTGTGAGCAGTGAATCACGAGTTTCAACGAGGCTCTGCAAATATTGTTTAAGATCTGAAACACAACTTTTAACCACAACCTTCTCAGATTCTAAGTCATCCAAATGCTTGTTGGCGTAGTTCAACTTCATCGAAAGGACCTTAACTTTTTCAGTCTTTTGAGCTAGTTTGTCCATGAGTTTGTTTTCTGCTGCAAGTTTGGACTGAAGTTTCTCAACTTGGATTGTCGAGTGAACACGCGAAAGAGCATCCTTCTCAATTTTCAAAGTTGAGCTAAGACCTACAATGAACTTATTAACACGCTATGTGTTTTCATTAGAAGATCTTAGGAAGTCATCCACGAACTTCGTTACTTCAGCATGTAGTTTTTCGACTTTTTTGGTCGTTTCTACAATGGTTTTCTCAAAAGTTTGGATGGCTTTTGTGGATTCAGCTAGGACTTTCACATTCTCATTTGTTAGCATCTCAACCTTTGTTATGTAGGACTTCAGCATGAACTCATAGTTGGATGAAGTGACAGAGGACTCTTGAATTGAATCCAACTTGGCACTAAGTTGTATAAATTGCCCTTAAGTCATTGGGGCATCATCTTCATCGCTGTTCTAATTAATTGTAAAGGGGCTGAAAGTAAAATCCTTAATAGCTTCTTGATCATCCTTAAAAATGATGTATTGGGAATAAAACCCTAATTGTGATTTGATGAAAAAGATGCGGAAAATAAGAACAAACACAATAATGAATATGTCGAATGATCACTTGATTTATTCAATTATGAGGAACAGATTACACTTTAAGAAATAAGAATCTAATCTACAAGAAACCTCACAACGTGGCGGCTACATTTTGTCTCTTTTGACCCTAATTATGAATAATACATGACTATTTATAGGGAAAAGACAAGTATTGGGCTTTTAACCTACACTTCATCAAGGGGGCCCATTGCCATCATCCATAGAGTACTTTGAAACCCTACAATCTCCCCCTCAAAGTATGGAATGGATGACAATGCTTTAACTTCCAAAACAAGCATCTAGAAAATAAGAAATGATCTTGCAATGAGGAATATTTGAAGCAATCCACGAATCTTGATTCTTCAATAGACTTCAACCACGGGTTCAAGGATTTATAAACCAAGCACTGAAGTAATGTTTTTAAACTTCATTTTCGAATGTAATCCCAAAGGTCTTCAATAAAGCCAAACCTGCCATAATAACCTATTTCAGAACAAAGAAACCAAATCACTTCTTGTCTTTGAAGAGCTCCCCTCCAAGTCACAATGATCTTCAAATAAGCTAATGATATAAGCCACCAAAAATTATCATGTAACAACCTAGATTTTAAGATTCGTAACGCCACTTGATCGAGAAAATAATAGAAGTCGGAGAGATAACAAGTCCTTAGAAGAGCTCGATGAAGAACTGCTACTGTAAATGATACTTCTCTGCAAAAGCTTTAGAAGAGCTCGATGAAGAACTGCTACTGTAAAAGCTACCTTCATAATTCTACCACAAGCTTTATCAAAAATCTTCAAATTTGAAAAGTCACTAATCCAATTTCGAATGGTCATACCAAATTCTCCCCCGTTTTATAATAAAAAACGTGATTATAAAGCTTTCAGATGGTCATGAGAATGATCTTGAATGGATGAAAAATTACTATGCTCCCCCGTGACAAAATGATATACACAATGAAGTATAAAATTCGAAAAAGTCGTGAAAATCTGTCGTTATCACGAAAAACGACTTTCCGAACCGCCAAGACTTGATGGATTCTTTATTTTGCTGTTCACGAAAAAAAATATATGCATTAAAAAATTCAAAACTGTTCACCGACCCTCAAATTTGCAAACTTTTTTGAATATTGGGCAGAAACTGTCATTTGCTGAAAGACAGGGCTGGAATGGTAATTCTGCATCATTTTCTCTTTGATTTGAAACAAGTTCCAAAAATGATCCGAAATTGCCAAGATGCTAAAGATATAGGGACCAAAAATGTAAGTTTATGTCATCTTCCCCATATACCCCTGATGTACGAGCCTGACTATAACTTCGAATACCCCCACTTCAGTGCACTTTCGTTTCAAGCACAAGCAACCAAATCCAAGTTCGTTCCAAGATCGTTGATACAAAAACGAAACCATGTTCGTTCCGAGCATCACGATGTGAACAAAAGCGAAAGCTTAGCCAAACCGAATCCAATCACAGGTTCGGTTTCTGTCCTCTCCTCTTTCGTTCCAAGTGCTAACAAATGAACCCAATCATATATTCGCTTCCGAATCAAACGATCATGGGAGAAGAACGAGCGCGAACCCAGAATCACAATCCCCGAACCCTTGACCTTTCGCTCTTTTTCACCCGGTTGAGTTACGATTCAGATTTCATCCATTCGCAGGTAACGACTTTTCTGACCAATTTAGACTTGGCAATTGCGAACTCAATTTCATTTGAACCAATGTATTAAGCCCCAAATGTAAAACCCATTAGGCGATTGAGAACCTGATTCCAATTTGATTCCAGATCAACAACCCACAGTTCTTCGTTTATATGAGTCGATTTTAACTTTTGAGGTTTGACTCACAAGAACATCTGCTCATTCCTATCAAGACTTTACCAACTGGGAATCATGTTCTAGTGCCGAATGCTTCCAAAAGGAAGACCGATAACGATTCACAACACATTCGTATTGATTATATTCGCCAGTGAGATTATGCATTCTAATTTTGACTTTTTGCATAGATACCCAAAACGAGGTCCAACACAGTTCATCCCATATTCATCTACTCATCATAACAACCACCATCCAATTGCCAGATGAACAGTACCATCAGACATAATTTTCCACGAACAGTAGATCGAACAAAAATCTTGATTCCATACCGCCAAAACACCAATAATCTTCAATAGCTTGTGCAGAAAATCATCAAATCAAGAACCGATACTTCAAAAATCAATAGATCTTTAAAGACCCGCTCTGATACCACTTATTGGGAATAAAACCCTAATTGTGATTTGATGAACAAGATGCGGAAAATAAGAACAAACACAATAATGAAGATATGTCGAATGATCACTAGATTTATTCAATTATGAGGAACAGATTACACTTTAAGAAATAAGAATCTAACTCTACAAGAAACCTCACAACATGGCGGCTACATTTTGTCTCACTCTTGACCCTAATTATGAATAATACATGACTATTTATAGGGAAAAGACAAGTCTTGGGCTTTTAACCTACACTTCATCAAGGGGGCCCATTACCATCATCCATGGAGTACTTTGAAACCCTACACGATGTCTGGATCATCTTCTCGGAGAGGTGAAGCTGTAGATGTGCTTGGACCCTTAGTAAAACCAAAATCAACATGTGCCCCCGTATCAGATACGTTGATAGTAGTCATCGATGTACTAACAGTGGTTGTTGTTGTAGCCGTGGAATCTGTATAGAATGGAGTATAGAGTGGAACAAAAATATGTGGTAGAGAAACACCCACATAGATCTTTAGGAGAGGAGAAATGGTTATGGGTATAGTGGTAGTGATTGGAGAGTAAGTAGTTATCAGAGATGGTGGTGGAGTGTGCATCTGAAAGAAATCAGAGACATGTGTAGAAGTAGTAGGTGGAGTTGATACCTTCGGAATTGGAGTTGAAGTAGGTGGTACCGAAGTGGCAGCAGTATCTTCGACTTCGTTCTGAATTGGTTCACCCCCACAAACATCTGATTGAGTTCTTGACTCCGAAGCCTCCTGAAATGGAGATGGTGAACTTGGTTTCCGAGCGACTTTCTTAACCTTCTTTTTTTGGAGTTTTAACAACTTCGGAAGGGCCAGCTTTTCCTTTTCGTTTTGCACCCCTCGGTTTGTTTGCCTCCTCAATCGCCTTTCGCAAGTCGTCTAGCATAGGGCGAGCACCAGAAACAGGCAACTTGCGATACTCATTTATGATCACATTATCCTGAAGTACCTTTGCGAGCATCACCTCCAGAATTGATCCCATGAATGCGAACTTGGTTGGGTCAGACATCATAAATGTCAACGTCTGAAGGATGGGAATCGCAACAACAATAGAATCTTCCACGGTTGGAACTTTGAAGTGAACCAATGCTCGTTTAACAACGATTGACCAAAATCGTGCACATGAGATCTCAATGTTGCGAGTAGAAGACGGAGTGCTCTGAATGAGTTGCGTCCAGAGGATGGAGCCATAGTCCAGATTATTGCCATGGTAGAGGCCATAGATGATGGTGCAAATGATCTTTCTTGCACTGTCTGAGCCTGTTACTCGTTCCGAAAAGCTTTTAAACAGTAATGTGAACAGTCTGTTCCACATTGGAGGAAGATTGGGCTTCCTAAACTTGGATAAAAGAGAAATATCCCTAATATACCCCATTTGATAAAACATGTTGATGAAATCGAGTATGGATCAACAAGGCCTTCTGATGAATCAAGCTCCAACATTCTGCTGAAACGAGCTTTGTTGATAGAGGTCCTGTTCGTAGCAACCTCGAAAGTGATGATGTCGTCAGCCTGAATGTATGTTGCAGAGGAGTATGCCTTGGAAAGATGAACCAGAGGTATGGATTCTGCCATTGTCAAAGCGTGAGCAATTGGAGAATACCTTAAACATTCGATCATCGGCCTTAGCCTCTCATTGTATCGAGATGAATCTAGATCAAGAATAAGATTTTGACCAAGATTTATGTTCAGCATGATCACAAATGTAGTTTGGTCAGCAAACGATGTTGTTTCAGATGATCTGGCCATGGTAGCAGTTGAAGAAGATGCACAGTAGGTAGAGAGAGAAAATGGTTTTTCTTTATGCCTTGAGAGAATATGTGAGCTGTGAGAGAAATCAATCCTCGAAATCCTTATATACATCATGATAGGTGAGAGAAAATCATGCCTTAACGTTTCCATATCCCGGTAAATCAGCCACGAAGGACGTGACAACTTTATGTGTCAGGCGGCATTATAACTGAAACGCGTGATGTCAGGGATTTGAAATAAACACGCCTTATTTGAATCCTTATCCCCAAGAAACCGCCTTTTCAGTTTTGACGTTTCGGAATAAGTTGTCACTTCACTATAACCTGTTCTTTGAATAACAGTAATCCACATGAATTAGAACCAGACATGGAAAAATCATAAAGATTTTTAAGCAAGAGTGTGCCAAAGAAAAAGAAATAAAACAAAATAATTTTTTGGGATTTTGTGATGTCAAATAAAATTGACATGAAATTCAGATTGATCCCGGGCAACGATCTCTTCCTTCTGAGTCAAGAGAGACTCGGAAGTGCTTGTGTGGCATCACGTTGAATTACGATCATCTATTTATTAAGAAATAGTGAAAGGCTTCTTTTAAGTAGGCTGCATGGATGGCTTAGGCTTCAACCAAATTCCAAAACTCAACATAAGTTCGAAAATCTGGAAGAAGTACTTGTTTGACCAGTGTAACCATAAGAACAAGTATGCTTTGGAATTTTTTTAAGTGGCTGGATATAAAGAAAATCTCAAGAAAAATAAAAATCTGGATCTTTGGGAAAGAAATGTATTAGGTCGAGAACATTTCATTAAGATCACTCAAAAAGAAAAATGAGATTTCACACGACAATTGCACTAACCGATATGGTTTTAATCATCAATTCATTGGTGAAAATGCTAGAAAATTTAATTGTTCACCGTCAATTCAGAAATGGGTTTCGAATTTTGGGTATCACTTAAAATCATGGTGATTATGATTTCGAGATCATCAACACAGAAGTTGTGTAACCATAAACCTCAATGGTAAATGTTGAGAGTCTCCAGGGTTACGTTTTATGAATGTGAAGTTGATGGAGAAATAGGAGGTTGGTTCCGAAGAAGAAAGTGTACCTCTGCTATAAAGTAGTGTCAAAGAAGTCAACTCTTAACTCAATGTGAGAAGAGGAAGTTAGCTCAATGACTTATGTGAATTATCAGCTTTATAGGGAAGAAACGATCGGAATGAAAGTTTCATTAAGGCTTCAAACATAGAGTCTTACAGGCTTAGGACAACATGCAACATCATGCTTCTAGGGACACTTAGCTAGTATATAGATTCAGAATTATACCTGCTCCATCGTTCTGAATTGTGGTAATAAGAATTTGAACCTACATCAGAGACATATTCTGAAAATACCACACATATAAATATAGAAAAATATTTTTGGAATTTTTGATTTTTCTGAAAAGATAAAACATAAATAAAGAAAATATTTTTGTGATTTTTGGAGTTTTTGAAAAATATAAAACAAAAACAAAAAGAAAAGAAAATATTTTTGTAATTTTGGATTTTTCTGAAAAACAAACGAAAAACAGAAAATAAAAAAAATATTAAAGAAAATAAATTCAGAAGCATAAATGAACAGTGACTTCCGAAGCTCGGAATCAATCGGAAGACACATAATGTACAAAGTATACATAAGCATTCTGAAACCCTAATGAATAGTAGAATCCGAACCATTCCGAAACTCGGAACGTGAACAGTGAATTCCAATTGCGAAGGGGATTTCGGAACTGAGTCAGCTTCTAACATTCCGAGACCTTGTAAAATACGATTGAACGTAGCTTCAGGTAAGGCCTTTGTGAAGATATTAGACAACTAATCAGAGGATGTAACAAAGTGTACTTCAATGTTTCCATCCTCAACGTGATCCTTTATATAATGATACAGCAGTGCTATGTGTATCGTCTTTGTGTGTCGCACCGGATTATGGCAGATTCTGATTGCACTTTCTTAATTACAATATAGTGGAATCCTCTTCATGTTGATCCCATAGTCCCCTAGCTGATTCTGAATCCATACAAATTGAGAAGTACATGATGCAACTGTAATGTATTCGGCTTATGTAGTAGATAGAGAGACACAAGTATGCTTCTTGGATTGCCAACTTACAAGTTTGCCATCTAGAAACTGACATCCCCTAAAAGTGCTTTTGCGATCGAGACCACATCCACCAAGATCAACATCTGAATATGCTTGCACAAAGAATTCGGAGTTAGAAGGATACCAAATTCGGAGAGAGGTTGTTCTTTTGAGGTATCAGAAAATGTTTTTCACAACAATTATACGAGGTTCACGAGGATTCGCCTGAAACCTAGCACAATAACAAACAACAAACATTATATCTGGACCACTCGATGTTAGATACATTAAAGACCCAATCATTTGTCGATATAGAGTAATATCTGCTGCTGGCTTGTCCAAGGATGGTGTAAGCTTCATTCCGAATGCCATTGGAACCTTTACCTTTAAATGACCCACCATTTCAAATTTCGCTAGCAAGGTCTTTGTGTAAGCTTCTTGGTTGATAAATATCCCCTATGCACTATGTCTAATGTTTAAACTAAGGAAAAAGTTAATATGACCCATTGAGCTCATTTCAAATTTAGTGTCCATCAGTTTTCAGAATTCAGCTGTTAATTTAGGATTAGTGGATTCGAAAATGATATCATCAACATAAATTTGAATGATCATAAGATGGTTACCATCTTTCTTGCAAAAGAAGGTTGGGTCAACCGAGCCTTGTTTAATTTTTGATTATTTTAGAAATCGATTAAGGGTTTCATACCATGCCCTTGGAGCTTGTTTCAAACCATACACAACTTTATCCAAAACATAACAATGATTTGGATATTTTTCATTTACAAAAACTGGTGGTTGTTCCACATAGACCGTTTCCTCGAGTTCACCGTTCAGAAATACACACTTCACATCCATTTGATAAACTTCAAAGTTTTTGTGAGCGGCGTATGCAAGAAAGACCCGAACAGATTCAAGTCTTGCAACCAGTGCGAATGTCTCCTCGTAGTCTATACCTTCCTATTCAGAATATCCTTTCACAACTAGACGTGCTTTATTCTGAATCACATTTCCTTCCTTATCTAACTTGTTTCGAAACACCAATTTCATTCCGACAACGAGGCATCCTTCGGAGTGGGAACTAGTCTCCAAACTTTGCTTATCTCAAATTCTTTTAATTCCTCCTGCATAGCTTGCACCTAATCAGCATGATCAAGAGCAATCTTTATAGTTTTAGGCTTGATTTTAGAGACGAACGAATTAAACATGCAAAATTCTATTTTTGAAAATAATGCAGTTTGATTCGCCTTTTGTTGCGCCCTTGTAAGAACTCCTGAAGATGCTTGTCGGATTATTTGAGATTTTGGATGATCTTTTGTCCATTTGGCCAATGGAGGGTAGTTCAAATCATAGGTTGGATCCAATTCAACATTTACGTCTTCGAATTCCCATTGTGCGTCGGAGTCATTATTTTCATTCTGCCCCTAGAAGTTTGCATGTGACTCTTCATTCGGAATCGGATTCTCTCCCTGCATAGGAACATTAGGATTTAAGGTTGAAGAAGAGCTCTCCCCCTAGAATGGAGCATCAGAAGGTGCTCGTTGAGATGGTGGATCAGAAGCTTTCGGAATTGGTGTTTCGATATTATTAGCAGCTTCATCGAAAATTTTCTTTAACTCATCCTCTTGATTGTCCTTCGCCTTTTATTTAGAAGAAATGGCTTTTTCACGCTCATCCAACAGATTCAGAAATTCCTCATAAAGATTTGAAAGAGGAATTGTCATTGGATTTGTTGAAAGAAAGATCTCCTCAGATTGAAAATCTTCTTTCTGGAACTTCTTCATATAGTTATCATCAAAGGTGACATAATAGGTATCTTCAATCTTTCTAGATTTCTTGTTCAGAACCCTATATGCTTTCGAAGTTAACGAGTAACCCAGAAAAATGCCTTCATCAACTTTTGCATCAAATTTTGTACTTTGTTCTTTGGAATTGAAAATGAAGTACCTGGAACCAAACACATGGAAAAATTTGACGTTAGTCTTTCTTTTGTTCAGAATCTCATAAGGAGTAATTGAAAATCTTTTATTAATGAAAGAGCGACTTTGAGTGAAACAAGCAGTTGATATAGCATTAGCCCAGAAGTAGAGAGGAATATTCGCAAAAGATAACATAGTCCTTGCAGCTTCGCATAGGGAGCAGTTTCGTCTTTCAACGACCCCGTTCTGCTGTGGAGTGTAAGGAGCAGAGAAGTTGTGAGTTATCCCTTTGTTAGTTAAGAATTGTTCAAGCACATGGTTTTTGAATTCCGAACCGTTGTCACTGCGAATGTTCCGAATGGGCTTTTGTAATTGAAGCTCTATCTGCTTGATGAAATCTTTTAGCTTCGGAGTAGCATCTGATTTCTGTCTAAGAAAGAACACCCAGGTGAATCTAGAAAAATCATCAACAACATCCAAGATATATTTATTACCACCAATACTTTCGATGGCAGGAGGTCCACACAAGTCGATATGCATTAATTCAAGTGGCTCAATTATTTTGATATTGATGATGGTTGAGTGACTCTTCCTACTTTGCTTTTCTAGCCCACAAGCAACACATAGATGTTCCTTGTTGAACTTCAGAAGGGGTAGACCACGTACAAGATCGCCCAGTACGAGTTTGTTGATATCCTTGAAATTCAGATGGGAAAGCCTTTGGTGCCATAACCAACTATCATCCGAAGATGATTTTGTAAGAAGGCAAATGGATGGTTTCCTATTTATCGGTTTTAAGTTCAGTGGATACATTTCTCCCTTTCTTTTGGATTTCAAAAGCACTACTTTTGTTTTCTTCGCAATGATTTCAGAACCCTCATCATCAAATGAGACTTTCAGCCCAATACCTACGACCAATTGTGAAACACTTATTAGGTTATGTTGCAGGCCTTCTACATACGCTACCTTCCGAATGGATAATTCACTATTCGTAATCATCCCGTAGCCTTTGATTTCTCCTGTGGCGTTGTTTCCAAACTTTACTTTGCCACAATCTTTTAACGATCAAAATTCTCTTAGTTCTTCTCTCATTCCAGTCATGTGATGCGAACAACCACTATCGATATACCATTCAGAGTCGTACTGTTCGTCACACATTACGTATAAAATTCAGAGAGATTTAGGAACCCAAACCATCTTGGGTCCTTGTGAGGCCTTTTTAAGAACAAGAAAGGTTTTAGTCTTATCGACCCAAAAAGATCCTTTAAGCAAAACATTATTCTTCTCTTTTATTATTTTGAAAACCTCCATTTTATTATCACCAAGATTAATTTCAACTACATTTGCTTTTCGTTGAATAAATTCCTTGTGTTTCTGAGTCATCTTTTTCGCAAATGCCTTTTCCTCCTTTTTCAAGTTAGCTTCGTATTTCTCAAGAGAAATCTTTGATTCCGAAACAAATTTACTTTTGCCCTTAACATCTTTTGATGTCTTGACTGATTTCGAAAAATTTATTTTTGGAGGACAATTGGATTTTGGCTTTTCAATAGGTTTTGAAAACCGTGGTTTGAAAAAAGGTTTTGTTATTGGTTTCTGAATTGGAGAAGAATTCGTATTTTTAACTGAAAATATTTCTGAATTAACAGAATTTTGATTGGAATTCTTATTTTTCCAAAAACGCGTTCTTTCTTCTAAATTTTTCCTATATCTAGCGTTCATATGCCTTTTCTTAGCAACAATTCTTTAGTAGACAAATGAATGTTAAACCTAGGCTTCTCTTTTCGGATTGGCGTATAGGTTTGTTCAGAAGAAGTTTCACTTGGAATATCTTTAGTGCCACTAGGAACAGCCTGATCATAACGAAGGTTAACATGATTCAGTGGTTCCGAAACGTATTATCCTTTCGTTTTCCATGAGGTCATTTCGGATAGACCTTTTGTCTCATCTATGTTGGCAATTGGTCCAGACCAGAAAAATTCTTCACACCCATCAACATTATCATCGTTAACCAGGGATGTTAGTTCTGATGTATCATTTTTGTCCAATCCAGTTTTTACGAAAACTTGATTTGGAACAGTTTGTTCTTTTGGAAAGACCGTGGCTTTTGCATTTAAAACACCAGAACCTTTATTTACTACAACACGAACGTATTCAATTGAATTTTCAGAAATCAACTTTTCCTTTGGTTCATGATTATTTTGTACAAACTCTGAGCAATCAACTTCATCCTCTACAATTCTTTCAACATGTTTTTGTGATATTTGGACTTAATATATTCCTTGATTTTCTCAAGTCCAATTCTGTAAGAATCAGAGACGTCATCCGGTGACACAATTGACTCACACTTATAACAATCTGCATCGATTTCATCATCTTTCAATTAAAGAAAGGGTAAAATCATTTTGTGCAGTCCCTTTCCTATGTCACAATCAAGATGCAATTGAGTAATATTGAAATATAAACGCTTAGCTATCAAACAGAAAATATTTCTTTGTTTCAAAAGAGCTAAATTGTCTCTTGGAAGATAAATGACATCATCCTTTGACCTAGTAAGCTCTAATTCCAACTTCTCTATCCATAATCTTCTCTCTTCACTCTTATTCGTTACCCTGCTGATTTGATCATTTAAATTAGAACTGCTAAGACGAGTTCCTTTTAAACTATCGCTAAAATTAGAAACAGTGTATTTTAAATCGTATAATTCAGAAACATAACATGTAATAGGAATATTAAGAGATTGGAGTATAGAGTGTACCTTATCGACGACCCTCTCACATTCTGACACCTGCTCAGAAACAGTCTTCACTGCGAAACAACTTTCGGATGCTTGTTCGCCGTCGGTAGCATACCCTCTTGATTCCGAGATGCTGTTCTAAACAATTAAACATCTTCATTCAACACCCTTTATCTCTGGCTTCACAACAAAACACCCTCCATGGGTTGGCTTTCTAACTTCATCATCTTCCAAGTCAGTTGTCCAAACCTCAACTCATCCAAATTCATCACTTCCCTCCTGCACGATCAATGCTGGCTTCGCATTTGATCCATTCCTCTTCCGATGCTCCTCAATCTTCTGAAGATAGTAAGCTTCATCCTTCTCAGACTCTTTCTTCTCATTCATCCTCCTCATCATGCATTCCTTGGCAAAGTGATTCTTGTCATGACAATAATTGCATTCATATCCAGAATCACCTAAAACCTTTTTCTCCTTTTTCTCTTCATCAACTTGAGAGCTCTTGAAACCCTCATCTCTAGACTTTTCGGAATTGGAATTTCCACCCTACATATATTTTTTCCAAAAGCGAGAAATTTTTTTATTGTAGAACTTTTTAGGGTTGGAAACTAACAGTGCCTTGTCTTCAGTGGAGATTCCAGTGTCAGAGAGACCAGATTCCGAATCTTCTTCAGTCACCTTCTTTCCCTTTGCTACCAATGCTAGGGAACTCATGCTAGAGACAATATTTACTTCCTATGTAACTTCATCCTCATGGGATCTCAGAATTCCCACAAGCTCCGCCAAAGAATAACTCTTGAATTGTTCATATGCCTTCACGGTGGACACAATCGCTTTCCATTCTGACCTAAGGCCATTCATAAACGTCACTTTCTGTTTAGTGACCCATTGCTCAAGATTATATTTTAGCATTCTACTTATCAAGTCGTTGAAGCAATTGAACGTTTGATCAATCTTCTCATCAGTTTCTGAACAAATGAACCAAACTCAGACATAAGAGTTGTAGTCAAAGAGTGTTCTACATCTGCATCTCCATGATACAACTCCTTTAGTCTATCCCATATTTCCTTAGCAGTAGTACATGCACTTACGAGACGAAAGGTATCCGGTGGAAGAGCAAACCGTATAATTCTCATCGCCTTTGTGTTGCTTAACAACTTGTCCATCTCATCCTGAGGAATATTAGTGTGTTCAACAAGAAGTGCATTGTAGTCAGCCTGAGTCTTGATAACCTTCCTGGTTGTAGTGTGCGAAAAAGTCTCATGAGTCATCGCCTGCCATATGGTAGAACCATGTTCTTCAATACAAAGAACATAGTCTTCAAAATGCAACACCCAGACTTTATAATCCCGAGGAAAGAGGATTGGAATCCTGGTTGTGGATCCAATACTGCTAGAGAGATTGAACGATAAAGTATGAGGATCTTCGTTCTGCATGGTGTCAAAGATTCACAAAACACGGATATAGAATCAGATATGTAAAACGAAACTTTGAGTTTTAGGGTAAAAATCAAAGATTTAGATCTGACGTCTATAATCGATAGAAACGATAGAGACGACAATAACAGATCCAATAAAAACACAAAAACCCTAATCGAACTCGACAGAAGAGTAGTGATTGAGTTACACTATCTCCTGCTCTGATACCAATAGTTGAAAACAATAATTATTAATATCGATAGATTCTATAAACGATGTGAATAAATAACAAGAACAATGAAGATCAGATAGTGCCGAATGCTTATATTGAATAGCTTTAGAAGAGTTCAGTGTGAACTTCTCTGTGAAAGCTAGGTAGGGTGATACAAACGTTAACCCTAATTGTTACATGCATGTATATTAAATAGTATAACCCTAGTAAGCAATAATCACGGATGGACAGGCCCAATACGGTATAAATGAGACTATACTAGCATATAAAATTGACACAACACATTAATAAGCCTGGCCTTCCAATTAAGTAAATCCCTAAGCCACCAACCGTGCCTTATTTCTAATAACAATTTCGTCTTCATCCATCTAGCTATGAAACACCCAACGAGTACCAATGATTCTTTTATTCTCGGGAAAAGGGACAAGATTCCACACTTTATGACGTTCCAACTCGTGTAACTCATCTTGCATGACTTTAATCTAATTATCATCTTTAAGAGCATCATTGACCATATTAGGTTCAATTAGTGAAACAAAGTTCACATACATGGAGTAGTTGTTTGTTGATTGACTCCGATTATATACTCCATCTGAGATATTTCTAATAATTTGGTCAATAGGGTAACCTGAAACATTACATAAATTTGTCATTGAGGAGACCATTCCATTTGAATTACTAGGATGTTCCTCGGAATTTGATGAAGGAACTGCAGCTCTTTCAAAAGAAGGAACTTCACTAGGTTCTTCAACAGTGGAATCATGGATTTGGATGGACTCTTCTGAAGGGTTAGAAAATAATGGAACAAAATTGTGATCAACAGGAAAAACAGGTTTGGTGAGCTCGAAATCTGCAGATGGACAGTGAGTACGCTCATCTAGAATAGACGTTGGTTGATTAATTGGATCATTTGTATAAGAGTCATCATCAAAGATCACATGAATAGATTATTCAATGATTTGAGAATTAATGTTGAAAACTCGAAAGGCTTTAGAGTCATTTGAATATCCCAGAAAGAAACCCTCATCAACTTTAGCTTCAAACTTTGAGCGTTGATCATTTTGGTTTAAGATAAAACATACACATCCAAAAACATGAAAGTAGGAGATATCTGGATTTCTTCCTTTTAAAGTTTCATAGGAAGTTTTCCATGGTGCTTGACAATTATAGATCGATTTTGGGTATAGCGTGAAATGTTGATGGCTTTAGTCCAAAAAAAAGTGGTAGACCATCTTCCGCCACCATGGTGTTGTTGGATAAGGTGTCTAAGTCCATAACTATATTTGAGATCTACTTGACCCGACCCAGCATAGTCCATTTGGGTTGCACTTCATCCGAACAAATTATGTGGATAATCTTTTGAGAATAGTATAAGTTATGATTTATTAATATATTATAAGTTCTAATATATTAATATGAAATCATATTATTTAATTAGTATTGATTAATTTGGTGATCAAAAGGGTGACTAATTAAATATGGGCTCTTGTATTTATATAGTGTGGGCTAATGCTTATTTAGAATGGGCTAGGCTTGCATGGAAAGTCCATGGATATTCCATGGAGCTTTAACCCATGGATCTTATGGAAATGAAAGGTCATGGGTATTAGGGTTTACATGAATGTAACCCTAATACACCACACTATATAAATGGGTCCTTGGCACTTGAAATGGCACTAGTGTGTGTGAGAACTAAGGTGTTGCCGATTTCTAGAAGTGTGCTACTACTCTCTCAAGTTTCCAAAGTTTGTGGTGATTTGTGACTTCCATTTGAGGCATCCACATTATTGGTGCTAGGCTCTCAAACTCCAAGCAATTAGCCACCATCAAAAGGTATGTAATTCTACTAGTGTTTTTATGATTCAAGTACCCCATAACATGCTAGTTAGGATGTAAACCTTGGAAAATTATTATTTGCATGTATTTTAGAGAAAACATAGATCCAAGGTTTCTAGGGTTGCATGTACACCATATGAGTGTTAGAATGCTCAAAACCCTTCAGTAGTATCAGAGAATTAGCTTGTTTTCTTGATACTTGATGCAAACTTTATAAAAAATCGATAAAACTGCTTTCTGCTGAGTGAACTCGCCGAGTCCATGGGGGGACTCGACGAGTCCATGTATAAATTCATCCTACTCGTCGAGTAGGTTCATGCACTCGACGAGTAGGAGGCCCAGAGTGCAGTTTTCGAGTTTATGCTGGAATTGGACTAGAATCATTACACTAAACTGTTTTGGACTTATAAAACCCATTTTTTGATGTTGTAATGATTGTGCTAATCCAATTTCAAAGGCTATTATCAAAATATCATGTTTTATATGTGTTTATATGATTCTTGAAATTGTTGATATGAATGTTCATGTACTTATGAGTTATGTTAGATCATAGGAATTATTTGCAAGTAGTTTGTTAGTTAATTCTTGATCATTATGTGTTTTAATGGAATCCATAATTTGTCCTCAAGTTATGGATTACCAAGAGTCACTTCTTTTAAAGTCCATTTAAGAACACATAAGTTACATAAAATGAAGAGTCTTCCTTTTATGAACCATTAACTCATAAGTTATGAAATGAAAAGTTTTGAATAGTTTCAAAAACTTTCCCTCAAGTTTTGGAATTTTTAAAGTCTCACACACCTTAGAAAACTTTAATTCCAACCCTTAGAGTTTTAAAAGTTAAAATTCAACCCTTATACTTTATAGTATTATAAGTTAATAATATATATATATATATATATATATATATATATATATATATATATATATATATATATATATATATATATATATATATATATATATATATATATATATATATATAAGATCAAGTCGTTTTACCGTTAGTAGGCCTCATTCACGAAGTCGGTCTATAAGGGGGGTATAAGGTTGCTGCCTATAAAATGGCAGCTTAATGGGTGTCCACTCTCACCAACCGCTTCCTTGACTGGTGGAGGGTCGTTAGCCGAACGGGTAGGACAATGACTTTAATTCTCATTAAAAGTAATGATTATTAGAAAGTAACTAAATGTTTTTATAAATTCCCAATCTTAGTTACTTTAGGAAAATGTGAAATTGGTGCTAACCCATGAAATTAACACTTTGTACCTTACCAAGTCGTTGGTGGAGCGTGTGTGGTTAACCGGCACACTAACTTGGATTAGTAAGGAAGGCAAAGGGTAACTTAATGTTTATTATAGACCGGTGGAGCGCGTGTGGTTAACCGGCACACCATTTAGGTGATAATGTTAAGGGTACCAAGTTAATTTGCATGGTTATTCACACCTTGTTTTGTGATCCTTGACATCCCGGTCACAAAACCTGAAGGGCACAATCGAGATTGGAACATGCTATTGAAAAGTTCAATGAATCTCAAAGAATCTAGGAGTTTCAAAACCAATTAAAACCTAATAATTTATTTCGTTTTTCATGGTGGAAATTGGTGAATCGTCATTCACCTACCTTCAAATATTTTATAGCTTGGATTACGACATCCCTCTTCCAAGTTATAAAGAATCGTCATTCACCTACCTTCAAATATTTTATAGCCGTAATATTCTATTTGGGTGTTTTTATTAAGGATTCCATATATAATCTAAACTTGTCCTTCTTCCTTTTCAGATGTCTTCCAACAATGCTTCTGGCTCAAACCCTACCGACTCCCTCTCTCTCATGAACCTTTGTGGGAGAGTCATCTTCGATGGTTCGAACTTCAATGATTGAATTAGGAACATCAGGATGGTCACACGCTATGAGGACAAGGAATATGTCCTCGATAAGGAGCTTAAGGAACTTGATGAGTCGTTTGCTACTCCAGAGGAGATCGCTGAATTCCGAGCACATGAGAGAGATTCCACTAAGGTGGCATGTATCACGTTGGCCACGATGACAGCTGAGCTCCAAAAGTCCTATGAGGACTATTACCCTTTTGAGATGCACTAGGACTTGATGGACAGATACCATTAGAGTGCACGTCAAGAGCGGTATGAAATCTTCTCCTCCATGATAACAACCTGAATGAAGGATGGTGAACCCATCACGGGCCACATGCAGAAAATGAAAAGATTCATGGACCGTTTGCATAAAATGAATGTGAACTTCCCGGAGTAGTTGGAAATTGACATCATATTGCACTCCTTACCTTCTTGTTATGGTTAATTTCGAATGACATATCACATGAACAAGGAGGAGGTCACACTCAGCAAACTTCAAGGACTTTTGAAGACCGCCGAAAGTGGTCTCAAAGGTAAATCGGTTGTTACTACTCCTACTCCTAACTCCGCTCCTGTCTTGGCAATCGGGAAAAGTAGAGGGAAGAAGAGGAAAACCCCTTCGAAGGGTACCAAGGGAAATTATCTTGATGGCTCCTCTTCGAGTGGAACCAAAAGTGGTTCAGTCACTCCTTCTTCTAACCCAAAGGAAGCTGAATGCTACTATTGTCATGATAAGGGGAACTGGAAGCGAAACTGCCCAAAGTACCTGCAAGTTGTTAAGGATGGGAAAGTGAAACCCAACCATGCAGGTATTTACACTATATTGTCTAATAACTCACCATATTCTAATTCTTGGGTCCTTGATACAGGTTGTGGTATTCACATATGTTCTGATTTGCAGGGACTAAGAAGAAGTGAGAATGTGGAGCATGGGAAGATAAACTTGATCATGGGGAATAGGAAAGCTTCACCTGTCACCAAGATTGGAGTTTATTCTTTGTTGCTAAGTAGTGGGTTAGTGTTAGATTTGAATAAGTGTTGTTACTCGTCTGAAATGGCGAGGAATATTATTTCCTTTCATGGTTTGTACAAACATGGGTTTACCTTGTCGTTTGATAATGAATGTGGTGGTATTAATGCTTTTTATAATAATGTTCTTTATTTTAAAGCATTACCTTGTGATGGTGTGTATGAAACTGTGTCGGTTGTAGATAACCTAGGAAATAATCTGTTGTGTATTGATTCGTCTAATAGCTTGAATAAAGCATCATTATGGCATTGTTGTCTTGGACATGTAAGCAAGAAACGCATAGGCCAATTCCAATAGGATGGAGTCTTGGAGTCATTTGACCTAAAGTCGGATGATAGTTGTGAATCTTGTTTGCTTGGGAAAATGACAAAGTCACCCTTCACTGGTACTTGTGCTAGGGGTGAGGGTTTGTTGGATCTCATACATACTGATGTGTGTGGACCCTTCAGAACCGCCACAAGGGATGCTAACCGCTTCTATGTGACTTTTACTGGCGATTATAGTAGATATGGTTATGTCTACTTAATCAAGCATAAGTCAGAAACCTTTGAAAAGTTCAAAGAGTTTAAACAGGAAGTGGAGAATCAGTTGGGCATGAACGTTAAGATGCTCTGATCCGATCGAGGAGGAGAGTATCTTAGTACAGAGTTCCTTGACTATCTTAAGGAATGTGGGATTGTCTCACAATTGACACCTCCCAGAACACCACAGCTTAATGGTGTGGCTGAGAGGCATAATCGAACCTTGTTGGACATGGTTTGTTCCATGATGATTCGAGCTTCACTACCAATCTCATTTTGGTGGTATGCCTTAGAGACTGCCGCCCATATCCTTAATCTAGTCCCTACCAAAAAGGTTGCCAAAACACCTCACGAGATGTGGACTGGGAAAGTTCCCAATTTCGACCACATCAAGATTTGGGGTTGCGAGGCTTTCGTGAGGCGCGAGACTCACGATAAGCTCGAAACTCAAAGTGAGCGGTGTATTTTCAACGGCTACCCACAAAAATCCTTTGGTTACCTCTTCTATAGACCCAGTGATAATGTGGTCTTTGTGGCAAGGAGAGGGTTCTTTCGCGAGAGAGAGTTCATAAGCCAATGAAACTGTGGGAGGCAAATTGACCATGAAGAAATTCAAGAGTCAAGTGGTGAAGGAACCTCAAACCCTAGCAATCAACCTGAGGAGGAAACTCCTGTTGAACCAACTGACGAGTATGTACCTCTGAGGCGTTCCACTAGAGTTAGGAATCCACCTGAGCATTACTATGGTTTCCATATTACTGCGGAAGGTGATACATTTATCAGTGATAGCACACTGGTAAATTTGGATGAACCTAACAGCAATAGGGAAGCCATGGCAGGCCCTGAGTCTGCTAAATGGAAAGTGGCTATGGACATCGAGATTCAGTCCATGTATGACAATCAAGTTTGGAACTTGGTAGACAATGTACCGGGTCGTAAGACGGTCGTGTGCAAATGGATCTTCAAGAAGAAGACCGACATGGATGGAAAAGTGCACACTTATAAGGCACGACTGGTTGTGAAGGGCTTCACTCAAACTCAGGGAGTTGATTATGATGAAACCTTTTCACCAGTGGCAAAGATTAAGTCTATTAGGGTTATGATAGCCATTGCTGCATTTCATGATTATGAAATATGGAAAATAGATGTCAAAACCTCTTTCCTTAATGGAAAGTTGGCTGAGGATGTTTACATGAGTCAGCCAGAGGGTTTTGTCAGTGCAGAGTACCCTGATAGAGTGTGCAAGCTTGAGAAATCCATTTATGGATTGAAACAAGCATCTCGCAGCTGGAACCCTTGTTTTGATGAGAAAGTCAAAGAGTTTGGCTTTTCTAGAAGCGAAGATGAGTCCTGTATGTATGTCAGAGCTAGTGGGAGAATAGTTAGCTTTTTGGTACTGTATGTGGATGACATACTACTCATGGGAAATGACATCCCAACTTTGCAGGAGGTTAGGTCCTGGCTTGGGAAGTGTTTCGCTATGAAGGACCTTGGAGAGCTGCCTATATCCTAGGGATAAGGATATTGAGAGAAAGGAGTAAAAGACTAATTGGACTTAGTCAAAGCACCTATGTGGACAAAGTGTTGAAGAGGTTCAACATGCAGAATTCCAAGAAATGTGACTTACCGATCCAGCATAATGCCAAACTGAGCAAGGCTCAGATTCCGAGTACAGATGATGAGATAGCTGAGATGAGTCGATTACCATATGCTTCCGCTGTTGGCTCGATCATGTATGCTATGACTTGTACTCGCCCTGATGTGGCCTTTGCTTTGAGCATGGTCAGCAGATATCAAGGGAATCCTGGAAAGGCTCACTGGACTGCGGTAAAGAACTAAAGAACATTCTCAAGTACCTGCAGAGGACTAAGGATTGGATCCTTACCCTCGGTGGGAGTGATGACTTGAGAGTAGTGGGGTATAGTGATGCTAGCTTTCAGATTGATAAGGATAATTTCCGCTCTCAGTCGGGCTGGGTCTTTACCATGAATGGATGAGAGATTACTTGGAAAAGTTCCAAGAAGGAGACGGTAGCTGATTCGACTTGTGAATCAGAGTATATAGAAGCAAGTGAAGCGGAAAAGGAGGTGATATGGCTGAGGAACTTCATCGGAGACCTTGGAGTTGTACCAGCTATAAAGGACCCTTTGGAGATTTTCTGTGACAGCAATAATGCGGTTTCCCTAGCCAAGGAACCAAGAGATCATGGCAGATCCAGACACATTGACAGAAAATATCACTTCATAAGACATAAGATAGAAGGACTCCTCGTAGCAAAGAGGATATCGTCAGAGGAGAACCCAACAGATCCCCTCACGAAGGGACTGACTAGGGTTAGGCATTTGCAGCATGCGAGGCGCATCGGGCTGAAGGATGATATTAGTCTTACAGATTAGATAGCTCTGAAACTTGTAAAATGTAATTGACATTTGATGATTTAATAAAAGTTGTTGTTTATTTATAAGTAAAGTGTTGCTATCGTATGTCAATTATTTACTATTGTTTCAATTTTGCATGTTTTGACTTCCAGAATAATTTCTTTATTTAAATTCTCCACAGTCGGTCATATGTTGGAAGTAGGTATGAATCAAGACTGTCATGAAGTTGGCTTGTAGATGTCTAAGGTATTGGACATAGCAAGAGTTGCTACAACATTCATGAGTGCTCATAAGTTCTGAGTATTGGATTAAACCAACGCTCACTTGTATCACTTCATGGAATTTATCTCGAGTGATCGTGAGATGGTAATATCATATAAGTCTTCAAACCTAGAGATATGAGTTGTTGCCTATGAGTTGGTTATGCATTGATTGTAGGAAAACGCATCAGTAACTTGATGTCATAAAACGTACCTTTGTGTATAATTCAACAAATAGTAGAACAAGCATATGAGTCGAAGTTTATTTGTTCCTTCTAGGATTAGAAGCGTTATCTGGGCCCCTCGATGATTTTGTTTTGACCTATGTACCGGGCCCGGTCAGAACTAAATTGATATGTTCGATTAAGTTCTATGTCAGACAAATCGGAAATCGGGAAACAAACTGCTGGACAATAAGTACGACATTGTTCCATGTAATTGTCTGGCTGATATCTAGAACAGATGATTATATGATCCCTTATCTAAAATGGTGCTTCATAGTTCAACAGAGTTTTAAGAGCTACGATTGCCGGTCGGTTCCTGAAGTTATGCTTGCAACTATAGTTATTAGACTTATCCAAGTGGGAGACTGTTGGATCAGGTGTCTAAGTCCATAACTATATTTGAGATGTACTTGACCCGACCCGGCATGGTCTATTTGGGTTGTACTTCACCCGAACAATTTATATGGATAATCTTTTGAGAATTGTATAAGTTATGATTTATTAATATATTATAAGTTCTAATATATTAATATGAAATCATATTATTTAATTAGTATTGATCTAAAATTAATTTAGAATTAATTTGGTGATCAAAAGGGTGAGTAATTAAATATGGGCTCTTGTATTTATATAGTGTGGGCTAATGCTTATTTAGAATGGGCTAGGCTTGCATGGAAAGTCCATGGATATTCCATGGAGCTTTAACCCATGGATCTTATGGAAATGAAAGGTCATGGGTATTAGGGTTTACATGAATGTAACCCTAATCCACCACACTATATAAAGGGGTCATTGGCACTTGAAATGGCACTAGTGTGTGTGCGAACTAAGGTGTTGCCGATTTCTAGAAGTGTGCTACTACTCTCTCAAGTTTCCAAAGTTTGTGGTGATTTGTGACTTCCATTTGAGGCATCCACATTATTGGTGCTAGGCTCTCAAACTCCAAGCAATTAGCCACCATCAAAAGGTATGTAATTCTACTAGTGTTTTTATGATTCAAGTACCCCATAACATGCTAGTTAGGATGTAAACCTTGGAAAATTATTATTTGCATGTATTTTAGAGAAAACATAGATCCAAGGTTTCTAGGCTTGCATGTATACCATAGGAGTGTTAGAATGCTCAAAACCATTCAGGTGTGTCCAACTTCAATCAACGTCCTATTACGTATTTCAACAAACTCCATTTTGTTGAGGGGTACAAACAGATAATAAATTTTGAGTGATCCCTTTTTCGTTGTAGAAAACCTCGAAAATGGAATTTCTAAACTCAGTGTCATGATCACGTTGAAGTTTCCTTATCTTTCGATCATACAATACTTCATTCTTTTTGACAAAGGAGATAATTTCCTTAGCTACATGACTATTTTTCTGAAGAAACAGTACCAAAGTAAATATTGTGAACTCATCAATAATGACAAGTGTGAACCTTTTGCCAGATCTTGATTTGATTGGAACAGAACCAAACAAATCCATGTGAAGAAGATTGAAAGGATCGGTGATAGAAAAACATGATCTTGGCTTCAACAAATACTTGGTTTGTTTGCCTTTGACATGTGCTGAACAAAGCTTGTATTGGTGAAACTTCATCTTGGGCATTCCTCTAACTAGTTCATTCCCAGAAATCGTTGAAAGAGTTTTAAAATTCATATGAGACAACCTTTTGTCCCACAACCAGTTTAAGTGAGCTTGGGATCGAGAAAAAGTAGTGACTGAGAGCAAAATCGGCCAAGAACATATCCAACACATAGATGTCATTTTCTATGTTAGCAGCGAGAAGAACTGATTTCTTTGATTCAATGATGTTGCTTTCCATCTTACTAAAATGAACCTCATAATCAACATCACAGAGCTGACTAATAGAAATAAGGTTATGTTTGAGACCTTTGACATATAAAACATTCTTGAATTCAATATACTTGCAGTTATTTGTTCCAAATCCTTTTTTTCCTTTGTTATTGTCTCCATAAGTCACTACATTGCCATATTTTCTAACATAACCATCCAAGAGAGTCTCAAATATTATTATATTCATGTAGCATCCACTATCAAAATACCACAGGTGCTTCTGTCCCTGTAATACTAACAAAAATAAGTTAGGACACACTGACCTATTTTTCAATGGATCTTTTAACAAGCAGTGGGAAGATAGTTTAGTGAGTTATCCTTTTGATCCATTTCTCATTTCTTACATGAATATTGTCAACTCTCTTAGTTTCCCGATCAAATCTACACTCACTAATCTTATGAGAATGATCTACACAACGACAACGTACCCTTACTCCACGTTTTTTCTGTTTTTGTTGAAACTTTTCAAAAATTTAGGTTCCCAAAGAGTTGAAATTTTTTCATGAATTTTTGAAAAAGTCCTGGAAACATAGGATTTGTTTGAGTGACATGTTGTGGAGTGGACCTGAGATGTTGATGTACATAAAGGTTCATCAGTTTCAAAAGAATAAGAATTATTAGTGTCATGAAAATCAACAGTATATTCTGGGAACTAACTAAGTATCTCATGTGTAGAGTGAAATTCACCATTAGAAATAGGGAACTTGAGTTACATTTCAGTGGTTAGGATAGGAATGTCAAAGGCATGATTTCTAATAGTAGGATCTAAGGCAGTTAGACGGGTAGTGCAAATAGTGACACCATCAGGGTTAGTCGTGAAATGTTTATCAATGAGATATTGATTAATGAATGAGTGACTAATGAAACTAGACTTAAAATGTTCCTTGAGATAACGAGTGGAAGGAAAGTTTTGTTCAGTTTCAATATGTTTATAAATGTTGACTGCCTCATCAATATTACCACCAGTAGTTTTCTCACACTAATTAGGTATTTGGGCATATGTTATTTTATTTACCTTAATATGTGATTGAGGCCAATTATTCATATTACATTGGAAGTTTGTCAGCATATATTTTAGCTCTATACGTTTTAGAATGAAGATCCATTTTAATGTTAGTTGAAGCAAGAGTATTATCAATGTTGGATAAACTTTCCATCAGTGTGTGAATATCTAAACTAAGTGAGTGTTTTTCTTGGTTAAATTTTGAGAGATAATGACATAGGTAATTAAAAATGACATGTTTTTTGTCGTCAGAGTAAGTGATGAAATTAGTTACCTAATATAAGGACAAGGAATCTCAGTCTTGTTGTAACGCCCGCACATTCGGACTAGTCAATTTAGAGACAATAAGCATCAAAAATGAGTTATTGATGAAATGTTATTTATAAGGATTAATCTTAACCAAGTGGTAGTAGATGTTACAAGGGTTCCGTACATATAAAAAACGCCAAAATCCGAGTTATAACGAAGAAGTTATGGCGCGTCGAAGTTTCACGGCAAAACCGGCACGGCACCGGGAGATGTAAATAGTGAATTTACGATAGAGAACTTTTTGGCCTTAGTGATCTAAACAAAAGTTGTAGTATACGTTAAACCGAGAGCGTGCAAGGCCCGGAACTCGAATGTTAGATGGAGCGGTTTTTGGCCTACGCGACCTAAATGAGATTTGAAGATCTCATTAATAGGAAGTCAACGATAAAAAGAAAGAGGAAAACGGAGTTTGTATGAAAGAGTTACGAATTTTTCACGGTCATTTAACAGTATAATCTCCTCCTACTGTTAAATTTAAGATCGGTCGAGAATTAGCTGGTGGAGTCAAAATCAAAGTTGTAGATCTTATTTTTACCTACGCGTGGATATAAAGAACGTCAAAAATGGAGCTCGTATGCGAAAGTTACGGATTTTAGAAGTCGGAAGTGTGCTGTGCGAAAATAGGTGACATGGCACAATCTTGGCCATTGCTTTCTCCCCAAGTCTTGCCACCAGATGGTGACATGTGGCACCAAGTTCATCCATATTTCACCCTATAAATAGAACCTCTCCCACCCTCATTTTCTTCACACCTTTCCCATTCTTTCTTCTCTCTACACTCTCTCTAAACCTCCCAAAAAACTCCCCTAGCGCTAGAAGAAAGCCCCAGAGCGCTCGACGGCTCCGAGAAGAAGAGCTTTTGGCTCGGAAGTTCTGCCCCTGCAGAGCACGGCTTCTAGCCAAACCCCTTCGTAGGTAAGACATGCCTACCTAATTTTTAATATATCTTTTATTTAAATATAGTAACGTTATTAGGACCTTATAATAATTATTTGAGCTATTATTATGGGTTATATAAGTGTCGTAATAATATCTTTTTAACCATTCACGGAACGGGGAATCCGGTTTGAAGGGCCGTCTGGGTTGTTGGATTTCAGAAGTGCTATATGCCAAAATGATCATGCCCTCCGGTGTTTCATGTCTGGCCCCTGTCTGTACATAGTGAGTGAAGAGTATTGTTTAACGCTTATATAATAGTAATAATAGCTAGACTATTAATTAGTCTCGTTCAACATTAGACTAAACTCTAGTGGAAATGATACTAGGTTTTGTCAACGAAAATTTGTTTTAAAGTAAACGAAGTGCTGTCCGAGTACCGAGTCACCACCTTTGCAGGTGAGTGCATAGTTACTTTCATCTTACACATAGATATGAAGTATTTTATATAAATTACGTGCTATGTGTGCATATAACCTGTATACTTGCTATCTATGCTAGATGAACGATTTTATACATGTTTTAAATAATTTAAACTGTATACGTATTTTATATCTACGAACATGTTGGGTAAACATGGGTAGATGAATGTTGAGAGATGAAAGATGATATGAGTGAACATTGGCAGCTATAGACTTAGTGCCTGAAAAACAACATCGGCAGCTATGGACTTAGTGCCTATCGAATAAACGTTGGTAGCTATGGACTTAGTACCTGTTAGATAAACGTTGGTAGCTATGGACTTAGTACCTATTAGATAAACACTGGTAGCTATGGATTTAGTACCCGATGAATGAACTTTAGCAGCTATGGAATTAGTGCTTTACGAACGAGCATTGGCAGCTATGGACTTAGTGCATGTCATATAAACCCTGGAAGCAATGGACTTCGAAATGAATGAATGCAGGATAGATGACTCTTAGGGTATACTTTAAGAGTAAGGAAGATAATGGGTAATTGGGTTGATTGTTTGATGTTTAAACATGATAATTAAATTATTGTGGGTTGAAAACCCTACGTACTCACCTGGTTTCCCAACCTGACCCACTCAAGCTTATTTGTATCATAGGTGTCGATATGAAGCTACTTTACACTGAGGGATTTAAAAGAGATGTAGATCACTAGCGTAAATGAATGTAAGTTCTGTTTATGCTTATGTTTCTGTATTGACGATGACATCCCAAATGTTTTAAAATGGATAAAAATACATTTCTTCGGAAATGCTTTGATAACGTATTTATATGTTTTTCTGGGAACAAATTCTGCAACATTTTTATTAAAAGAGGTACTCTGATTTTTATAAAGCATAAACAAAATCGGTCTTTTCTGGCCGTGAAAAATGGGGATGTCATAGTTGGTGTCAGAGCATTAGTTTAAGCGAACTAGGAATATGGATTTATTTCTAGACTTAAACTTAGAATGCTAAGCGATGATCGTGAGGAGTGTGCCTAATAAAATTTAGGTAATACACCTGAATAGACACAAGAACTAGCTAATTTAGGGAAAATGCCTAACATGCTTTTATGTGTTAACTGATTTATGATGCTAAATGTATGATCGGATCTATGGTCTGTTGCCGACCGGATCTGGAAACTTTATGTGTTCATATTTCTAAACGTTAAAATACAGTATTAGAACTGACATGTCACTTTTCGGAGTGATGGGGAGGTTTACATGTCGATCGTAAATGAAATCTTTCCTATCTTAATTCTCGTCATTTCACACCAAATGCCTAATTTGGTGTATAAGATCGAAATGGCAAGAACCCGAAGCGGAGCCGGAAACGCGAACGGAAACAGGAATCAACCCCCAATGATTGAGCAAATACTTGTTGTGGTAGCCGCTCCTGAGCCAATCACTATGGCCGGAGTACAAGCGATGATCCAAATGATGTCGGATCGTCAAATGGAGGAGACCAGACGCTTACTTCAACAGAACCGAGAGGAAGCTACAATACCGATCGTACAACCTGAACTAGTCCCCGAGCAATCGGAGGAAGGGAACTACACCCGCCCTGTGAGTCAAGCTGGGACTCAAGGAGAACGAAGAAATGGCCCGGAGAGGGGAAACACCAAGGATGGGCGAATGTATAAGAACTTCTTGAGTGCAAAACCACCGAGTCTCTCAGGAAGCCCAAAGCCTATAGAGATTATGGACTGGATCTCCGAAATGGAGATGGTGTTTGAGAGTTGCGACTGTAGCAACAAGCAGAAAACCGTCTTTGCGGTCAGACAACTAAAGAGTGGAGTCTTGAGCTGGTGGAAGTTATTAGCAGATACGATGCCCAAAGGAGAAGCAAGCAAGATATCTTGGGAAGATTTCCTGGTGCAACTAAAAATGCAGTATTGCTCTGAGCAGGATCTACTAGAGATCAACAACAAGTTTCAGAACCTAAAGAAAGGAAGAATGAGCGTTACCGAGTACGCTGCAAGTTTTATGGAAAAAATGAAGCTTGTTCCTTACTTAGTTCCAACCGAACTCTCCAAGGTCAACAAGTTTGCCCATGGATTACCAGCGGACTTTGGTCCAATGGTCAAGCAAGCAACCACTTTGAAAGCCGCCATCTGGGCAGCCGAGAATGTTGAGACCCAAATAAGGGAAAAGGGTCTGGAAAAAGTTGAAGTTGGCGAGAAGAGGAAGCCTGAAGAATCCTCAAGACCTGATAAGAAAGGAAAGTTCCCGAAGTCTAACCCATATAACCAAAGTTATGGAGCCAAGTGGTGTGAAAAGTGTAAGAATAAGCACTTCGAAAGATGCGATGGAGAAGTAACCTGTTACAAGTGTGGGAGGATCGGTCACTATTCCAAAGATTGTACACAAAATGATAAGGTATGCTACGGATGCGGAAGAAAGGGGCACATATCTAGAGACTGCCCAAAGAAAAATGAAGCGGTAAGGCCAGAGGCACCGCCAAAGCCAAGGACATTCCACATGATCATCGATGAAGCAGATAACAACGCGAGGAATCAAGGATGAAGACTTCATATCCGAAGATCGAGTTATACAGTAGCCATAGTATCGTATGGTGTAGCCTAATAGAGGCATAGTCTAGGGTGAACTTGAACACCTATGTAATCGTTTCAAGGAATAATATAAAACCTTCATTTTGTTATCTGGTGTGTTAAGTTGTTATGTGATTTTCTTGAATGGTGACTTGGAAAAACTGCGAGACAATACTTGGGACGAGTATGAGTAGGTGTGAATGGTAGTAGAGGCCTATACTACCGGAAGCACAAGACTCACACTTGGATCAGGGAAAGTCACAAGGTTACCAAGAAGCTAGTAGTTGATTCCGTTTTATTCAAGTATGTCGTTACCATCGTTTCGGTAATGATTAAGAAGATGATTGTTGTTTCGACCCTAGTGGTCATATCAAATTGAGTCCGACTAAGATGAGTATGTTACGTGGTTCAGAGAACCAAGTTCGATGTAGCATCTAACTTAAGCCAGAAGATTGAAGTGAAAGATAATCAAAGCGGTCAATAGAAGTATCGTGCTAGTTAAAGAAGTTGGTAGCTAGAAATGCTACATGTTAAAATGTGATTATATCACATTAGAACATGAAGGAAAGTATATTCCATTCCGGAATTTGACTCTAAGAGACCTGAGTCTGAGCGTTACAACATACAATGAGAGTTCATTAGAACGTGACCCATTAGTCTATCGTGGAAATCAAATAAACTTATCTTAAGTTTGTTAAGAAGAAGAAGGAGCGTATGATAAAGAGCGAGTTTGTGACATGAAGGTCATGATTGAAAGTGTAACAAGACATAGAGAATGGTGCAAGATCAAGCACCGCTTGCAGTCAAGAAGACCAGGAGTTAGATACACATTCGAAGAAACATAGAAGTTACGATTATTACCTAGGATGAAGAGACAACGTATGGAGTCATTATACAACCCTGTTTCGTTGATGATTCCGGGACGTAATCATCCTAAGGGGGAGATAATTGTAACGCCCGCACATTCGGGCTAGTCAATTTAGAGACAATAAGCATCAAAAATGAGTTATTGATGGAATATTATTTATAAGGATTAATCTTAACGAAGTGGTAGTTTATGTTACAAGGGTTCCGTACATATAAAGAACGCCAAAATCCGAGTTATAACGAAGAAGTTATGGCCCGTCGAAGTTTTACGGCAAAACCGCCACGACACCGGGAGACGTAAATAGTGAATTTACGATAGATGACTTTTTGGCCTCAGTGATCTAAACAAAAGTTGTAGTATACGTTAAACCGAGAGCGTGCATAAAAAGAACGCCCAAATCTGACTTAGTATGAGGAAGTTATGAATTTTTTAAGATTTGGCATAACAATGCACGACCTGAAACTCGAGTTTTAGATCGAGCGGTTTTTGGCCTATGCGACCTAAATGAGATTTGAATATCTCATTAATAGGAAGTCAACGATAAAAAGAAAGAGGAAAACGGAGTTTGTATGAAAGAGTTTCGAATTTTTCACGGTCATTTAACAGTATAATCTCCTCCTACTGTTAAATTTAAGATCGGTCGAGAATTAGCCGACAGAGTCATAATCAAAGTTGTAGATCTTATTTTTACCTACGCGTGGATATAAAGAACGTCAAAAACGGAGCTCGTATGCGAAAGTTACGGATTTTAGAAGTCGGAAGTGTGCTGTGCGAAAATAGGTGACGTGGCACAATCTTGGCCATTGCTTTCTCGCCAAGTCTTGCCACCAGATGGTGACATGTGGCACCAAGTTCAGCCATATTTCACCCTATAAATAGAACCTCTCCCACCCTCATTTTCTTCACACCTTTCCCATTCTTTCTTCTCTCTACACTCTCTCTAAACCTCCAAAAAAACTCCCCTAGCGCTAGAAGAAAGCCCCGGAGCGCTCGATGGCTCCGAGAAGAAGAGCTTTCGGCTCGGAAGTTCTTCCCCTGCAGAGCATGGATTCTAGCCAAACCCCCTCGTAGATAAGACACGCCTACCTAATTTTTAATATAGCTTTTATTTAAATATAGTAACGTTATTAGGACCTTATAATAGTTATTTGAGCTATTATTATGGGTTATATAAGTGTCGTAATAATATCTTTTTAACCATTCGTGGTACGGGGAATCCAGTTTGAAGGGCCGTCTGGGTTGTTGGATTTCAGAAGTGCTATATGCCAAAATGATCCTGCCCTCCGGTGTTTCATGTGTGGCCCCTGTCTGTACACAGTGAGTGAAGAGTATTGTTCAACGCTTATATAATAGTAATAATAGATAGACTATTAATTAGTCTCGTTGAACATTAGACTAAACTCTAGTGGAAATGATACTAGGTTTTGTCAACGGAAATTTGTTTTAAAGTAAACGAAGTGCTGTCCGAGTACCGAGTCACCACCTTTGCAGGTGAGTGCATAGTTACTTTCATCTTACACATAGATATGAAGTATTTTATATAAATTACGTGCTATGTGTGCATATAACCTGTATACTTGCTATCTATGCTGGATGAACGATTTTATACATGTTTTAAATAATTTAAACTGTATACGTATTTTATATCTACGAACATGTTGGGTAAACATGGGTAGATGAATGTTGAGAGATGAAAGATGATATGAGTGAACATTGGCAGCTATAGACTTAGTGCCTGAAAAACAACATCGGCAGCTATGGACTTAGTGCCTATCGAATCAACGTTGGTAGCTATGGACTTAGTACCTGTTAGATAAACGTTGGTAGGTATGGACTTAGTACCTATTAGATAAACACTGGTAGCTATGGATTTAGTACCCGATGAATGAACTTTAGCAGCTATGGAATTAGTGCTTTACGAACGAGCATTGGCAGCTATGGACTTAGTGCCTGTCATATAAACCCTGGAAGCAATGGACTTCGGAATGAACGAATGCAGGATAGATGACTCTTAGGGTATACTTTAAGAGTAAGGAAGATAATGGGTAATTGGGTTGATTGTTTGATGTTTAAACATGATAATTAAATTATTGTGGGTTGAAAACCCTACGTACTCACCTGGTTTCCCAACCTGACCCACTCAAGCTTATTTGTATCATAGGTGTCGATATGAAGCTACTTTACACTGAGGGATTTAAAAGAGATGTAGATCACTAGCGTAAATGAATGTAAGTTCTGTTTATGCTTATGTTTCTGTATTGACGATGACATCCCAAATGTTTTAAAATGGATAAAAATACATTTCTTCGGAAATGCTTTGATAACGTATTTATATGTTTTTCTGGGAACAAATTTCGCAACATTTTTATTAAAAGAGGTACTCTGATTTTTATAAAGCATAAACAAAATCGGTCTTTTCTGGCCGTGAAAAATGGGGATGTGACACTTGTATTTTTGAATCCTTGGCAACTTTAGCTAGATCAGCTTCAAAAGTTCTTGAACAGTTGCTTCTTTCTCCATCAGTGAAAAATGAATCAATGCATCCCATCAAGACCCTTTTTCTTTTCTTTACTTTCAACAGATGAATCCTTAATATCTTTTGGATTTTCCACCTCTGCAGTTAATGCTTTTACATTAATATTTTGTTTCTTAAGGGAAGCCAACAACCTCTTGTAGTTCAATTCATAATCTTCATTAGCATTAACTTTTGTAGTTTTACATTCCCTAGAAAAATGATCAACTTCTCCACAGTTGAAGCATTTAGGGCCATCTTTCATTTCACTGACTGAATTTCTTCAAGTGTCATAACCCTTAGACGCTATTGGGTTAGTCCTTGATTGAAGTATTTTAAGTCCAAAAGTTTTCTTATCATTTCAGCTAACATAACGCTTGACTATCATGGCTTCACCTTTAAATTCATCAGAGAAGTAACTGTCGCTATCCTGAGGAGATGTTTTTGAGTAGAGTGCCATATATCTGTTCTTGTGAGTGTCTCGCATAATTTCCTTTCTCGAAATTTTATTTTATTCATGATTACGAAGATTACCAAACAAGGAAGCCAAATCCATGGTTGTGATTTTTTCATTGTTCTTCAAAACATCTACATGATGCTCATAACTATCATTTATTGAATCAAGAAACTTGAGAACCAAAGATTTTTTAGTCTTGTTCATATTAAGAAGAAGAATATCATTCACCAAGTAATTAAAACGATTGAAAATCTGAGTAAGTGTCTCATTCTTTTTCCAGAAGAAATGCTCATATCGACGATTACGATTGTTCTTGTTAATAGCCTTTACGTCATCAGTACCTTCATAGGAAACAACCAGCGTATCCATCATCTCCTTGGCTGATCGACAATTCTGAATGAAGTGATAGATTTCATATGGAAGAGTTTTTCCTATAGTTGCTTCGTCAAATTCATGAATAAGTTTTTCAATTGGATCACCTTCTTTGACTTTGTCCTTCATGGGCTGGCACATAGGAACGCGAGGACCGTTTTTGACGATATCAATCATTGAGTAGTCCATAGTTTCAAGAACCATCACTACCTTCGATTTCCACATGGTAAAGTTCTTTTCATTGAAATGTGGAATTTTGTTACCAGGAGGTGGTTTTAGTGGGATTTGAAGAAGAATAGGTAGAAATAGTTAATTGATGTAGCAAACTGCTCTGATACCAGTTGAAGGTTCTTTGATTGACATCAATTAACAATAAACAAAGAACATTTCAAATGATAACATTTTATTAACTTTACAGTTTAAACTTGTCAGATTAAAGTATTCATATTAAGATAGTTGTTTAGTAGAATATTTGATGAAAACATTTTAAATGAAAAAGCTAATATATCTTCACACAGAACTTTTTAAATCTACAATTTACTTTTTATAATTTTGTTTATAATTTGTAAATTTATAATTTGTTTACAACAACATGCACATAATTTTTAGAAAAAACCCATGACAAAAACTTATTATTCTAACATGTTCTTTGATAAAGCTTAGGTTTGAAAAAACCATCCAATAGTTTTTTCATTTTTCATGAGATTTGTAAAACTCTTAGAAAAAACTTATATTGTGTATGTTTTTAGATGTTTATTAGACTATCGGGTGTGGAACGAAAACGACGTGGAGGAGCCTACATGGCACCTCCAAAACACCGTTAAGGAGGAAGAAACACGACCCCCATAACTTGTTATGGTTACATGGTGGTAACGATGATGTAGCTCAATGGAGAAAATCAACCAATCAAATTTTTTAGAATGTTGAACGATCAAATATTTTCTTTTAAAAAAACAATTCAATATTTTTTAACTATAAATACTAATCATATTACCTAATTTTAATTAGTTATTTTTATTAATTAAACTGTAACGTCCCAAAAATTAAGACCAAAAGTTTTGATTTTTATATTAATAAATCCATCATCTAAACAATATCATAAAACTATAGTGAAATCAGAGTATGTCAACTAACATCCAAGTACATCAGAGTCATATACAATGTGGAACAATGTGGTGTGTGCAATGCAGTCATCCCGAGCTTTTTCCCTTCGAACCAGAAGTACCTGAAACATAAGCTAAAACCATAAGCACAAAGCTTTGTGAGTTCCCCAAAATACCACAAACCATACATATCAAACATATAATGGGCCCCGACCGTCATCGGGTCCTACCCGACATCGAGCCCCGCTTAGAATAGATTTGTCAGTCATCAGGCCCCGCCTGGCATCGGGCCCCGTCCGGTATACATAAAAACACATAAACACATGCAAGAATCACAAAGATAAATAGCATACAATATAATCATCAGGCCCCGCCCGACATCGGGCCTCGCCCGATATACATATAAACACATAACACATGAAAAGGTCATGAAGACAACTAGCATCTAATCATAACAAACCATGGGTTGGCATTGGTACCTTAGACCCATTAAGCACAGTGAGGACACTCACCTCAAGCTGTTGAATCTCTTAAATAAAACCTTGGTCTGCTGATCCAGAAAATCCCCACGCTAACACCTCCAAATAATATTCGACTAATAACTGGATCGTGACCTATATTCAAATATATGAATTACTTGTCAAATATCAAGGGTAAACGAACATTTTACCCTACTCTTACTTGGCCCAAAACCAAAGCCCAACCCATTTGCTCAAAAAGCCCAAATTCCTAAATGGCATCCCACGGCCTAATATGGCCCAACTTCCTAATTGGTCCCAAAACCCATCATGGGCCTAATTCCAAGAAAGCCCATAGCCTAGGAATGACCCAAGATCAGAAGTCCAATGGCCCAACAAGGCCCAAACCCTAAAAGTCCAAAAATATGGCCCAAACCTGAGAAAGTCAACCGAAAGTCAAATTGTTGAGTATTCTGGGCGTACTCAGACTTACGCTTAGCGTACTCCTTTCGGGGCTAGTACGCGCAGCGTACAAGCTGGGTACGCCCCGCGTACTCCGCAGACCACCAATCCAACTCATTAAACACTTATTCGGTTAAGCCATCCAGAAAAACTCTCAGATCTGATCCTAAATGGTGACTTAACATGTAAAGTTGGCAACTTTACTCCGATGCATGACTTAATGAGAACCAAAACTCAAAAAGAACCATATAAGTACGCTAACACATGCATGAACCAAAATAACTCGTAAAGATTGCATTTTTATGGACAATGGACCTCAAAGGTGCTTAGATCTAACATCCATGGCTTCTAGAGTAGACCATAATTTGAAATATGGTTTAAAGGACCCAAAAATGCACAAATAACACCCTAAGTTGGATCTAGCATAAGAAACCATCAAGATGAGAGCGTTTGACCTCAATTGGATTGCTAAGATGAAGATGACTATGGATCTACATGCTTAAGCCACTCCCAAGCAACATCTAAGAGTTCTTCTTCTTCTTCTTCTTCTTCTTCTTCTTATTCTTCTACTTCACCAAAAACACCACTAAAACTCACTTCCAAGCTCAAATCTCACAAATGGCTATTAGGTTTTCGATTTTAGGGTATAGAGACATGGAGGTTGTTCATTAGGAGGTTCAAGGGTGTTATAAGTTGTTTAAATAGGGCACAAACCCTAAGAAGTAGGGTTTTCTCGAGCATTGCGTACGCCCAACGTACGTGGGTGCATACGTGATCCAAAAATGGAAAAGTACGGTAAGAGTACTCATAGAGTATGCCTCGCGTACTAGTTAGGGACTAAAATGAGATAAATTTTACATTAAGGGATAAAAGGAAACATACCAATAATATCGAACGTTACAATTCTCCCCCACTTGAATCAGACTTCGTCCTCGAAGTTCGCTGCCCCAAATAACTCTGGGTAGTGCTACCTCATCTCATCCTCGGGCTCCCACATCCATTATGAACCCTTGCAGTGCTGCCACTAAACTTTAACCAACTCAATAACCATGTTCCTTAAGGTTTTCGTCTTTCTGTCAAGAATCGCCACCGGTCTCTCGTTGTAATTCAGACGATCATCCACCTGAATATCCTCCAATGGAACCACCGCGGAATCATCCACTAAACATTTCCGCACCTAAGAGATGTGAAACGTGCTATGGATCTGAATAAGCTCCTCGGGAAGAACAAAACGATAAGCAACCCGGAACACCCAGGACAAAACCCTGAAAGGATCGATGTAAATAGGGCTTAACTTGCCCCTCTTCCTAAATCAGATGACACCTTTCCAATGTGACACCTTCAGGAGAACCATATCCCCAACCTGAAAGTCTAGATTTGATCGGCGCTTGTCGGCATAGCTCTTCTGTCGACTCTGAGCTGTATGGAGTCTATTCCGAACCTATGAATCAACTCGGTAGTCTTGAGTACCACACTTCGGTACTCCCCATGAGTCGTTGACCGTCCTCACCCCAACATATCGGGGTCCTACATTTCCTCCCATAGAGCATCTCAAAAGGAGTTCGATCGATGTTGGCGTAATAACTATTGTTATATGAAAACTCTGCCAAAGGAAGATGCCTATCCCAACTCCCACCAAAATCCAATACACACTCCCGAAGCATACTCCAAGGTATGGATAGTCCACTCACTCTATCCGTCAATCTGTGGGTGGAAAGTCGTGATGAAATGCAGACGAGTACCCCACTCCTCATGGAACCTCTTCCAAAATCTGTAAGTAAACCAAACGTACCTGTCTGAAACCACAGAAACCAGCACCCCATCTCATGCCACAACCTCCCTGATTTATATGTCGGCCAACTTCTCCACAGAGATACTCTCCTGAATCGAAATAAAATGCACGCTCTTGGTCAATCGATCCATGATGACCCAAATCGAATTCACTTCGCGTGCCGTCCGAGGAAACTTCGTAACGAAATCCATGGTAATCTCCTCCCATTTCAAAATGGGAATGTCTAACGGCCGCATCTTGCCGTGAGGTCGCTGATGTTTGACCTTGACCTTCCTGCAAGTCAAGCACCTCTCCACATACCATGCTACATCCCGCTTCATATAGGGCCACCAATAATCAGGACAAAGATCGCTATACGTCTTTGTCGCTCTGAGACGGATAGAGAACCTCGACTTATGCGCCTCCTCCATTAGAACCTGACGTGCACCACCCCAATAAGGAACCCACACTCTCCGATGGAGAGTCAATAACCCCCAACTATTATAATCGAAGGAAGCCACCTAACCCAGTATGCACTCACTCTTCCTATGATTTTCCTTCATACCTCAACCCGAGCCTCTCAAATCTGTTCCAAGAGTGGAGTAATTGATGGCATCCTCATACATATATCCCTGATCGGAGCCGCGACCGCCTTGCGGCTAATAATATTGGCCACCATATTGGCCTTACCCAGATGGTAAAAGATCTCACAGTCATAATCCTTCACCACATCCAACCACCGGTGCTGCCTCATGTTCAGATTCGGCTGATCCATCAAATACCTTAGGCTCTTATGATTCGTGTAAATAGTACAGCGTACCCCATAGAGGTAATGTCACCAAATCTTGAGGGCGAAAACCATAGTCCCTAGCTGTAAATCATGCGTCAGATAATTCGGCTCATGAGGCTTCAGCTGCGTCTAAGCGTAAGAAATCACGCGACCCCTCTGCATTAGAACTGCACCCAAACCCATGATCGACGCATCACAATAAAATACAAAATACTCAACACCCTCAGGCAGAGTCAGGATCGGCGCCTCACACAATCTCTATCTTAGGGTCTCAAAAGTTGCCTCCTAATCAAGCCCCAACGGAAAGTGACAGTCTTATTTGTCAATCGCCTGAGAGGAATCGTTATCTTGGAGAAATCCTGGATGAATCTCCAATAGTAACCTACCAGATGAAGGAAACTCTGAATCTCAGATGTAGACTTCAGAATCTCCCATCCCATCACTGCCTCGACCTTGGCCGGATAAACTAGAATATCGTTCTGGTTGACAAGGTTCCCCAAAAACTGCACCTCGGTTAACCTGAACTCACACTTGGAGAACTTCGCATACAGTCTCTCCCTCCTAAAGCTCTCCAATAACTCCCTTAGACGCTCCTCATGCATCTATTGAGTCTTAGAATAGAACAGGATATCATTGATAAACACAATTACAGACCGATCCAACATCAGCCTGCATACGCAGTTCATGAGGTCCATGAACGAGGCTGGAGCGTTGGTGAGCCCAAGGGCATCACCACAAACTCGTAATGACCATAACGAGTCTAGAAGGCCGTCTTCTACACATCATCCTATCTGACCCTCATCTGATGATAACCTGAATGAAAATCAATCTTGGAAAACCAAGATGCACCCTGAAGCTGGTCAAATAAATCATCAATCCTCGGAAGCGGATACCGGTTCTTCACCGTTAGTTTATTCAGCTCCCGGTGGTCACTACACATCCAAGGCGACCCATCCTTCTTCTTCACAACAAGATCGGTGCTCCCCATGGTGAACTGCTCGGTCGAATGAACTCCTTTTCTAACAGCTCCATCAGTTGTGTAGATAACTCCTGCATCTCAGGAGGAGCTAACCGATACGGTGTTTTGGCTATCAGAGCCGCACCAGGAACCAGGTCAATCCTAAACCCCACCTGCCACTCCGGAGCCACTCCAGGAAAGTCCTCCGGGAACACATCTGGGTATTCCCGTACAATTGGCACATCATGACCAGTCGCCTTACCCTTTTCCCGGGTATCCATAACATAAGCAACAAATCCAGAACAACCATGCTGCAGATAGTGTCTAGCCCTGGCTGCTGAATATAGAATCGGCCCACGCTGAAATGAAAGGCCTAGTATGCTCAAGAGTCATATTAAAGTGATATTACTAAATAACATATGATAGTAATGGGTCACACTAACAACAACTTGACACAATTGATTATTTATTAAAAATTGATTTTAATAAATATTCAATAAAACTCTTATAATTAAATTGGAAATTATTTATTTCATGGAAATAATAAATTCCATTAGCAAGTAACTTAATATACATCATATGGTATGATTTATAAGTGATGTACAAACTTTTGGACTAGTTGAATCCTTTTGTCTTTTTCCTAAAAGACAAGTTTTATATTTTATAAAAGAGTTTATAAAAGTTTGACTTTCTTTCTTCTTCTTTATACAATTTTCGAGATATGCATAAAAAGAAGAAGTGTATGACTTGTCTAATCATGCTTTAAAGGAATGGGAGATATACTTATGACATGAAGACAAGTTTGTCTAAAGTTGAAGGAACCAATGGTTAATAACTTCAGTTTTAGGCACTATAAATATGAGGCTTCCACTATTGAAGTTCTTGCCCCATTGTCTCTTGCTATGGCCGAGAGTTTCTCCCTCCTTCTCCATATCTTCTCTAGTCTTGCACTTTGAAGATTTTATGCTTGCATTTTGCTCTCTTTGAACCATACTTGGGTTTGGTTCAAATCTTAAGAGTTTTATACAAAGAACTAGCATTCTACATCAAGTTGAGACATTGTTGGTGTCTCAAAGGTTCCACATTCTTCATCAACTTCCAAGCCTCCCTAGAGGACCCAAAGAACTACAAATGTTGTTATTTCTTCACGTCTTCTTTGGTTGGTGTTTTAATCTGTCGAAAACTTGCAAGAAGATCCTTGGTGGGTATAAAATGTTTATGTTATTTCAAAAATCAAAGTCTTCCGTTTCTATATTTTTCTTGTTTATGAAACTTTTTTTGAACTAAAACCCAACAATTGGTATCAGAGCCATCTTGCAAGTTTGGTTAGATTTTTGATTTTTGGAAATCTTAGTTTTTGGAGAATATGGATAACTTGTTTTTTCTATAAAAATAAGTATATACATATTTGCTATGACAACTTTTTTGTTATTTTATGTGACAAAAGTTCCATGCATCTTTTGTCATTTAAAGTTGTCTTAGAAAAACAAAGGTTGTTTGATGTGTATATTGATGTATATGATGTGCATAAACTAGCCAATGACCAATGTGTTGTTATGTTTTTGTGTTGATTATTTTTGTTATAAAATGGTTGTAATAATTTATTTATTCATATGGTATGTAATAATTAAATAGATTAGCTTTTCTTGGTTATTTTTGTAAAGTAATAGATAAGTTTTTTGAATTAATTTATTTGTACAAAGATGTAACAAGAAATGAAGTTTGAACCATTTTTTGAAGACAAAAGGAAAATTTTCGAGTTCAACATGTGCTGGGAAGAACATGACACTTTCTGAAAGGTGTCATGAATGCTACACATGTGTTGAACAGAAAGATGACACTTTCTGAAAAGTGTCATGAAAGCTGCAATTTTTCCTTAAATAAGTTTTTCCAATCTTTTGTAAGAAATGGGTGTTTACTTAAGTGGGAGCTTCTACAACAACATTACAAGAAGTTTTTTTGGTCCCCTTAAATGTCCCTTTAGGAATGGACTTGGCATTTTTGTGTTGGCTCACAAAATTGTCATTAGTTGGTTATGTTTATGCACATATCTTTTTATATATGTTTGTGTTGTTTATTTTATGGATTATTTTGTGTAGTTGATAAATTAGTTATTCACATGCTCAAATAATTTTTGAAAAAATAAACATTACATGAAGTTTGTGTGACAACCGTCAAAATTCGAGTTAGTTTTAGATTTGACTAAACTTAGTTGCACATATAGGCACTACACATACTAGACTTAGTAACTAGAAGCTAAGTTATAACCTACTAGAAACTTGGAAACAATTAGAATCAATGGATAGTGTACTTAGATTTCACATTGATATGTGAATTCTACATCTACTGAGCTGTAGTGACTATCCATATTTGGGTTACTCTTTGACTCGAACACCATTTCATGAATCATATATACCCATCTTGCACTTGACCTAGTAGTAGAAATTAGGTCAAAGTCTCATAGAAACTTAAGTCAAAATTGAAAACTAAGACTAGTATATTTGATTCTGCAATTTCGCGTGAATCTCGAAACCACTACATAGAATGCCAATAAACCGATAAAATAAGTTACAAACATTATTTATAACTATAAAAGAGTTATAATACCATAAAATAATTTGAAGTCTCAAAGATTCAATTCATTTTGATATCCAAAGATTTATTAAACTCCAAAAACCCTAAAAGCCATAAAAACTCATAGTTATAAACTTTAACCTTATAGTTTTTATAAAAATAATTATGAACCTTATAATATTATCTTATAATAATAAAAATTATGAAAATGCAATCTAGAAAAATAAAAAAAATTAAGTCATTGACATTACCCTTAATTTATAAGACAAAATACAATTGAACCTTGTAAAAACTAAAGATGATTTTTATAAAAACTAAAGATGATTTTTATAAAAATGATTAGGAGGCCATATTTATTCAAAGTAAAGCTTTAAAAGCCTCTTAAAACCCTCTCTAATCCCTCTTAAAGTCGGACTCCACCTCGCAAGAAATCTCTTCCCAACAAACATTAATCATTCTTCACCCACACACTCCATCTCCTTCTCTCTTTCTTTCTCTCTCTCTCATTTCTCTCTCACACTCTCACACATATTTACTCTCTTCCTCTATCTATGAACCACGAAATTTTTAGAGAATAGGACCCAAAAACACTCCTTAAACTCGAAATGTTCATCATCTAGGAGTGTTCTTAAAGGTAAACCCGAAAATCCTTCATTTTCCATCACTTTTCTTTCTTGTTTTAAAGGTTTTCTTGCACTTCTCATTCTTCTACACCATTATTTATGAACAATCATGAACACTTGCTCAAACTCACGGTTTTGATGATGATGGTGGTAGGATTTCACCCAAAAACAACATGCATGTTGTAAATGGTGAAATCCAAGGACCAAAACCTAAGTCAAAATCAACATAATGCACTTTTTCTACAAGTTTTGTGCGAAAAACACCACATGCATCCAAAGTTTTCTATCAAAAATGATTTTTGAACATTTCAAACTCATGAATGGTCTTCAAACAAACATGCATGTGATTATCTTCAAGCTTAGAAGCTAGATCATCAAAGTATGTTGTTAAAAGCTTTCAAATATGTTCATGAAGGATTTATTTCCAAATAAATATCTAAAACTCCTTTTCTGACCAAATCCGATTTTTCCCAGATTCCTACCAACAAAATGAGATGTTCTACAAATTTTCAGAAAATAACTCATTTTTCTCGAATTATTATAATTATTGCAATAATATATGGCAATAAATCATATAAAATAATTTATGAGGTCTATAAATCCTAGGTAAATTCGTGGATGCCCCTATGCTAAATAACGACTTCTCATTAAGTTTCATCGATTTTTGTTACTGTTTAGCGTGGTTTTGAATTTTCTTTTTGTTTTGCCCCAATAAATCATAAAACCACTTTAGACAATTTGAAAAGGCTATCTAGTAATTTTCGCAGTTCTTACCCTATCATTAAGACTCAGAAAAATATTTTCAGAATTTTTCATAATGCATTCCTATTTTTCCCTGATTTTTGTGTTTATAATGGACTAAAAACAGGAAAATTAGTTCTACTCATCCAAAATTCATGAAAATTTACCAGAAGACCTTAAAATATATTAGAACTCTAAATAAAAATTGTTAAGATTTCTCTATTCAGTATACTATTTTTCCCCTATTTTCTAAGATTAAATACATTTAAATCCACAAAATCGGATTCCACCAGATAAAAACCACCTTTTGTATTTTTCCCAGATTATTTACACTCTAAATGAAGTTTGCAAAATTTTTGGTAATTTACTTTAACTATTTGGTAATTATTCACCATTTAATGATTATTCAAGAGCATAAAACAAAGAAAGATAGCAAAACTAATTTAAAAATATGTTTTATATTTTTCACAGCTTCTATATGTATTATAACAGTGTTAAACAAAGTTTGGGCAATTTTGGGAACGTATTCTATTTATTTCCATTTTTGTTAGAATAAATGCATAAAAATCATAAAATCGGGATAAACTGTTTAGAAACCCATTTTTACATTTTTCCTAGCTTAAGTATGTTTAGTGGCAGTAATATAAAAAGTTTTAGAATTTTTATTATCCGGATACTATTTTTCACGAATTTATATTGATATAAGGCTTAAAATTTTGGAAAAATAGTTAATCACATCAAATATTCAAGAGAAATTTTCTGGAAGACATCTACTATATTTGGAACAAAAAAGTAAAATTTGATGAATTTTGGAAACTGTTTGATAATATTTTTGGATTTTTAGGAGTTTAAAACACCTTTAAATGTATTGAAATACCCTCAATTAGTATTACAAAATTATGGAAAATAATATCCAAAATTATCTTAATCACATGAGTTATAAAATTTCACCATTTCAGAAAAATGTTTGTAACTTATCAATATTAAATTTTGACACAATATTGGCATAATTCTATAGTAGTAGTAAATATACTAGTGTTAGATTTTGATTAGAGAATCACTAGCGAATACCATTATTGTAGGAATCGATAGTGGTACGAGTGGAGCGTAGTCAAGGCACCATTTGCATCATCTCAATGCATTGTGAGTATTCACGCACTCCCCTATTTTCGGTTTTTATGTTTTGGGGTGGAAAATCATGTCCTAAACTATTTATGTTCGTTGTATTTAATTGACTCGTATAAACTTAACTACTATATTTTGCATATAGTGAGTAATCACGACTCCCCCTATTTTCGGTTTTTAAATGTTTTGGGGTGGAAAAGCATGTCCTAAACTATTTATGTTCGTTGTATTTAATTGACTCGTATAAACTTGACTACTATATTTTGCATATAGTGAGTATTCACGACTCCCCCTATTTTTGGTTTTTAAATGTTTTGGGGTGGAAAAGCATGTCGTAAACTATTTATGTTCGTTGTATTTAATTGACTCGTATAAACTTGACTACTATATTTTGCATATAGTGAGTATTCACGACTTCCCCTATTTTCGGTTTTTAAATGTTTTGGGGTGGAAAAACATGTCCGAAAAACTATTATTTGTTCGTTGTATTTAATTTGATTTGTATCAAACTTGATTGCTATATTTTGCTATATTTCTCTATGTATGTCTATGCAACACGAAACATGAGGCCTTATCGTCTTAAGTCCCTTCCCTTTATACTTTAATCCAACCATTAACTCTTTGAGCCAATGGCCATTATGGATAGCGCTATTAGGAATTGACAACTCCTCACTCGCCCGATTGCTTGAGTGCATGATACCATATTAATCAATGGAACGATAAGCATAGATCTTGATAGGGCATCAGTCATATGTTTGGTTGGGAACTCATTGTTTGCTCATACACATACAAAATTGTTATTAATTATGGCAATAAACTTGTTTATTAATTATAGCAATGAACTTTGTTTCTCATTATAGCAATGAACTTTGTTTCTCATTACAACATCGAAATTTTATTATTAGAAACTTATATACATGTTTTAGCAATGAAATTGTTTGCTCCTTGTAGCAATGAACTTGATTACTCATTTTAACAATATATTTTCATTTATGGAAACTTTTATCAAAACTTGATTTCGATTCATGAAACCAATATTATTATTTTAATCTGTGAGTACTCACCAACTATTTTTATAGTTGACGCTCGTTTTACATGCTTTTTCAGGAATCATCAAGTAAGTGGCACTTAGGGACACATCACTTTTAGGAGCATTCGCATGTGTTGTATTTCAATTTACATTGTAATTTCTTTTAAAAGTTGTTCAAACCCATTATAAATTTGTAATGATTTTTAATACTATGGTTGGTGTTGTCTTTTAACTTTTGCTATGAAACCCTTTATACTGCCACGCCTCGTGTTTCCGCTTTAGCGGGGTGTGACAGTTTGGGTTCTTCAAAATTGGACATAAGATGTAACAAGTTATTATTTTAAAATAAAACATGGTTTTATAAAACCGTTAATAACGGCAAATTTTGAAATACTCCATTATAAGTTTTAAAATGGTGATTTTTATAACTTATATAAACTCCAAATATATATGTAATAAAATGAAGATTTGTTAAAGATATAAAAGGTTCAAATGCATTCAAACTTAATACCGGTTATTAAAATTGAATTGCGTCAAATTATATAAAAAATTAGCTTTATAATAGAACCTATAAAAGTGATTTTTCTTTTGAAAATTGATACTATGGTTTATTATATGCATGTAATAACCATGATATCATATGTTTTTAAACTAGAATTATAAAACATATAAAGACCCTTTTTACAATTCTCAAATCTATGCAATCCTTTTGAAGAACACTCGCACGTCTCTTGTATGCACCAGTGGGATAAAGGATACCTAACCACTTAGTGTTATCTTTTGATGGCCGGGGTGTATTCGCGATTTCTATAACCAAGTTATAGGCCGATTACACAAGTTTTTCAAATTGGACGATTCGATCGGAAATCTTTTGTGATAAAGGATACCTAAGCAAGAGAGTTTCAAGGCATAGATCGGATCAAACATGTCTAATTAAATTTGTTATTAGTGATCCCATAAATCTAGGAATTATATAGTGAGATATAATTGATAATTGATATCTACCGGGTTGAGTTCAAATAGATGGGATAAAAGATACCTAACCATTTATTTGTTTTGCAACTTGGATCCTAGACTTTGATAATTAATGTTTTTGGAAACTAAAAGGGGTATTCATTATTGAAGATTAAATATTGAAAATACTAAATGAATTTTGTTAAGAATTTTGTAGTTAAGTAATCCATTCTCATTATCATGTATTGTCATTTTTTATTTAATGACTTAATGAAACAATAACATTCAATAGATACAGCTTCAATGAATGAGTTCATGTCTTAAGAGACAATCTCGTAAGAGATATGAAATTGTATCCACTTAAAGGTCCTAGTCCTAAACTATTTGCTTTGAGCAATGAACCTGAACATGATACCTAGTAAAGACATCACTGTGATGCTTAAGATGTTTCTAACATCAAGCTAGGAATAGTTATCCATGACTTCTAGGAAGTCTTGGATAATTTAAACATATATCTGATGATATAATAGGTCAAACAATATTCCAATAAATACAGTGATATTTTATTTAAAGCTAGTTTAAACATTGGAATAATGCAAGGCTAAAAGAGTCACCTAGTGTGATCTAAAATGCCCATGTTTTATGGACTGAACACCTTTAAGTCCAAGAAATCTACTAAAGCCCACATACATGGATCTTGTTTCTATTGTGAAGAAATTGGACACTGGAAGAGGATTTACTCCTCTTATTTGGAAAGAAAGTCTGGAAGAGACTAGTACTTCTTGTATCTAGTAGATAGAACTCATACTTTTTATATAACACTTTGGTACTTGGTACTTAAATTTTAATCTAATATTTGTAAATAGCTTGCAAATATTAATTTAAGAGTAACCAAGCTGAGCACAATCAAGTTGGAACTACACTCTCGGAGTTTAGTTTATTATTTATGCTTAGAACATAAATTACTTGTAATGTAAAACAATATTTGTTTTGGAACAAAGTGTGTTTTAATATAGCATGTCTAAATTTATGTCTCAGTTATTTTATTCAAAAGCTTGATCATTTACTTAATCGTTTTTCATAACGATAATATTTATATTCTGAAATGATTAACTTCTATTTATGAGACTTGATCTCTTAATAGAGTTGTGAAGTAAATATAAACATTTCATAAACAAAATTAAGTTCTATATGCAAGAACTTTTGGCTTAAACGTGTTTTAAGTCAAACTCATCTTTGACATTGTTCTCCTTATTATATAAATGACATTCACATATTCCAACTTCAAGAAAGGGATCTTTGAAGGCAAATAATGTAGTTTATTTGACATATGTGAACCTTATTTATATGAAAAGGATTCCTAATGATATTTTCACTAAGGTATAGAGAAAATAATTAAGGAACTATACACCTTGGTGTATGACTTCCTTTCTAATGAATATATGAGATTAAGCATAAGATACCAAATCAACTTTATTAACAACTGTAGTAGTTTTAATTATATTTTACGTGGTAAAGCATAATTGTGAAATCTTTGTTGAAGGTTTCAAAAGTTGAGATACAAACCGGTAAGAGCCATCTAAGGCCTTAATGATAATAAAGGATGAATTAAATCTTGCTTGGTATGATTTGCTTTCTAATCGATAGAAATATCCTCTTTTAATCTTTTTTGGGATAATACTGCAATCACTAATAATTGTATCTTGAATACAAATACCAACTAATAAGTGGGTTAGACACTTTATAAGATTTTGTATGGAAATGCTTCATCCATATCTTATTAAATGTTCTATGGATTTAAACCTTTGTTGGACTAAAGCTTCTAAACCCAAAATCTACTAAATACATATTTGTATAATACTCTAAATGTGTCTTAAATTATTATATGAAAACCCGCCAATAATAAGTTATTTTATTCTTGTGAAAGCTAAGTTAGTAGAAATAAAGCTTCTAATGACAAAGCAAGTGGGGGGTACATGGAACTTGAAGCGGCTCAAGAACCATAACCTTATGTAGTAATAGTTGGCACTAGTTTTAACAAGGATTGTTAAAGATGAATAATAGCTATTCACAAACACAAATTGTTCGCATTAATGGTAGAATTCATCTATGATTTGAGAAATGTGGAATCTCTCATTGATGAGCTTTTATTGATGGCTTTTGGAAAATCCATCAAATACCAAGATGCTATGTCAGATCTTGAATATGATAAATGCCTTAGAGTCATGAACATGAGATGTAATCCATGTATGATAATCAAGAATGGGCTTGATTAAAATTTGTCCCTATAGCAAGGCTAGAAGGAGTAAATAATTCTTCTAGAAAGAATAAATTACATGGATAACCATACACATTTAAAGCAAGACTTGTAGTAAAAGGATTTTCTCATACTCATGTCATTGACTATGGTCCTCATCATACTCATGACATTAACTGTGATCAAACCTTTTTCACAGGTAGCTATGTTTAGATCAACAAGGATATTGTTTGTTATAAATTCATATTCTTAAGATGAGATATAGTAAACAGATTTCAAGAAAGACCGCTTTTCTTAATAGACATCCACTAGAAGATATCTATATAGATTAGCCTGGAGGTTTTCCTGTTCCAAGTTATCCTAACAAAATGTGTAGAGCTTGAGATCCACTTGTGGATATAAAGCAAACATCGCAATGTTATAATCATCATTTTATGTAAAACCATAATGTATGTTTTATATCAAAATGAATAGAACATGTGTGTTTACTAAGAACTAGTGGGAGCATAGTGAAATTCCTAATACTGTATGAATAAGACATACTTAATCATTTGAAATCACATTATGGCTAAGCAAGGTCGTTTTTCACCTTGACTCGGATAGTGTTTCTAAAATGAAATACTTAGGAAGGAGAAGATACATTCTTGGAATGTAAAATCTATAAGGGATAGATAAAATGAATGTTAAAAGTTTCAATTCCTTATACATATATTGGCAATATCTTGAAAGGGATCAAGACACAAGATTCTTTTGGAGAATTCTTGGCATTGTCATATGGCACCATTTTGAGCTAGCCTCAAAAGTAAATAGCTCATAGGCTTGAACTAAATGAAATGATTTATATTCTATTTGCTTGGCAAATGAATTCATCATTTAAGTCATATTATGCATAGGACATAGTATTTGATCATGATGTAAGCATGTTATAGGATACTAATTGAATACATGGTTAAGTCACTGGATGACTAAGAGAGTAGTATCAGAGTACTTTAGAAGAACTAAGAGAATGTATATGAGACAATCAGTTTAGAGAGGATCTGTATGGAAAGAGCTACACAAGATGTTAATTTCTAAACATATACAAATAATTATGAATTATAATTGGATTTTGACTTCATTATGGAATGAAGGGTAAGTATTGTTGGAATAAGGTCCAAGCAAAACATAATGACACAATCTACTACAAAATAAGAATACACTACTTTTGAAGTTGAATTAAAATATGATTGGATGAATGAGATCATTGAAAAACTATGTTGATTTCTTCTATTCAAAGATTACATAGAAATCTTTGTGACTTCGAGAGTATACTTAACCGAGCTAAGAGACTCTATGTCACGAAAGAACACCAATCATATTCTCCAATATATTTAACTATACGTAGAGTAAAGTTAAGTATATAGATGATAGTATTCATAGAATTCACACAAATTAAATTTTGTCAGATCCATTGATAAAGTCATTCTTTTGAGCTAAGTATGAATGGTCACACTTCAGCTATAACACTTTATTATTCTAGAAATGGGTTTTTGATTTGGATTTAGTATTTGGATATTGGAACATTATAACAACATCTATTAGATAATGTTATGATATATTGGGATATAGTCATCACATTAATACTTGTTGTGCTCTATATTAACATGTTTAATCCATGAATAATGTTATTATTCTAAAGGTTCATAGTCGGAACACTAAATCTCTTCGCTTACTAATTAGCCTTCATAGTCAGCACATTAATACTTGTTGTGTTCTATATTAACCTTCTAAAATTATTTAGTCTCAATAATATGTAACTTAGCATATTCGCTTACTAATTAGTTGAAGTTAGTGAGAACTCCTAAAAGCACAAAGCAAGCAGCATTCGAGCATTGAGTAACCGAAATCAAGCATAACCTAAACATGTCATCCTATCACTGAATGATCAGTACTAGCGTGCAAGTCTACAAGCTCATTTAGCAAGCATACACAGACATCTCTCCTAGATCCCTAGCCCTAATCTAGCATGTGATTCACATATTCACAGATCAAGCATATCATAAAACATGTATGGGTATTTTGGGAAAACTTACTTGAGCTCGGTCGATTGCATGCACCACATCCTTTTCTTTTATTAGAAATTTCTTTTTATAAAACATTTTCTTTTTGTAAAATCTACCAAATCCTTAGTTTGAGTTCAGACACACCCGAGAGTATGCCAGAATCCCTCAAACTAAAGCTTTGATACCAACTTGTAACGTCCCAAAGATTAAGATCAAAAATTTCGATTTTTATATTAATAAAACCATCATCCAAAACAATATCATAAAACTATAGTAAAATCAGAGTGTGTTAATAAATATCCAAGTACATTAGGGTCATATAAAATGCGGAACAATGTGGAGTGTGCAATGCAGTCATCCCGAGCTCTTCCCCTTCGAACCAGAAGTACCTGAAACATAAATTGAAAACCGTAAGCACAAAGCTTAGTGAGTTTCCCAAAATACCACATACCATACATATCAAACATATAATAGGCCCCGCTCGACATCAAGCCCCGCTCGACATTGAGCCCCACTCAGAACAGATCTGTCAGTCATCAGGCCCCGCCTGATATTGGGCCCCGCCCGGTATATATAAAAACTCATAAACACATGCAGGAATCACAAAGATTAATAGCATACAATATAATAATCAGCCCTACCCGGCATCGGGCCCCGCCCAGTATACATATAAACACATAACACATGCAAGAGTCACGTAGACAACTGACATCCTAATCATAACAAAACATGGGCCGAAATTGGTGTCTTCAACCCGTGAAGTATAGTGAGGACACTCACCTCAAGCTGCTGAGTCTCTCAAATAAAATCTCGGTTTGTTGATACCGAAAATCCCCGCGCTAACACCATGAAATAGTATCCGATTAATAACTGGATCTCGACCCATATTCAAGAATATAATTACTTGTCCAATATCCAAGGTAAAAGGCCATTTTACCCTTCTCTTACTTGGCCTAAAACCAAGGCCCAACCCATTTACTCAAAAAGCTCAACTTCCTAAATGGCATCCCAAGGCCCAATATGGCCCAACTTCCTAATTGGTCCTAAAACCCATCATGTGCCTAATTCCAAGAAAGCCCATAGCGTAGCAATAGCCTAAAATCAGAAGTACAATGGTCCAACAAGGCCCAAACCCTAAGAGTCCAAGAATAAGGCCCAAACAAATAAAAGTCAACCGAAATTCAAATTGCTGAGTACGCTGGGCGTACTTAGAATTACGCTTAGCGTATTCCTTTCGAGGCCAGTATGCGCATCATATGAATTAGGTATTCACAACGTACTCCACATACCACCAATCCAACTCATTAAGCACTTAATCAGTTAAGCCATCTAGCCAAACTCTCAGATCGGATCCTAAATGGTGACTTAACATGTAAAGTTTGCAGCTTTACTCCCATGCATGACTTAATGGGACCCAAAACTAAAAAATAAGCATATTAAGTACCCTAACACATGCATGGACCAAAATAACTCATAATGATTGCATTTTTATGGAGAATAGACCTCAAAGGTGCTAAGATCTAACATCAATGGCTTCTAGAGTAGACCATAATCTCAAATATGGTTTAAAGGACCCAAAAATGCGCAAATAATACCCTAAGTTGGATCTAGCGTAAGAAACCATCAAGATGAAAGCTTTTTACCTCAAATGGTTTGCTAAGATGATGATGACTTTGGATCTACATGCTCAAGCCACTCCCAAGCAACATCCAAGTGTTCTTCTTCTTCTTCTACTTCACCAAAAACACCACCAAAACTCACTTCTAAGCTCAAATCTCACAAATGGATATTAGGCTTTGATTTTAGGGTATCGAGAGATGGAGGTTGTTCATTAGGAGGTCCATGGGTGTTATAAGTTGTTTAAATAAGGCACAAACCCTAAAAATTAGGGTTTCCCCAGCATTGTGTACACCCTACGTACTCCCCTGTACGCCCAACGTACGTGGGTGTATGCGCGATGCAAAAATGGGCTAGTACGCTAAGTGTACTCATAGAGTACGCCCCGCGTACTAGCTAGGGACTAAAATGAGATAAATTTTACATTAAGGGCTAAAAGGAAACATACAAATAATCTCGAATTTTACATAAAATACTATAATTATTATTAATTAGTAACTAATAATAAATGATTTTAGGCTTTATTTATTGCTAAAAAGCTTTTAATAAAAGACTATTGATTGTTACAAATAAAAGGGTCTAAATGGTCTTCTATGTAACAGAAAAGAAAACCACGAAAACCCTAACTGGTCCCTTAAGAGTAGGTCTGCTGCCCGCTCCTCTCTTTTTGTCTATTTTTTTCTCTCTGGATCGATCTCAACAAATGGAAGAGAAACAATGTGTTATTGATCGGTTGGAAGGCTAACAACTTGTGTCTCATATTCTATGTGGATCAACCATCGAGATAATATACACTTGATTGCATTGATATTATTGAGGTAGTATTCAAAACACCTTATGATTGAATGTTTTTTGAATTAATTTATAAATAGATCCATCGCTTTAGCGATTAAAATTTTAAAATTACATTGCTTGTTTGGTATGTTAAATATATTAAACATCAATCCTAACAATGGTATTAGAGCCACGTTTAGCACTTTAAATCATAATATTGTTTTTTTATTGTCTTGAAAGTGTTCTTTATATTATTGGAAATAGTAAAAAAATTCTTCTAGTAAAGTTTTACCATAATTGATTTTTATGAGCATAAGAATCAATAATATTTTGATGTGTTGTCCTTTGCCTATATTAAATATATAATTTTTTTTGTTTGTTATTCTTGATTGGTTGATTTTTTTTTTATAAAATATTATGTATTTTGGTTTGTAATTTTGTATCTAAAGTGTTTTTGTAATCTAAAATAGGGATTACATTTTTGGGTTGTATTTTCTAATAACTTTTTTAAGAATTTATAAAATATAGCTACCACCCAAAACTAACAATCAAGTCAACTGTGGTGCACCTTGGCTGTCAGCCTATGTAGCATCAACGAAAGTGGAGATGCCCATAATCCTTGAGCGTTGGATAGGCTTTCAGCCCAGGTGGGCTTGGTAGTATGGATTTGCTTCTCGGCCTACTACCAAACCTCACCCACGGACTCTGTTTCTCTTCCTTCATGGTGCATAGCGGTAGACGAGAACAAGTGTGATTCTCTCGGCCCGCCAAGACCATATATTTATGGCTAACATACTAGGTGGTAGCATGTAGAGTAGGTGGTGACACGTAAAGACTGCAGGTACGCCACAAAAACATTTTTTGTGAACATATTTTTTGTTTATTTCGACTCCTTTAATTTATTAGGTGTAAATGTATAGTTAGTAAAATTTGATCTCACAGTTACATACAATTCTTAAAAGTGTAGATAAATCCATATATAAGGCCCGTATAATGATCTTGACTAAATAAGGGAAAGTAACAAAGGACAACAACAATAGGAAAAGTAGTAAATGGAAAATGTTTACCAATAATACTACCTCTCAACCAATAAAAAAGGAACATCTTCTGAAAGATATTGATAGATTCCGTTAAGGGAAGAAGGGGAATTGGAACAAAAGTTGTCCACCATACTTAGCATAATTGAAGAAGGCTAGCCTAGTAAGACCAACAAGTCATGTATAACTATATGATATAATTTCACAATTTTCTTATTTCATTAGTATAAGATACCAACATTTAATTTTTTTATGCAAGAATGTAGAAGAGCTGAAAAGGAAAATTGAAGGTAGTGGGAGTTTTTAACTGGATAATGACATTTACCAATTTGATTTTGAATTAGTTTTCATTCAAAGTATGTTTTTTCTAGATATTTAGTTTTTTGTTACAAAAACTTATATGGATAGTTCAAGTGTTTTTGATTGAATGTATAAGTTAATTTTAATTTATCATGATATTTCCCTATCGTGTCCCTACCATAGTACTTGAATGAAATGAATTTACCTAACTATTTCTGAAAATATGTAATTATACATGTAACATGGATCAAGTATATAATAGAAACATGTTTTTCATGACAACAACATTACTATTAAAACCAGCTAGCTAGGAACTAGAAGAAAATATCACAAAGTAGGCAGAATTGAATTACACGTCCACTCATTCAAATTCATAGAAGCCTTATTATTTCTAATTAAAAACCAACTAACATATATATAATCAATATTATCAAACATAAATCGATTTTAATAACTTGAATGTTGAAATATCAGCATGTTTCAATAAGTCTGTGCATCCCCCTTAACTTAACCCCTATTACGTAAGGGGGACCTTCGGCGGGATAAAAGAGAGTGCGGGAAAAGAAGCTACATATACTGGACAAAAGAAGGAGTGGCGCACTTAAAGAGTAAAAAAATCCATCGTAGTGCAAAAGAGCATCCCGTAGAAAGAGGATCACGCCCATATGACGGTCATAAAAGAGAACTAAAGCATGTTAATCTAGTAGAAAATCATCAATCATGTGAACTTGTGACACATGTTCTATTTGGAGTAAAACTGATAAACACCTAACTATGAGTTGTTGTGAGTGACATATTTGTATATCTTGTTGATGAATGTAAAGAGCATAGATGCAATACATTGAAACTAAACTTTTTTGATGAAAAATTTCATAAGCACAAGAGATAAATAGAAACATACTCTAATTATGAATACACTTTTCACATTTTTGGAGTGAAATAGAGATCCTAACCTTATTTAAATAACTTTAATTGAATTGGGTTATTATTTTTCTAAGGATTATATATAAAATAAACTAGAATGGAACTTATTGAATAATTTCTATAAAATTATCCACTAAAAAATTAATGCTTTAAAACCCGTGAAAGGATAAGCTGATATGACTGATTAATCTTATCTAAATTCATAGTTTGAGAATAGTTCTCATGCATGAAAATAAATATCAAGCTTTAGACAAACCTCTTCCTGAGATTCATCCCCTATAACAACTTTAGCTGTAGGAAGGAGCATGTATCAAGTGTACTCTATACATTAACAAATCGAAGCAACATGGAATTCCATTATGTGGATGTTGACTATGGTAACATAATCAACTTACTCACATGTACATATAATCAGTTCATTTTGATATGGACAACTTGGAAAGATCCATAATGGAGTTGCATGTCATGTTAAGGACCTCTAATCCAAACATGGCCTTGAATATAAACTCCAACTTCAAGTGGTCCTATTTATTCTATCCAGAATGGAAGTATCAAGAAGAAGAAAGCCAATTGCCCATGGATAAAAGGCGGTTAGAGTTGGTACACCCAAATCCGAACCCAAACGCCAAGGAAAAAAGGTAGTCTTATTATGAGACATATTCTAATAGGCTATTTGTTTCCAAAACAAGAAAAGAAGTAAGAATGCATAAATGCCCATTATATTTTAAAGAGCTGAAAAGCTAAAAACCAAAGAGTATTGCATAGTAAAATATTTAAATTCATAATACCATTAGAATATTACTTCCAACCCTTAAGTATAATACACATGATAAGTACTATCATTTACAAGAATATGCAGTGACTGTAGGAAGTAAAAGAATGAAAGATGGAGAAGATAATTTAATCATGGATAATGAGCCCATGTTACTATCCCGTAGGATCAAAAGAGAACTTGTTCTCAGAAATTTTTAGTTTATGGTTAAATATATTAATTCATAACACCATTGGAATATTACTTATAACCTTTGAGTAATTTTACTAAGGATAAAGTACTAACATTTGCAGAATGTGTAGTGAATAAAAGGAACTAAGAATATTGAAACATGGAAAACAAAATTTGATAATAGATACCGAGCCGTTGCTACTATTCATAGGATAAAATGTTAACTCGTTCTCCCCAAATGTTTAGTATATGGTCCTATGATTGAAATTGTTTATACAATGTTTTCGGAGATGGTTCTGACTTATTTAAATGTCTAAATTTTTTGCAATCAACTCATAATCGTGAACTACCATTTTCTTTGCATATTTGGGGTTTGTAGGTTTTTGAGTTGCTTTATGCCAATTAACACCCACTTCGAGGGTCTAGGGTGTTAGGTTTGTTCCATGAGGATCCAACGAACAAACCTTAAAGTCCATAATCTGGTCATGCACTCCAAAACAATCAACACCCCACCATAACAGGTTTTAGGGCATTATGATGATTTTCCAAAACTATAGGGAAATCACGGTTTCATGAAGACAAATGAAAATTAGTACTTCCTAGTATGGAGTCGAAAACTAGAACAAACTCCAGGATTCTTTTCTTTTTCTTCCTTTTTCCTGTTCATCATCTCTCGAGATATGTATTATCTCTCGTCGTCTTTTTGAGGCTTTTCTCCGCCTTTTTCCCACCTCAAATCCCTCCCCCTCAATCTACAGAAACATTGTTGAACTTATGACATATCAAATAGGCTAGGGAAATTTCGAAAACCAAGACCTTAAGCCCATATTTCCTCTCTATTTATGACTTACAGATTCTAATCTCAGACCTCATGGATTTTCCTCTCTTTTTATTTGCCTATATGGTGTTCTAGGGTTCCACAAGGGGCTTAATATTTAATATACATCTTTAAAAAAGGGAAAAAGGCATGGATCCCACCTCTTGGGAAGAAGACTACTTGCACACAAAAAATGTGTTTTTGAAAACGTTGGTCCTCATGGTATGGTATAAGACATAATAGTCCTTATCACTAAAGCTTAACATTACTAAGACTTCTTCTTGTACATGTATAGTCCCATCATAACGATTTCTGCCTTGTTGAAGGTTTGTATAGATCGGATACACTTCAAGTATAAAGACTAAAGAAAAACTTAATCTAAGAAAAGTAAAGAACATAAAGTAAATAACAAAGGGAGTTCTCCAAATTGTTCTTTAACCAAGAAAGGGTTTTGTCTTAACCAAGAAGACGGGTTGTAACAAAGAAGATTGACACAAATTCGAACTCAATGTTCTCAACAGATGGTCTCGCCGATGAGAAACTTAGAGAGATTTTGTCACATACAAGAACATGCTTCTAGGGACGATGATATGTCAAAAGTTGCATACTAGGCTTAGAGTTGCCAAAGTGAAATTCCTTTTAAAAATTGTACAAAAGAATAAAAATATAAGAATACAAACAAAAAATTTAGTTAAACAAGAAAATAGTTTAAACAGCGAAATATGTGCAACTTTTCAGAAAAGACTCGTTCCATCAAATCTTTAGAGTTGAATGGTCATTAATGCACTTCCATTTTCCTAGATATCTACCCCTTCAATTTTTGGCTATATATGAGACCAAACAAACAAAGGTAAGCACATCAATATACAACTCACAATATACCATAAGTGACGAAGCCTTTTATTATTGAAGCGTTATAGATGGATACCAAGCTTCATATTCATCACGAGCAAGAGAGAAGTAAAGATCAGTCTTTGTAACCAACGAGTTAACTGGCTCGAATCCATAACAGTGAGTGGAGGAGAAAGAGGGCATTCAAGGTTTTATCGGATTATGAGTCAGTAAATGAAAACAAGACTTACTTCATTGATGGTTGCTCCTTGCATCCATAACAGTGAGTGGAGGAGAAAGAGGGCATTCACAAGAATAAGAGGACATGATGCCACTCTTTTTCTCAATAGCAAGAGCATTGAGATCTTTCAACTCTTACAAAATCTGAAGAAATTATATGTAAGTAAATCTTAGATAGGCCAAAAATATGTATAAGAGAGAAAAGAATACTTGTAAATATTAGAAATAGAGCTAAAATATACTATGTAAAAGTCTATAAACATAATAAAAGTAGCATCTTTTTTTGTGTTTTTTAGCAAGAAAACAGAAGCAATGTTAAATCAAAAGTTAGAGAGCAATTAAGTAATTGAAAACATGCCAAAATCTGCAATCAATTTGTTAGAAGTCTTCTCATCCAATGCTTTAGTGATAATGTCGGCTAGCTAATTAGTGGATGGAATGTAAAATAACTCCACTTTTCCCTTTTGAACTATGTCCTTGATGAAATGATGACGGATGCCAATGTGCTTGGTCTTGGAATGTTGCACTGGATTTTGTATCATCTGAATGGAACTGGTGTTGTCACAACAAATCGGAGTCTTCGAGAAATTTAGACCATAGTCTAAGAGTTGATTCTAAATCCATAGAATCTGAGCACAACAACTTCCAGCGAAAACATATTCAACTTCAGCAGTAGAACAAGCCACTGATGTCTACTTTTTGCTGGACCAACTTACTAATATATTTCCAAGTATTTGAGCTCCTCCTGAAGTGATTTTGTGATCGATGCCACATCCACCATGATCGGAGTCAGTGTATCCCCTAGCTTGAACTTAGAATCATGAGGATACAATAACCAAAGATTGGGTGTATGATTTAAGTACTGAAAGATTCTTTTCACAGCGAGTAGATGCGAGTCCTTAGGACTGGCTTGATAACAAGTACACAATATAGTAACAAACATAATGTCATGGCGACTGGCAGTAAGATAGAGCAGAGATCATATCATTCCTCGAAACAGGGTTGCATTCACATCAGCGCCATTTGGATAAGCGCCAATAGACGCTGATGAGGACATTAGAGTCTTTTCCAGCTTGCAATTAGAGAATCCATACTTCTTTAACTTATTTGAAACATATTTAGTTTGGCAAACAAAAATACCATTAGTTTGTTGTTTGACCTGTAAACCCAAAAAGAAATTTAGTTCACCCATCATGCTCATCTCGAACTATTTGGCCATGATCTCTGTGAATTATGCACTTAGCTTTTCATCAGTGGATCCGAAGATGATATCATCCACATAAACTTGAGCAAGAATGATATGGAATCTTGAATTCTTTATGAACAAAGTGTTGTCGAACTTTCCTCGTTTGTATCCATTTGAAAGAAGATAGCTTGCCACTGTTTCATACCATGCTCTAGGTGCCTGCTTTAAACCATAGACAACTTCATCAAGATGATACACATAATTTGGAAATTCTTTACTTTCAAACCCTAGAGGTTTCTTTAGAAAAACGTTTTCTTGAAGATCTCCATTTAGAAAGTCAGTCTTGACGTCCATCTGATATACTTTGAAGTTCTTGAAAGAGGCAAAGGCAAGAAACAAGGGAATTGCTTCAAGTCTAGCAACATGAGCAAATGTTTCATCACAGTCTAACCCTTCAAGCTAACAAAAACCTTGAGCCAAAAGTATAGGTTTGTTTCTTATCACAATCCCATCCTCATACATTTTGTTCCTGAAAACCCATTGAGTGCTAATGATAGTCTTCCCTTGAGGTTTTGAAACAAGAGTCCAAACATGATGACGTTCAAATTCATTCAGCTCATCTTGCATAGCCTTGATCCAGTCGGCTTCTTTCAATGCATTAATGACATTATTTGGTTCAGTCACTGAGACGAAGTTAACAAACATGCAAAAGTTTATGCTGACTCTGCTGCAGGTGAGAATCCCATAATTTACATCTCCAATGATTTGAGATTGAGGATGATCTCGAAGAATTCTTGGATTAGAACTTTCACTAGTATTATTTTGAGCATAATCTTCCTGATTTGACGGTTCAACTTCTTCAGGGATGACAACCTGATCTTCAGAGATAGGTTGTGAACTGATTAATTGATCAACGTTTGGTACAATAGGCTCAAGGTCACTAGGAAAGTACTCGGGAACGGGGTCTGAACGACTGTAAGTAAGTTCATTTAGAATTGAAGAGGGGTGATCTACTCAATCATGAATGAATGAGTCTTCATCATAGGTGACATGAGTTGTTTCCTCAACAGTTTGCCTTGAAAGATTGAATACCATGAAGGCCTTGGATATGCTTGAGTAACCTAGAAATACTCCTTCATCAGCTTTTGCTTCAAACTTCAAATGCTGATCTCTTCGATTCAATATGTAACAAACACATCTAAACACATGAAAATAAGAGATGTCTGGTTTCCTTCCTTTCAGTAGCTCATAAGCAGTTTTTCCATGACACTTAACAATGATAGACTGGTTTTGTGTATAACACACTGTATTGACACCTTCAGCCCAAAATGACACTTATCAATCGCGCATGAACCCACGTACGTTGGGCGTACGTGGGAGTAGGCAGGACGTACGTAATGTAGGGGCAAAACCCTAACTTTTAGGGTTTATGCCCAATTTAAACAACTTATAACACCCTTGGACCTCCTAATGAACATACTCCATCTCTCTATACCCTAAAATCAAAAACCTAATAGCCATTTATGAGATTTGAGCTTGGAAGTGAGTTTTGGTGCTGTTTCTAGTGAAGTAGAAGAAGAAGAACACTTGGAGGTTGCTTGGGAGTAGATTGAGCATGTAGATCCAGAGTTATATTCATCTTAGCAACCCATTTGAGGTATAAAGCTCTCATCTTGATGGTTACTTATGCTAGATCCAACTTAGGGTGTTATTTGTGCATTTTTGGGTCCTTTAAACCTTATTTGAGATTATGGTCTACTCCAGAAGCTATGAATGCTAGATCTTAGGACCTTTGAGGTCCCTTGTCCATAAAAATGCAATATTTATGAGTTATTTTGGTCCATGCTTGTGTTAGGGTCCTTAATATGGTTCTTTTTGAGTTTTGGGTCCCATTAAGTCATGCATGGGAGTAAAGCTGCCAACTTTACGTGCTAAGTCACCATTTAGGATCAGATATGAGAGTTTGGCTGGATGGCTTAACCGATTAAGTGCTAAATGAGTTGGATTGGTGATCTGCAGAGTACGCATGGCATACCCAACTCGTACACTTCGCGTACTGGCCCTAGAAGGAGTATGCTAAGCATAAGTCTGAGTATGCTCAACGTACTCAACAATTTGACTTTCAGTTGACTTTCACGTACGTGGGCCATATTTTGGACTTTTAGGGTTTGAGCCTTTTTGGGCCATTGGACTTTTGATTTTGGGTCATTGCTAGGCTATGACCTTTCTTGGAATTAGGTCAATGATGGTTTTTGGGCCCAATTAGGAAGTTGGATCGTATTGGCCCTTGGGATGCCATTTAAAAATTTGGGCTTTTTGAGAAAATGGGTTGGGCCTTGGTTTTGGGCCAAGTAAGAGAAGGGTAAAATGGCCTTTTACCCTGGATATTGGACAAGTAATTTAGATTCTTGAATACGGGTCGAGATCCAATTATTAACAGGATATTATATGATGGTGTTAGCACGGGGATTTTCCGTATCAACAGACCGAAATTTTATTTGAAAGATTCAGCAGCTAGAGGTGAGTGTCCTCACTGTGCTTGATGGGTCGAAGGCACCAATGCCGAGCCATGGTTTGTTATGATTAGGATGCTCATTGCCTGCATGACTCTTGCATGTTTTAAGTGTTTATATGTATACTAGGCGGGGCATGATGATTATATTGTATGCTATTTATCTTTGTGATTCTTACATGTGTTTATGTGTTTTTATGTATACCAGGCGGGCCCAAATGACTGACCGATATGTTCCGATCAGGGCGATACCAGCCGGGTCTCGATGACAGGCGGTGTAACATCCCGATGTTAAGGTACTTCTAATTTTGGACTCTATAATTTTGTTATGTTGCATTTTTGGTCCCTAAGTTAAGAAAGAGTAGAGAAAGGCACAAAGTGGCATTTTGGTGAAAGTTGGGCTGAGATGAGTATGCCGTGCGTACGTGTGTGTATGCTGAGCGTACTAAGACACGCCTTATTACACTAGGCACACACTTCGTACACAAGGTGTACATGGAATGCATGCAAACCCTAATTTTAGGGCTTTAGCTTATATTTAAGCAACCTTATGGAGTCATGTCCTCTTCTTACCCAGCCTCCATCTATGATATCGACCCTCAAGCAAGAACAAGAGAGAGAAAATTTTGAGCCTTTAAGAGAGTTTTAGAGTGGTTTTGAAGAGAGAAGAAGGTGGTGAGAAGATCTTGGAGTTGAGAGTACTTTGGATCTGGGATTTCTTCTTGGTTTGCAACATCTTGAAGGTATAAATCTTGCATCTTTTCCACTCCATCTTTTAGATCTAGTTTTTTCTCTTTTAAGTTACTTTTTGGTCCCAAAATGATGATTCATGAACATAGCATGTTCTTGACCCATTAAGTTGTCCTTTAAGATGCTTGGAAGGGTCTTGAGTCATAAAAATGGTTAGAAATGGTTGGTTTTGCTCCATGCATCATTTAGAAGGTCTTAATGGATTAAGAAGTTGAGTTAAGCACTTAATTGACATGCAAAGTCATAAATTTGGAACCTTTATGACTCTTGAGAGTATTTTAGCCATGGATATGACAAATGTACGTGAGTGCTTAAGCCATTAAGCACGTATTGAGTTTTGAAACTTCTGGGAGTATGCTCCGCGTACTTGGAGTACGCCCAGTGTACGAGGTCAACCACCCCGATGGTGTTCAACATGCAAGTATTCCCAACGTACCTAGGGAGTACTCCCTGCATACTCACTCTGAGTTGACTCAGTTGGGTTGACTCAGTTGGCTCAGTTGATTTGACCAGTTTGACTTTGACTTTGACGAAGTTGATTTAAGGGTATTTTGGCTGTTTTGGGATTTTGATTGAGATTGGTCATTTGGTTGGAATAAGTGACGATTAGAGCTGAGATTCGGCATCGGGACCTCATCAACTTTTTTCCAGTATGTAAGGTGAGTTTTCCTCACTGTACTTACGGCTCGAAGGCACCAAGTTTGACCCATTGGTTTGATATCCTGCTATTCAGTGATATGATGAGTATGGAATAGATATGCATGATTATGCTAGTTGCCGATATGCTAGTCTGGTAGATCTATAGAAATACCTGTGATTTTGCCTGCATAATTATCTGTGTATGTTTGTTATCTGTTATATATCGACATATTGTGGTGGGTTGAGGTTGTATTGCTTCGTGCGGTAGCCAACAAACCCTGGAGCATTCTAGATATGAACCGAGGGTCGGGTAGGGCATGCCAGACTCATATTGAGGGCTCAGGAGCATACCAAATACGAGCTGAAGACCGGGTGGTATGCCAGACTCATATTGAGGGCTTGGTGGTACTTCAGTTCGATGACTGATTTGATCAGGGAGCAAGCCAAACATAAGTTGTGGGTCTGAGGGCAAGCCAAACTTATGATGTGGGCTCAGGGGTAATCCATTCTTTTAGCTGTGGACCTAGTACATGATGTTATTGATGGGTTTTATACAAAAGAACATCCTATGTGCTCATGCAAACCCTAATGCTTGGATCTAGGTTTCTCTATTGTACATGCAATTGATCCAAGACTCAAGAACCCTAATCTAGCATATGCATTTCGAAATTATCACATATGAGCAGATCTAGATGATTAACTCTTTTTCAATGGCTTGAATCTTCTTGTCTTTGGAGCTTAGAGTCACAAGTGTCACTCCTCTAATGGCTTACAAACACCACAAGCAAGAGAATGACTTATGAGAAGGAGGAGGAGCACCAAAAACGACATAGGGTTCTTCCAAGGGAGTTCACTACGTTTTGGGGGCCATAGGGGTCTTTATATAGTGAGGCCATTAGGGTTATCAAACAAGGAAACCCTAATTTGACTGCTTAGGCTCCAAGCAGCCCATGGACTCCCTTTAGAACACCCCTTGGACGAATTCCTTATGGGCTTCCCATATAATTCGTCCAACCTATGTTCCAAGGTGATCCATAGCCCAATTGCAATTATCTTATAAATATAATTCCAGTCCCCTAAGTTTAATTAATGTCTTTTAGTCACAAAACTAACTTTCAATTAATTCTTGACTAATATTAATTAAACAATATGATTTCTTCTTTAATATATTATTTATATAATATATTAATAAATCATAATTAATCCTCTTTCTCCATAAATCATCCTATCAAGTTGCTTTGGTGAAGGCAACCCAAAAGGATAAGTCTAGTAACTATAATGTAAGTACAATCCGATTAGCAATCGTAGCTCTCAAAGACGCTGTCGAACTCTGATCTTATCAGCAACTTGTCCTTTAGATAAGGGATCATATATTCCTCCATTCTAGATATCGTATAGACATGAGACATGGATTATAATCATTCTCTCAGTCTATGTGTTGTTTCCCGATTTCCGATTTATGACAACTGACAACAGATTACAATTGAACACACCAACTCAGTCCCGGCTTGGCCAAGCGCTTAGGCTGTCATCACTAAATCGTCAAGGGGACCACATATATCTCTTTTATCCCACTTTGGGTAAAAGGAACAGATAAACTTCGACTCAATGCTTTCTTGTACTCACTCACCAAATCACACACAACAATACGTTTTATAACACCAAGTTACTGGTGCGTTTACATATTATCAATGTGTAACCAACTCGCAAGATACAACTCACACATCTCGGTTTCAAGAATATAAGATATTACCGTCTCACCCCTCACTCATGATAAAATCCATGAACGATCCAAGTGAGCGTGGGTTTAGTCCAATACTCTAATCTTATAGTAGCACTCATGACCTCTGCAGCAAACTTGTGCTATGTCTAAACACTTTAGACAATCTACAGACGGATTCATGACAATCTTCTTTCATACCTACTTCCAAAGTATGAGCGACTGTGGAGGGTTTGAATGATCTTATTATTCGGGAAGTCAAAACATGCAAAGTGAAACACAAGAATAATCAAACCCAATATAGCCCCAAACTTTTGAGTATAAATAAAACTCCTTTTATTTAATCACCATATTGATTACACATTATTCATTGTATAATGTTTCGGGTAATCAACTTATTACTTGAATTATAAGAACAATTGTCCCATACTCTTAGCATGCACACTATGTCTACCTATGGTCCTTACTTTGTGAATTAGTATAATTGAATAACATTTTCAATCACACTCATTTCACAATTCCCAATCCCTACCACAAGTGTGAGAATACCAAATTCTTGCCACTTATAGAATATGTTAGATTCTAACATTTTATGCAACGGTCATTTCGTAATATCACAGTGCCAAAGTCACCAAGACTTTGCCAATGAAATTACAAAGTGATCTATTGGAGATTGTTACAAGACAATTCCATAGATGTGAAGTCTCACATTCAAAGTACATTCATTTGAACATTCTTCTTGCATAAAAGTTTCTAATCTAGACATAGATTCTTAACGTCCAACTCCCAATAAGGAAACATTTCCATATTTTCCATATGACAACTCATTCTAAATAGAGTCTTATCTATTCATAATAATGTCAATATGGTCCATCCATGACTATACTTCCAATTGTCCACAAGCGACCAATCCTTGGCGAACCTTAGATTGTCCTTGACAGTTGTTTAATTATTTTAGTCAAACCGGTTCTAGTCCCTTTTCCCTCTTAATGCCCTAGGCATTTGGAAAATTCTAGAACGGTCAAATATTACAGCATATATAATCGATCCTAATCTATTTGCCGTGTTCTCAAAATTCGAACTATGAAGAGGGATGTCGTAATCATAATCGAACTTTGAGAATGCAATTAATAAATATATCCTTGACTAAATTCAATTAAAATTTCTCGATCTAAGCTTTTAGATTGGAAACGAAGTATAACATTCTCTCCCTTAATTATAGCAAAAACAACTTTTCAACCCCTGCAACTTTGCAAAGTGAAACTTTTGTTTTTCTATAATTAATATTGCCAACTTGCAATACTTAAAATAATAATCATGCTCCCACTAACATGATGATTATATCCATTCCAGCATAACATTTATACTCCCACTAGGTTTGACACGTATTCAGAAAATAGTTGGACTTCTAAAAGACAATACTTATTGACTTCCAAAGTTCATATTTCCAATACGATGTGCTTCGATAAGCCTTTATCTAAGCTTCTCAAACTCACACACCTTTCTTTAGACAGCTCACATGTGTGTCTAAACTAATTCAGAACTTATATTACTAAGTCCCAAATGTTCAGAAGAATCTCCAAATCTCACAATTCGAAATATGAAGAGGGATGCCGTAATCATAATCGAATTCGAGAATGCAATTTACATAATCGATATCTTCTTAAAATCTCTATTATTGAAAGCGTTTCCTCACAATCATTTTCATGAAGGAGAGAAACCTTATGAAACTTAGATTTTATGGTGCATGTGTTCCTATCCATGTGAATTTGTCATAAGCATAATCATAATATAATGTTTGTGACGAATTCAAACTCTTATGGACAGAACTTGTTCATTCTTAATCTCTTGCCATCAAGGGTCCCACCATTGCTTCCAAGTTATTTAGCAGCTCACCTATGCCAGTCAATGTACTTTCATTGAACAAGGTGTTTGCCCTTATGCAGTCAATTGAGAACTCGTAGAACTCATATGCATAATCAACTCAACTGAATTGGCACAGAAACAAGAATACGTCAACATGATAGGTTACAATCCTCAAGTCGTGTGCTAGTGTTTAATAGGTTTACTTCTTGATTTGTTCTTGAAACTTTTCCAGATCTTTAGACCCCCACTGACCTCTTGACATATTAGATTCTCTTATCAAGAAACATTTCTTGACAAAAAAACAAATATCCAAGAGTTAGTGTGTGTCTATATCAAGACAAAACCTACACGCAATTCGGTACTAGTTGGTCTTTGTCTTATTCAAGACATCACAACTTACTAAAATGTGCAAGTGTAAGAACATTCTACTTAAGATTATGTCACTCAAGTCACAATCTTGGAGTATGACTCTAAGACTTGATTTTGGAACGAAGTACGATACATCATATTGACTTAACCATTTCAACAATTCTCCATTCCTCTTCTTAGCCAAACCAGTGCACTGAGGTATCCTTAGAGGATGAATTGTAATATGCTTCTTACGCTTACCAAGACGATCATAAAACACGATACAAAAGTACTCTCCCTTCTTTATAGATTGGAGAAACTTTTTATCTTTTTGCCTTCATTGATTCTACTTATTCGTTCTGCCATTCATTGAAACTTTTCAATGATTCAGAATTACACTTAATCTTGTAAGTATAACCACATTTACTAGACCTTTAGTAAATCATGACGAATAATGTTATTATTATTTATTTGTGGTGGACTTGACTACTGCACAACATTGTGTACTAGTTCCTTTAGTCCTTCACTTGACTCACATACTTATGTGAACAAGGAATTAGTCTTAATTACTTAAGTACCAGGATTTCCATACATCATACAATACAAGTTGTATGATTCCAAGTTTCTGTCCAATTGAAACTTAGGCGATGGGAATCTTTCCTTACTTAGAAAATTATGACACTACCATAAATAACATAACTAAGAATCACATCCATTTCAACATTGCTAATAATAGAAATACACAAACATCAATTTTTCATACATGTCATTTCAAGGATAAATAAATAAGACAAAATCAAGATTTATTTTATTGCGGAAAAATTTGTCCTTACAACGCAACTCAATTGAAAAACTATGCTATTACATTTCTTAGCAATCTACTCTAACTCTAAAGGAGCAGCTTAAAATCCGATCTTCGAATCCATGCGATCAAAATCCATTCCTTCGAGATCAGACTCAGCTCACTTCTTCCTTTAAGCTTCCTTTCTTTTCTTCGATTCTACAAAACATCAAAAATGTAATCTTATCACATAATTTATCAAGAATAAAAAATAGGAACTGATAGAGTTAGTTAATGGATTTTACCTGAAGTAGAGCCAAACGTCTTGACTCTCCCATCTCTTAGATCTCTCAGGTAGACAGGGCAGCTTCGTCTCCAATGCCCCTTCTCTTGGCAATAAAAGCAAATTGACTCTTTTGGAACAACACACGGAACTACTTCAGACTTTTCCTTTCTCTTATGATCAAAATTTTCGACCATGACATGCCTTTCGTTGCCATTGCCTATGTCCATAGAGGTTTGGAAGGCAGATCCACCAATCAACTTTGCTTCTCTAGTGCGCCAAATCATTGCTAATTCAGCAGCAACAAGCAGATAGGTGAGATCGATGATGGTCAGGTCGTGGTCTATCATATAGTACTCTCTTACGAACTCACTATATGAGTCAGGAAGCGACTGAAGAACCCAGTCAACAGCCATCTTCTCACAGACAACGACTCCCAACATTCTTAACCTATCAATGTGTGACTTCATCTATAAGACGTGTGCACACACTGACTTGCCTTCTTCATGTTTACTTGCCAAAAGGGCTTGAGTGAGCTTGAACTTTTCAAGCCTTTGAACGTGTGGGTTAGGGAGAATAATAGGAGGAGGTGGAGGAAGTGAAGCATGATCTCGTGTTCCTCGATCGAATCTTGGAATATCATCTTCATGTGGAAAGCTTGTTCCAAGGGATTTGGAAAGACCATAGTTGTCATACTTTGACATCTACAAAACGGGAGAAAATTCAAGTTAGTTGATTGATTGAGTCCTTAATAAAACACCCAAATGAGATATTAAGGCTAGGACCCAACACACTATTCTACAACTTGGAAGAGGGATGTCGTAATCCAAATTGCAGAACATTTGAAGGTAAGTGAATGACGATTCACTAATTTTCCACCATGAAAAACGAAAAAGAGATTAAATTTTAAATGTATTGAAAACTCCTAGATCCTTTGATATTCATTGAACTTTTCAATGACATGTTTAAATCTCGATATGCCCCTCGATTTGTGATTGGGATGCCGAGGATCACAAAACAGGGTGTGAATAACCATGCAAACTTACATGGTGCCCAAATGTTACAGTCACCTATTCGATGTGCCGGTTAACCACACACGCTCCACCGAACTATGACAAACATAGAGTCACCCTTCGCTACCTTTTCTTAGAGCCCATTTAGTGTGCCGTTTAACCATACACGCTCCACTAACATCTTAGCAAGGGTACAAAGTGTAATTTCATGGAATTGCATCAAATTCACTTTTGCCTAAAGTAACTAATATTGGGAATTTTGTAAACATTTAGTTACTTTATATTTAATTATACTTTTAAGGGAAAGGGTTTGCCCTATCCTACCCGTTCGGCTAACGACCCTCCACCAATCAAGGAAGCGGTGGGTGAGAGTGGACACCCATTAAACGGCTATTTTATAGGCCATAACCTTATACGCCCCTTATAGATCGGTTTCGTGAATGAGGCCTACTAACGGTAAGACTAGCACTTAAGTTATACATATATAATATTATACTTTTAATTTTATATATAGTATAAGGGTGTATTTTACACTTTTAAAATACTATGTGGTCTAATTTAACAAATTACACATTTAATTTAATTAAATGTAAACCATATCATCATGGATTTATTAACTCTCTTTTAATTATACACTTAATTAATTTAATAAAACCATAAGGGTGCAATTTGAACTTTTTCAAAAATTAGGGTTTTAGAATTTAACATTTTAAAATTAAACCTTTAATTAAAATTTAAATTCCAAAACTTGAGGGCAAGTTTTGAAACATTTCAAATTATTAGGGTTTAGAACTTAAATATTTCAAAATTAAACTTTTAATCAAAATTCAAATTCCAAAACTTGAGGGCAAGTTTTGAAACCTTTCAAAACTATTTAGATCAAAATACAAATAAGGCAATTAAACAATTAATTGGTGCTAATCTAGTTTTGACCTAATCCAATTTCATGCAAGATAATTGACCAAATAATTCAAATAATTTAGCATTTATCAAATAGGGTAACAATTATCCAATTAGATGACAAAAATCTTTTATCTTGACAAAGATAATCATAAGGAATCAATAAAATTTGTATTTTATTAATTTGAAACAGTTATGGCAATTATCCTAAGTCAAAATAGGCAAAAATCCCGAAAATCCGTCTGTCTGACAGCCAGACTCGCCGAGTCACCATATGGACTCGCCGAGATCATCCTACTCGACGAGTCCACATTGGGACTCGACGAGTTTGTCAGGCAGATGGCCAAAAAATCGACTTTGCAATCAAGAATGAAACACTAAGCATCAATACAATAGAAACCAATCAAGGCTTTGATACCACTGATGGGTTTTATACAAAAGAACATCCTATGTGCTCATGCAAACCCTAATGCTTGGATCTAGGTTTCTCTATTGTACATGCAATTGATCCAAGACTCAAGAACCCTAATCTAGCATATGCATTTCGAAATTATCACATAAGAGCAGATCTAGATGATTACCTCTTCTTCAATGGCTTGAATCTTCTTGTCTTTGGAGCTTAGAGTCACAAGTGTCACTCCTCTAACGACTTACAAACTCCACAAGCAAGAGAATGACTAATGAGAAGGAGGAGGAGCACCAACAACGACCTAGGGTTCTTCCAAGGGAGTTCACCACGTTGTTTGGGGCCATAGGGGTCTTTATATAGTGAGGCCATTAGGGTTATCAAACAAGGAAACCCTAATTTGACTGCTTAGGCTCCAAGCAGCCCATGGACTCCCTTTAGAACACCCCTTGGACGAATTCCTTATGGGTTTCCCATAGAAGTCGTCCAACCTATGTTCCAAGGTGATCCATATCCCAATTGCAATTATCTTATAAATACAATGCCAGTCCCTTAAGTTTAATTAATGTCTTTTAGTCACAAAACTAACTATCAATTAATTATTGACTAATATTAATTAAACAATATGATTTGTCCTTTAATATATTATTCATATAATATATTAATAAATCATAATTAATCCTCTTTCTCCATAAATCATCCTATGAAGTTGCTTTAGTGAAGGCAACCCAAAAGGACCATGCACAACCGGGTCAAGTACATACCAAATATAGTTACGGGCTTAGACACTAATGCAACAATTATTGTATATGTGATCTGTTTATGTATTGGTACTTTGGGGGAACTCACTAAGCGTTGGCTTACACTTTTTGGTTATGTTTCGGGTACTTCAGATGACTACGGGAAGGCGAAGGCGTGCCCGTACACATCCTCTTATTTGTGACTTATGATTTTGGGAGACTCTGATGTTAGGAAAATGTTTTGAAAACTATGATTTGTGAACAATTTGTGAATTGGGCTGACTTTAAAAGTTTAAATTTCTTTTGATTTTTATAGGTGTTACAAGCTGGTATCAGAGCCTTGGTTTGAGTGAATTCGAGGAACACTTATCCAGTCTCAAACTAAGGAAAAAGGTTTTCAAAATGATTTTTAAATTATTTTCAAAATAACCAAAGAGGATGCAATGTGTATGATCAGTCGGAGCCAGTAACTAGACCCCAAATTACCACATTGTTATTTGATATTATGATATCGTAGAACAGCATGCTTGTGATACGTTAGGGATCTTCATAAATTGCATGATAGAATTGTCTGATTATATGATGCCTGGTAGCCTAGGGTCATTTCTTATATTAACTCGACATCATTACTGTAGTTGCATAGTGTATGCATCAAAGTTGTACATAACTAAGATTTTATAGCATGAGAATGTTTGGTTTGGCCTTATTTCCTGTTCTTGTTTGATGAAGGGCTTAGGGTAGAATCAAGTATTCGAATTTCTATAGGATCCGGTGTTATGTATGATTAGCATACACGAGTGCTGCAAGGTTGGTGGACATGGATGAGTTATGTGGGGTCAGCCGACCAGTTTCCTAATGTTTAGCCTTCCTCTACGAAGTGAGGATTGAGTGTATGCATATGCTAGTGTGTATTGTTAGGGTTGTTGTGATGATCATATGAGACAAATACAGGTAGGTGTGGAAGGTAGTATGGGCTCCTACTACTGGAATCACGGGACCCGTACGCATAGCAGGGAAGTCACAACCCCTAGGGCTTTGATGGGAGTTGGTTCCCCTGCTATGATATGCGTTTATCTGATATCTCCTTGCTTTATTTTTAGTATGGTGATGACGAGACGATTTGAGGAAGGATCCGAATCAGGATCGGTAGCTGGCGGCCAGGATAGGCCAACTTTAACTGAGGAGCGGGTTAGGGAGATCATGTAGGAGGAGGTCGTTTCCCTCTTTCAAGCTCAGTTACCAGAGATGTTTGGGTCTATTAAGACCGCTATGGTGGAGTACTTTGACGAGCGATACACTGCTCTTTCTAAGGTTGCTGCTATTGCAGCCACCGCAGCCGTTTCTACTGTCGGGATTGGCGCTAGGAGAGCCTTTCAGTATCGATACTTCGACAATATGAAGCCCCTGATATTTGATGGAGTTCAGGATCGGATCGTAGCCATCATGTGGCTGTCAGACATCGAGGTATATTTAGTCACTTGCTCTTGCCCAACTGACTAGAAGGTCAAGTGCGCTCTGAACATTCTTCGGTCCGAAGTGAAGGATTGGTGGAGACTTGTTACTAGCTCGTATTCTCCTAAGCAGAGGACTACAATGACTTGGTAGAAGTTCACGGAGATGTTCCATTCCAGATATGTTACACTGGTGGAGCGTTAGAGGTTGGCCTAGGAGTACTTGGATTTAAGGTAGGGAACTTAATCGGTGACGAAGATCACCAAGACGTTTACAGAGAGGGCCATGTTTTGTCCTGAGTTTGCTGCTTCTGAGCAAGCTCAGATGACCCGTTACTTGAGCAACCTCAAGACGAATATTAGGCAGTTTGTATCTACACAAGGCTATGGTTCATTGATTGGGTTGCAGGAGCCCGCTAGGCGGCGGGAGATCGAGATGGAGCTCTAGAAGAGGAGCAGAGGCAGGCCTCGACACAATATCAGCCTGCGCCGAAGCGGTTCAAGGCCGTTGATGTTAGATATGGGGGTCGGAGGGGCCGCACTAGTGGAAAGTGTGGCAAGGTTCATGATGGTGCTTGCCGATCTTCTTCTGGATGCCATAATTATGGCAGGTAGGGCCACATGGCTAGGGATTGCCATCAGCAGGCCCCAGTACCTAGCACCAGGATTTGCTACCACTTCGATCAGTTTGTCCACGAGAAGGCCAGCTATCCCTTGCTTGCTGGTAGGCCGGCGCAGGCTCCAACGCCGGCTACTATGACGATTACGAATGGGAGCCAGGGCAGGGCGGAGCCCCCGAGGGCTCGAGGTCGTGCTTTCCAGCTCATGGCAGAGGAGGCCAAGGTGGCACTAGACGTCATGACTGATATGTTTCTATTTATTATTTTGTTGATTATGTTCTATGTTATGCTCATGTATATGTTCCTATTAGGTACGTTCTTAGTGAACTCTTTGCCTGCTTTGTGTATTTAACTTGGGTGCGAGTCAGTCCTTTATATCTCGATCTTTTAGTAGGGAGTAAGTTATGCATGTTTGGGAGTTAGAGTGTCCGTTGCGGATTTCTATTGGCAACGAACACGGGGTTTCTGCATCCGCAGAGTATTAGGGTTGTGTACTGGAGATCTTCGGGGGGCCTTATTCGATCGATTTGATCCCTCTCCCCATGGGGGATGTATGCATGATAGTGGTCATGGATTGGATTAGCAGTTTTGGTGCCATGATTGATTGTGAGGGCCATCGAGTGGTATTTCGAACCCCAAGTGGGGGAGAACTGGTTATCTATGGAGAGGGCACCCGAGTTAGTTCAAGGTTTTGTTCGGAAGCTAGAGCTCGACAGTATATTCAGCACGTGTGTGTGTGGGTTATCTGGCTTATGTGGTTGATGCTCGGGTTGGGGAACAGACTTCAGTTTCAGAGGTACCAGTTGTGAGGGAGTTTATTGATGTTTTCCCGGAGGAGTTACCCGGTTTGCCTCCTGAGAGCCAGATTGAGTTTAGGATTGATATTGTTCCAGGTGCGGCCCCGATTGCCAAGGTGCCTTACCACTTGGCACCACCTGAGATGCAGGAGTTGTCATCTCAGATTTAGGAGCTGCTAGGCAAGCAGCTCATCATACTGAGCAGTTCTCCATGGGGAGCGTTGATACTGTTCTTCAAGAAGAAGGATGGTTCACTCCGGATGTGCATCGATTACCAGGAGTTGATCAAGTTAACGGTGAAGAACCGTTATCCCCTTCCCTATATTTATGGCATGTTTGATCAGTTTCAGTTTGCATCTTGGTTCTCCAAGATAGATCTGCGGTCTGGGTATCATCAGGTGAGGGTGAGAGAAGAGGACGTGGAGAAGACTGCGTTCCAGACTCGTTATGGGCATTACGAGTTTGTGGTGATGCCATTTGGGCTCACCAAGGTGCTTGGTGTGTTTATGGACTTGATGAATCGGGTATACAGGCCGATGCTCAACCGACCTGTCATTGTGTTTATTGATGATATCTTGGTGTATTCCAATACCAGAGAGCAACATGAGGAGCATCTTCACGCACTTCTGGGGGTTTTAAGGCGGGAACGGCTTTATGCTAAGTTCTCGAAGTGTGAGTTTTTGTTACAAGAGGTCCAGTTCCTTGGGTACCTCATTAACCAGGATGGGATTTTGGTCGATCCGGACAAGATCGAGGCTATGATGTGGTGGGAGGTTCCGAAATCCCCCTCAGAGATCATAAGTTTCTTAGGTCTGACAGGGTACTATAAGAGATTTATTCATTACTTCTCAAAGATTGTGGCACCCCTCACTCGTGTGACGAGGAAGAGAGTGGATTTCCTATGGGGCCTTGATCAGCAGTCGACGTTTGAGACTCTTCGACATAGACTATGTGAGGCCCCGGTATCGAACCTCTCGGAGCGAGTCGAGGATTTTGTGGCACTCTGTGATGCATCCATCACCGGTTTGGGGCGGTCCTTATGCAGAGGATGAGTGATCGCTTATGCTTCATGGCAATTGAAGCCCCGTGAGACTTGATATCCCACACATGACCTGGAGTTGGGGGCAGTGGTGTTTGCGCTTAAGATTTGGAGACATTATCTTTATGGGGGTCCGTTGTACGGTCTACACGGATTATAAGAGTTTGAGATATCTTATGGATAAGCCGAACCTGACCATGAGGCAGCGTAGGTGGCGATATGTGGTCAAGGATTATGACTGCAAGATCATTTACCATCCGGATAAAGTGAATGTGGTAGCGGATGCTTTGAGCCGCAAGTCGGCTGGGTCTTTGGTCGGGGAGATGTGTATGAGGATATCCGTTGATTCTACGCTTTTGGGATTGATGAGTAAGGCTCAAGCTGAGGGAGTTAGTAAGGAGAACTGGAAACAGGAAAGGATGAGGGGTGAGATTGACCAATTTGTCATGAATAGTCGAGGGTTATTGACCCGATGTGGTCGGGTTTGGGTTCCAGTTTCAGGCGGGATCAGACAGAAAGTGTTAGAGGAGGCTCATAAGTCTCGATTTTCTATACATCCCGGAGGCACCAAGATTTATCGGGATTTGAGATTAAGCTACTGGTGATCGTGTTTGAAGAGGCAGATAGCCTGGTATGTCGAGAGGTGCTTGACTTGCAGGATTGTTAAGGCCGAGCATCTGAGGCCGCATGGAAAGTTGCTGCCTATGGAGGTTCCCATGTGGAAATGGGAACAAATCACCATGGATTTTATCACCAAGTTGCCGATGACGGCAAAGGGTTTTGATGCTATATGGGTCATTGTGGATTGATAAACCAAGAGTGCCCACTTTTTGGCCATCCGGGCGAGCTCTGCGGCTGAAAAGTTGGGCGATGTGTATGTCCGGGAGATTGTTGCTCATCATGGAGTTCCAGTCTCTATTGTGCTCGACCGATATGTTCAGTTCACTTCCCACTTCTGGCAGAAGTTCCACGAGGAACTGGGCATGAGGTTACATTTCAACACTGCATATCATCTACAGACTGACTGCCAGAGTGAACGGACTATACAGACCCTTGAGGATATCTTGCGGGCCTGTGTTATTGATTTTGGTGGGAGTTAGGATGACTATCTACCTCTTGCGGAGTTCTCCTACAGCAATAGTTATCACTCCAGCATTGGTGCTCCGTCATTTGAGCTCTTGTATGGTCGGAGATGTCGTACCCCGGTTTGTTGGGGAGCGGTTGGTCATAAGGTCATGGGAAGGACCGAAGTATTCCTTCAGACCACGCAGCTTATCCAACAGATCAGGCATAGACTGCAGACCGCTCAGAGTCGACATAAGAACTATACCGACAGACACCGATCAGAGTTGGAGTTTCAGGTCGGCGATATGGTTCTCCTGAAGGTCTCTCCTTGGAAGGGTGTCATACGCTTTTGGAAGAGGAGGAAATTGGGTTCCCGGTTTATTGCACCTTTTTGGGTGTTTCCAGGGTTGGCAAGGTAGCTTACCGGTTGGATTCGTCGAGCGAGCTTAGTCAGATCCACGACACTTTCCATGTCTCTCAATTGTGGAAGTGTGTATTCTACAGTGAGGTAGTGGTTCCGTTGGGTAAATTCAGGTCGATGAGCGCCTGAACTATGTCGAGAGGCCAGTAGTTGTTCTGGAAAGAAAGATGAAGGTCATGTTGGATTAGGTGTTTAAGCCCGTAACTATAATTGGTATATACTTGAATTGATAGTAGCACAGTCCTTTTGGGTTGCCTTCATACTAGCAATTAGACAAGATGCCCGATTGAGGAAGAGGAAGAATTTATTATTTGATTAATGAATTGAAATGAATGATTTATTAATGTATATGGAAATAATATATTAATTAGAAATCATATTATTTAATTAATAGTTAATCAGAAATTAATTGGAATTAATTGAATTAATTAAATCTTCAGGGGCTGTTTGGTAATTTATTGATAGTTGAGGAAAGAAGCTCTAGAACTCTTCTCAAGAGGCTTGGACGAAATCTTCTAGAAAAGCCCTAGAATTTTTGTCCAAGGGCTTATGGATGGAAGGTTTAGGGTTTGCTTGGTCCTTAAGCAAAGCAATTAGGGTTTCCTACTTCTAACCCTAGCTTTGGCTCTAAGTCACCTCACTATATAATGACCCATACCCTTGTTGTTTTTGGCCACTAGAAACCCTAGAGATTTATAGCCAAAAATTAAAGCTTCCTCCTCCCTCTCATACATCATCCTCTTGCTAAGTTTGTTTGTGATTCATTAGAGGTATTACACTTGTGATACTTGCTCTCAAGCTTCAACATCTTCAAGGTTTAGGATTGTTATTACTACATAACAATCAAAGGTATGTATCATAACCCTTTCTATGTGAATTTCGTTTATTATCTATAGATCTAGGTTTTGCATGATGTTGTTCATATCGTATGTTCGAATAGAGAAAACGTAGATCTGAATTAGGGTTGCATGCACACATATGATTGTTTGTTATGCTCAAAACCCATCAGTGGTATCAGAGCCTAGTTTTAGTTTTTTATTGAATTGATACTAATATGAACATGAACAAGTAGAAGCTAAACAGAATCTGAATTCTGTTCCGACCACGACATGGTGCTCTTCACCACGACGTGGTACCTTCGATTTGCCTTTACCACGACGTGGTAATGTTTACCACGACATGGTGGGCTGTCAGATCCAACAAATTTGTTTTTTGATATATATTATGATTTGATTAGGATAATTACCTTATATAGTATTGTTTAATTGTATAAATCTGAATATTTTAAAATGTAATTTGATATCCTTATCTTAAATTCATAAGTGGTTTTATTTTTCAATTTAATTAATTGGATATTAATTTTGAAATTTAAAATATAACCATAGTATTTTGAAAAGTGTAAAATACACCCTTATGGATGTCATTATTAATTTAATTAAGTGATTAATTAAAGGATAATTAATAAATTTCTTGTGATATGTCGGAGATGGTTGAATTGAGATTGAGGGTGAGAGTCGTGCTGGTTCCTTCTCCTGATATCACAGTACAAAACAGAAAAGTAATCGTTAGTCGACGTCCTGGAGGGATTCCCAGGACGAAGCTCCGATGATCAAGTTAGAATGGATTTGGAGAGTAGAAAGGGTAAATCTTAGGAAAAAGAGTTCTGTCCCCTCCTCATGAAGAAGAAGGGTCCTTTTATACCTAGTTGTGAGGCGCGTAACTCCTAACTGATTTTGTTGTGCCTTCCCTCGTGAGACGCGACGTGGCGGATCCATATTGAAGGATCCTTCATCGCGTCTGTTTGCCTCGTCGTCTTATTGGCTGGAGGAGAATCTTTGATATTGTGATGATTGTGGCTATCGTCAGATGGACAAATGGGACTCTATGATTGGTCCCACGTTTGCCGGGGTATTTCTTATGGGAGAAGAGGGCAAGGCATAGTTCTGACCCTTAACCACCATACTAGTGACTCTGCATTGGCGAAGGCCCGACCTTGGCCTTAGACTGGATACGACCAAATTCTCACCAGGCCAAACTTGGCGTTAGTTTGACTTTTTTTTTTGACGTTTTCCCTGAGGGATACGTTAACAAGTCCCTTAGGCTTGTAGGAGTACGCGGTGGCTTGGTAGCGTCGCCGTTCGAGCCTATATTACATCACGTATATGTTTGAGATTATCTCTAGCATTTTGACAGACTTTAGACAGCTCCGCCAATGTGTGCCAGTTCTGTCACGAGACAGTTCGTGATGCCAGTTTTGCCTTTAAAATCCCCCTTTTTACCTAAGACCTTTTATCTTTTCCACCTTTCCTTGCTTTCGTTGTATCGAATCAGGCCTTTTGCGAATTTTTCTTTGCTACCATTCATCCGTTCTTGACGATGGACCGTTATGGCAGAGTCCCTAATGTAGAGGAATTCCAACTTCTACAGGATCGATTAGATTTCTTACCGGAGCATGGTGTGATGATTTCGGCGAAGGGATCATCGATCTACGACTGTCATCAAGGGAAAGTGGGAGTCCCTGTTCCTCTGTTCGAAGCGGTGTTATGCCTACCGACATCTGACTTTTTTGATATGATCGTGCATCACTACGGATTTTCCGTTGACGAATTAACCCCAACTGTTGTCAATAAGATCGTAGGTTTTGAACTGATCTGTCGATCTCTGAGCTGTATACCCACTTTATGGGTTTTTAGTTACTTCTTTTGTTCATCTACGAACTCTGGCATTCGCACGCTAGTGAAAAGGCGGGGCATTCGCCAGTTGATCTCCGAACAAGATACTCCGAAGAAAATTTGCAGATGCAAAGGCTCTGGGTTAACTGGAACCTTGTAGGGCATGAGTTTCGTAAAACCCAAGACTTTCCCGACCGTCTTCCCAAACTATTCGGGGATAACCTAACTCTCGGCAAACGGCTGGGAAGCATTACTTTCATCGGGGAGAAATGGGAAGATTTCATCCTTGCTGCAGCCGATATGAGTGCCGCCTGGAGGGCACTTGGGAAGATGGCACAGTTATTTGTCGTGAGATGTAGTATTCACTCATCTCCTTCTCCCCCCCCCCCCTCCCCTTTTAAAAAAAACAAGAACAAGGTATCTTATTGGCTTATGAGTTCTCATACTTGGGGTTTGTGTTCGCAGGTGATGAAGCCGAGATTTCTTTGGAGATGGCCCTGCGTGGTCACTACCGGGGTAAGCTTTGCCACATGGAGGTTGATCTTGTGAAGGCTATTCCCCCTCCCGTATCTGAGAAACGCATGCGGGAGCTCGGTGGATTGTTCTCAACAGAAGGGGGAAATGCTGGTTCTAGCGGACCTGCCTCGCCTTCCCAACCGGTTGTTGGGGTCATTTCCCCAGTTCGTTTTCCGGCTTCTGCTTCTGCTGATATGTCTGCGGGGGTGCAATCAGGAAAAGTTACTACACCTATACAGAGAAAACGAAGTTTGTGCGTGGTGCTGTCGCCGGACGAAGAGACTGAATCTGATGATGCGGGCCTTCGTCCTCGTAAGATGCGTGGTGGTGTCCGTGCCCAAGCTTCTTTGTGGTATTGGGGATGTTCTTGGTGATAAGTTTTCCGTGCCTGGGCAGAAAGAGATAGTGGTGGTGCCTGATTCTTTAAAGGCATCACCTTCGTAGTTTACTGGCTTGCTCTCAGTCGATCCTGGTTCTATTTCCATGCTTGAGGGTGCAGTGGGCGTGTCAGGGGATTCTTCCCCATCGAAGAAGCCTTCCACGTTTGACGAAATGAGAACTTCGTCCCACCCCTCGGTTTTCGAGGCTTATGCTCCAGGCTAGGCGGTTACTAAGGATTCCTAACTGTCGGAAGACATCACCGCCTAGGAGTGGAGTAGCTGTGCTCATCCACCGACCACAATGAAGTTTCTTACAGGACAATTGGGCACTCGTATTGCCGGTGACCTTCGATATGCTGCTGCTCAGGCTTCTACCCTTATGGTTGCAGCCGCTGACCGCATTTGCCGCTATGGAATAAATGAATCATAGATAAAAACTTTGCAAGGTGTTGTTGCAGACTAAAGGGAGGAACTCCGTGATTCATAGGTACTGTCCGAGTAAAATTGCATCGTGGCCTATGAGAAGGCTGTTTTGGAAGATCATGTTGCCACTTTGGAAGGCCAAACGGAGTGACTCGAAAGTCAAGTGAGTTCTCTCACTCAGGAGAAAGGTGTTCTAGCAAGTGAGTAGGTCAGGTGCCAACGTCAACTGGCCTGTGCCCGGGTTAATGGTGTTGTTTCGGGGGGCAGTTTGCAATGGATGTTGGAAAAGGGGGTGGTTCAAGTAATTGATAAGGTTATCGAGAGCGCAGAATTTGCCAGCGGGATCCAAGGTGTTTAAAAGATTTGTGAAGCCCTTGGACTTGAAAAAGGGAAACAGTTAGCTGGTCGTTCCACAATTTCTAGTGAACTTGAATCCCCGGATCCTGGCCGTGTCGCGAGAAGAAACGAAGAGGTGGATATTGCTCTTTTGTCCCATGTTGAGACGGTTTTTGCAGGCCACTTTCGTCTAGGCCTGGCAATGGAGCGGGTTTTGACCCTGATCCGATCCAAACCCTTAACAATTATACGGGTTTGGAGCATAGTTTTTGATCCGTTTACCCGTTAACGACCCGTACCCGTTAACCCTTTTATTAAAAGGGTCGGGTATGGATCATCACCGATCCGCTCCATTTATAACCCGCCCCATATAAATTTTAGAATTATACATTTATATTTTATACTGCCTAAATTCTACTTTAAATTCCAATCGAAAGTCCAAAGAGAAAAATCCAAAGACTAAACTATTTATACATAGGACTCGGGGACTCAACTTCTAGACTTCCAGTCTTCTCCCAAGAATCATGATGTCATTGTTGGATTAGTGTCTAAGCGCGTAACTATATTTGGTAAGTACTTGACCCGGTTGTGCATGGTCCTTTTGGGTTGCCTTCACCATAGCAACTTGACAGGGTGATTTATGAAGAGAGAGAAGATATTATGATTTATTAATATATTATGAGAATAATATATTAAAGGAATAATCATATTATTTAATTAATATTAGTCATAGATTAATTAAGAATTAATTTGGTGACTAAAAGAGATTAATTGAATATAGGGGACTGAACTGCAATTATTTGATAATTGAGTTATTGAGCTGGGAAACCCAATGGAGCAAGGGGTGAACGAAATTATGATGGGAGTCCATCATATTTTCGTCCATGGCCTTAATCCAGAAGGTTACATGGGCTGCTTGGTGGTTAAGTTGTCCATTAGGGTTTTGGCTGAAACCCTAGAAGCTCACAGTATAAATAGACCCCTTGGGTTGTGGAAATCGGCTACACTTGCTTCCTTGGAACCCTAGAGCCGATTTCTTACCTCTCACTCCTCTCTCCAAATCATCCTCTTGCTAGTTGGTGTTTGTAAGCCATTAGAGGAGTGACAATTGTGACTCTAAGCTCCAAGACAAGAAGAATCAAGCAAGCTACAAGAGATATTCATCTAGATCTGGGTTTCTTATGTCAAATTCGAATTGTATACACTAGATCTAGGGTTTGCAAGACTTGGATCAATTGCATGTTCAATAGAGAAACCTAGATCCAAGCATTAGGGTTTGCATATGCACATAGGAAAGTTCTTATGGCTCAATCCCATCAGTCATTTCATGTATATTTCATCATGCAAACACCAATTTCATTTATAAATCAATAAATTCATTTATCAACTCGAAGAAAGTTTGTAATTGTTATTCTCTATCAATGCAATCGAGGGTCAAAAACCAATTGGAAGTAACTACAATAATGATTTTAATTCCAATCGAAAGTCTTCGAGTACATAATGTGTTTTCTAAATCAACATTTGTTTTATTTAACAAATGTGATTTTATGATTTAAGTAAAATGTGTTTGATTATTCAAAAAACATACGGGTTATGGGGAGGGTTTGGATATCTGTTGATTCGGTGGATAAGGGTATGGGTTTGATTATTCAAAACCCTGTGGGTTATGGAGCGGGTTTGGATCGGGTTTTCGAATTTGTTAAAAGGGTTTGGATCAAGATCGATTCGCTCCAAACCCGCCCCATTTCCAGGTCTACTTTCGTCTGGAGGAGCTGCATTATGACAGCTTCCGCCAGTTTTATCGTAGACCGGTTCCGGGAAGCTTTTCCTCGGACTCTGAGGACAGATTTTTGTTTGTCCCATCTGTTCATTCTGTATTGTGTCTGCATTCCCCTGTATTATATGTGTAGTGAAAGATACTGGTTGTTAATTTCCAAGAATTGTGTATTTTGCTTTGTACTTGGTGTGGAAATGCTCTTTTTCCTTTTATATGCTTTGAATTGACTTGCGATATCTTTAGGTTAGGGTTGTTCGACATTTCTACTGTAATTCTTTTCTGCACACTCCCTTGTTCTAGGGTTCGCGTTGATCGGTTAATGTGCGTTTCAGATGTCGTATAACCTGCCACTATTGACTTATATTTTACTAACTTGTGTGTTTAATCGGCCCACTCTTATTTTCACACACTTGTGCCAATTTTGTGAGCCAAGGACCCCTTTATATATTATGGAGGATTAGGGTTACATCCATGTAAACCCTAATACCCATGACCTTTCATTTACATAGGATCCATGGGTTAAAAGCTCCATGGACCATCCATGAAAGCTTAGCCCAACCTAAATGAACTTGGCCCATTCCATATATATAAGAGTCCATATTTAATTAGTTCTTTTTGATCACTTAATTAATTCTAAATTAATTCTTGATCAATACTAATTAAATAATATGATTCCATATTAATATATTAGAACTTATAATATATTAATATAAATCATAAATATACTATTCTCAAAAGACTATTCATATAAATTGTGCCGGTGAAGTGCAACCCAAATGGACCATGCCGGGTAGGGTCAAGTACATACCAAATATAGTTATGGACTTAGACATTCATCCAACAGTCTCCCACTTGGATAAGTCTAAAACTATTATTGAGTATGACTTCAAAACCTAACTGGCAATCGTAGCTCTTAAAGCCGCTGTCGAACTCTAACCTTGTCAATGACTTGTCCATTAGATAAGGGATCATATATTCCTCCATTCTAGATATCATATGGACTGAGACATGGATTATAATCATTTTCTCTGTCCATTTGTTGTTTCCCGATTTTCGATTTATGATGACTGACTGATTGAACAAATCAAATCAGTCCTGGCTTGGCCAAGCACTCACATGTGTCATCGCTAAATCATCGAGGGGCCCACAGATATCGCTTTTATCCCGAAGGTAAAAGGAATGGATAAACTTCGACTCATATGGCTTGTTCTACTACTTGTTAAATCATACACAAAGGCACGTTTTATAACATCGAGTTACCAAATGCGTTTTCGTGCAATCAATGTATAACCAACTCATATCTCTAGGTTTGAAGAATATAAGATATTATCGTCTCATGATCAATCGTGATAAAATCCATGAAGTGATTCAAATGAGCGCGGGTTGAATCCAATACTCAGAACTTATGAGCACTCATGAGTGTTGTTGCACCACTTTGTCCACCAACTTGGACCTCTACAAACCAACCCATGACAGTCTTGATTCATATCTACTTCCAACATATGACCGACTGTGGATGGTTTGAATAACTTAATCATTCAGGAAGAGCGACTTAGTTATTCTGGAAGTCAAAACATGCAAAGTGAAACACAAGAATAAATGAATCAAATATGGTATCAAACCCTATGAATATAAATAAACACTTTTATTTATCACCATACTGATTACTCATTATTCATTGTTTCGGTTTTATCAACTTTATACTTGAATTAAAAACACTAGTTGTCCCATGCTCCAAGCATGTACACTATGTTTTTCTTAAACAATAGCTTTGCCATACACCAACTATGCACTCTATGTTTGTCTATGATCCTTACTTTGTGAAATAAACCAATTGAACATAATTTCAATGATTCTAATTTCACACTCCCAAATCCTTATCGAAAAATGTGAGAATTTTAAATTCCTATCATTTATCGAAATCTGTTTAGATTTTAAACTTATATGCACTGACCCTCCTGTAATGAATATGTACAAAGTCACAAAGACTTGTCAACAGTCATTATAAGGTATTCCAATGGAGATCAACTCCATGGAAACTAAGTCTCATATTCAAAGTACATTGCTTTGGACATGCTTCTTACATTAAGTTTTCTAATCTTACACAGATAACTTCCACCTATGGAGACAACTCCATATTCTCATTTTGACTATCACTTCTGAATAAGAGATGCCTCTTTTCAGAATATGTCAATATGGTCCTTCTAAAATTAGCACTATACTTCCAACTGTCCCTGAGCAACCAATCTTTGGTAAACCTCAGATTGTCCTCGACAATTGCTTAATCATTTTAGTCATATCCAATTCTAGACCTTTTCCCTTCTTAATGCCTCTGGGCATTTGGAAAAATTTAGAAATGACAAATATTATAGCACATGCAATCGATCCTGTACCCAAAGCAAATGGTACACGATTCATGATGTCTCACATAAAGACATGATTCTAGACCAGTCTTTTGCTACAATATTTTTATTTGCCATGTTTTCAAAATTTGACTATGAAGAGGGATGCCGTAATCATAATCGAATTTTGAGAACGCAATATATAGAATTTCCTTAAGTTGAACCAATCCAACAAGAAATTCATATATATATTCTTGACTAAGGATGATTAAGGTCTCAATCTAAGCCTTTAGAACTGAAATGAAGTATATCCTCTCCCTTAATTATAACAAAACAACTTTTTCAATCCCTGCAGCCTCACGAATTGAAACTTTTGTTTTCTATAATTAACATTGCTAACTTGCAACACTAACAATAATTATCATGCTCCCACTAACATGATGATTATTAGCATAACACTTATGCTCCCACTAGCTTTGACATGTACTCAGAAATCAGCTGGACTTCTAGAAATCAATACTTTATTGACTTTCTTACCAAAGTTCAGATTTCTGATACGAGATGCTTTGATAAAACTTTATCAAAATCGTAAACCTTTCCTTAGATAGCATGCATGTGTGTCTAAACAATTTCAGAACTATGAAAAGGGATGCCGTAATCATAGTCTCAATTGTTTAGACCTTTTGCCATCTGCTTCAAATCTACTTGGTGGAAGTGTTTCCTCACCATCATTTTCATGAATCGGAGAGAAACCTTATGACCCTTAGATTTTATGGTGTATCTGTTCTTATCCATGTGAATCTGTCAAAACCATAATCAAAAGACTAGGCTAGTGACAAATCCTAACTCATATGGATTGAACTTGTGCAATCTTAACCTCTTGCCACCTGGCAGCACAAGGGCCTGCCATTGCTTCCAAGTAGTTATGCAAACAATTGAGAACATGTAGAACTCAAATGTTATAGCCAACTTAAATGGAATGGGCACAGAAATGTCAACACGATAGGTTATAAACCTCTAGTTGTGTGCTAGTGATGAAATACAGGTTTTATTCTTGATTAGTTCTTGAAACCATTTCAGGATCTTTTAGACTCCCACTGACTTCTTGACCAATAAGACTTTCTTGCCAAATATTCAAGAAGTAGTGTAGATTCTTAATCAAGACAAACACTTCACACAATTGGCCTTAATTGGTCTTTGTTTTATCCAAAACATCACAACTTACCAATTTCAAATGTACAAGAGTAGGACACTTTTACTCTTACATTTGACAAGTGTTTTAAACCTTTCTTTAAGATATGTCACTCAAGTTACAATCTTGGAGTATGACTCTAACAATTGTTTTGGAACGAAGTATGACTCATCTTCCTGATCTAACCATTTCAACAATTCATGACTCCTCTTCTTAGTCATAAGAATGCACTAAGATGACCTTTAGAGGACTAATTGTGATATGATTTCTAAATCATTAAGATGATCACAAACATGATACTAAAGTACTCTCCCATCTTTTCAGATTTGAGAAACGTTTATCTTTCTGCCTAATTTGATTCTTCTCATTCGTTCTGCCATACATTAAGACTTTTCCAATGTTTCAGAATTATACTTAAACTTGTAAGTATAACCATATTTACTAAACTTTAATAAATCAAATAGTCTTAACGAGCTTTGTGGTGGACATGACCAGTGCACAAGAATGTGTACTCGATCCCTTTAGTCCTTCACTTGACTCACACATCCATGTGAACAAGTAATTAGTCTTGATTTTCCAATGCTTGAAAGTTCTCATTCATCATACTATTCAACTTTCATGATTCCAAGTTTCGGTCCAATTGAAACTTGGGCGATGAGGAACTTTCCTGATTTGGTAAATTTAGACACTACCATAAATGAAAGAATCAAATCCATTTTCCAATATTGCTGTCAGTGGAATCATATAAGCAACAATTTTCCACAAATGCCATTGTAAGGATACTTCAAATAAATAAAATTAAACAATTTTCTTTTATTTTAAAACTTTGCGGAAAAACTTATCCTTACAATCCACATGGAAAATTGTTGTTATCTATTCCTTAGCAATATATCATAACTTCTTAAGCAACTGCTCAAAATTCTGATGCGATAGAAATCCACCTTCGCGATCAGAATCAACATATACTTCCTTTAAGATTTCTCTCTATTCTTTGATTCTTAAAACATCAACATGTGACCCAGTCACATCATGTAATGAGGATCTCAGAATAGAACTTAACAGAGTTAGATAATGGGCTCTACCTAATGTAGAGTCATACTTATTGACTTTAACATCCTTAGGTAAATTTGGCAGCTTTGCAATCAACGCCCCTTCCTTTGGCAAAATAAACATATGGACCCTTTGGTAATGGGACTATCTCAGACTTAGCCTTTCTCTTTACCATTTGGTCAACCGGGTTGACTATGGCCAATCCCTTTCCATTGGGAAGAGAATGCTTTTTCTGGATTTCCAGTGTCACCATTGTCACTGTCCATAAAGTTTTTGGGAAGTTGATCTTCTAATCAAATTTGCTTTACTATCGTTCCAAATCATTGCTAATTCAACAGCACCAAGCAAATAGATATGATCATTAAGGTTCATGTCATAGTCTGTTTCATAGTAGTCCCAAAGTAACTCACTATGTGACTTAGAAAGCGATTGAACATCCAACTTTCTCAAGACTTTGACACCCAACTCTCCCGGCTTGTCAATATGTGACTTCATCTCTAAGATGTGATCACACATAGACCTTGCTTGCCATTAGGGCTTGAGTGACCTTGAACTTGTGGGTTAGGGAGAATAATTGGAGGAGGTGGAGGAAAAGAAGTATGACTTCCATGAGCCAAACTCGGGAAGTCATATTCATTAGGAAAGCTTGGTTTGGGAAGATCAGTGTTGTCTAAACCAGACATCAACAATGGGAGAAATTCACGTAAAGTTGATTTAAGTCCTTAATATAACACCCAATATGATATATTAAGGCTAGGACCCAACAAACTATTTTATAACTTGGAAGAGGGATGCCGTCATCCAAGCTATAAAATATTTGAAGGTAGGTGAATGACGATTCACTAATTTCCACCAAGATAAACGAAATGTTTTATTAGGTTTTAATTGGTTTTGAAACTCCTAGATTCTTTTGAGATTCATTGAACTTTTCAATGGCATGTTTCAATCTCGAGTGTGCCCTTCAGGTTTTGTGACTGGGATGCCGAGGATCACAAAACAAGGTGTGAAGTAACCATGCAAATATACTTCGTACCCTTAATATTTACCCCTCAATCGATGTGCCGGTTAACCACACACGCTCCAACGATACTATTATAAACATTAAGTTATCCTTTGCCTACCTTGTTAAGTCCAGGTTAGTGTGCCGGTTAACCACACACGCTCCACTAACAGCTTAAACAAAGTGCAAAGTGTAATTTCATGGATTAGCACCTTATTCACATTTTCCTAAGTAACTAAGATTGGGAATTTATAAGTGTTTAGTTACTTAGTATTTATCATTATACTTATAATGAAGGGAGAATTATAGTCCTTGTCCTACCTGTTCGGCTAATGACCCTCCACCAGTCAAGGAAGCGGTGGGTGAGAGTGGACACCCATTAAACTACCATTTTATAGGCAGTAACCTTATACCCCCCTTATAGACCGACTTCGTGAATGAGGCCTACTAATGGTAAGACGACTTGCTCTTATACATATAATATATTAAACTTTTAATATTATAATAGTATAAGGGTGTATTTTAGACATTTAAAATACTTGGTGGTTTAATCTATTAATTAAACTATACTCTTAATTTAATTAAATTTAAACCATGTCATTATGGAATTATTAATTCTCTTTTAATTAAACACTTTAATTATCTATTAATAAAGTCCATAAAAGTTAATTGAATTATTCAATAAAAACATCATAATTCCAATTATTAAATTCAAAATTAAAACCATTTAATTAATTGTTTAAGTTATGAACCCAAGAGTTTTAGAATTCAATTCTTTTTTTTATCATAAAAAACTTTTTCCAAATTCCAAAACTTGAGGGCAAGTTTTGTAACTCTTGAAAACTTTTGGATTCCATAACTTATAGAGTTAAATACTTGTTTTATGATGAAACTTTTCATGTTCCATAACTTAAGAACAAGTTATGGAATTCTTTAAAACATTAAGACCAAGTTTTGTAACTCCATAAAAAACTTTGAATCAATTTTTTTAAAAACCTTTTCATATCCATAACTTATGGAGGTTTCAAAAAACTCTTTAGATCAAACTTTTAAAACTAATAAAATAATCATATCATTTTATCTTTTACTAAATTTGACCTAATTCAACTCATATAGCAAATGATTCAAATTTTACAAATAATTAGTTTTTCACAAAAACAAGTAATTATCTTAAAATTTGACAAACGTCATGTTTTTTTTTCCTTTTTTTCAACTTGAAAATAAAACATTTGCATCAATATAACAGAAAACAACCTGGCACTGATACCACTGTTGGGTTTTGAGCATTCTAACACTCCTATGGTGTACATGCAACCCTATAAACCTTGGATCTATGTTTTCTCTATTATACATGCAAATATTAACTATTCCAAGGTTTCATCCTAACTAGCATATTATGAAGCACCTATACTACAAAGTTCTAGTTATATGACATACCTTTTGATGTAGCTTGATGTCTTCAAGCTTTAAGAGCTTAGCCCCAATAGTGTGGAAGCCTCAAATGGAATCACAAATCACCAAAACACATTGGAAGAACTTGAGAGAATATGTATGCACACTAAAATCGGCCCACTCTTATTTTCACACACTTGTGCCAATTTTGTGAGCCAAGGACCCCTTTATATATTATGGAGGATTAGGGTTACATCCATGTAAACCCTAATACCCATGACCTTTCATTTACATAGGATCCATGGGTTAAAAGCTCCATGGACCATCCATGAAAGCTTAGCCCAACCTAAATGAACTTGGCCCATTCCATATATATAAGAGTCCATATTTAATTAGTTCTTTTTGATCACTTAATTAATTCTGAATTAATTCTTGATCAATACTAATTAAATAATATGATTCCATATTAATATATTAGAACTTATAATATATTAATATAAATCATAAATATACTATTCTCAAAAGACTATCCATATAAATTGTGCCAGTGAAGTGCAACCCAAATGGACCATGCCGGGTCGGGTCAAGTACATACCAAATATAGTTATGGACTTAGACATTAATCCAACAGTTGCTACTTGGAAAATATGCACAACCCCTTTACTTTGTGTTTTTGCAATTGGTTAAACAGAATTCTGGAGAGCTTTTTCAAAACGAAAATTATATTAACTCTTAAAAAGGAAAGACATGAAACACTAGACTCTGAATGTCCAAGTATTAGGACGCAGGCCCGGTCTTCGCGTCGGTACCTGGAGTATGGTTATCATGTGCGGAGTTTGACCATACTCCTTTTTCTCAGCCTCCACTTTATTTTTGGTCGAGTGCTCCATTATGACTACCTCATCATGGTTTTGTATCTTGTCCTCATCTCCTCCAAGTATTTCTTGATAGGTTGGGGTTCCTTCTTGTTTCCACCACCAGATCTCAGTGTGGAAGAGCTGAACTCCGCCCTTCATGCTCTGCAGGTGTTTGCACTTTCCCTTCTTCTTGACCCAGCACGTGCTGCGACCGTGGGAAGCGCCCCTACGGCTGGGTAAGAATACCACCCGCGTTTTTTTGCGCGCCTATCAATCTTGCATTTCACACGATTATTTGGGGTTTCATTTTGTTCATCAGAGGCCCTGGTTGGTTCTCTTCTATAGGAAAGCATGCGTGTTAGATTGAGTGACACTCCGCCATTATCTTTGTTGTTCTCGGCGCTTAGCTTCTTCATCCCATGGAGGGTTGGTTCATCTTTAACAATGGCGAGGATCTGGTTCGAGTCCCGAATCGTTCTTTGCCTGGGCATGGCTTAGCCATCGATTGCGGGCCAGACTGGTGCCCTTTCCCGTGAGTAGGCATCCCCTTGCTTTGCGATTTTCGCTCCGTGCTCTGGCTAGACCATCTTTTGGTTAGCGTTTGCTTCTTTTCGTGGAAGAGATGTTGTGAGTTGTCCGAACACGTCTCTTTGCCTTTTCCTACACTCGTGGACCAGCATTTGTGTCGTTGCTGACCTCCGCTGTGAATTCTCCATCTTCTGGCAACTTTCGATTCAACACGATTTGGTTTCTTGCTTTGTCTCTTGTTGGGTACTGCGTTCATTATTTGGTCTGGTTGCTATGACCGTCGCTGACCCGTCACTTGTGCTAAATTTGAGAATACCCTGGAGAGTGGACGTAATTGCTTGCAGCTGAAAGAGTGCATTCTGGCCCAGTAGAATATTGTGTTCAGCTGGGCAGTCAACAACCGAGAATTCGAGTACTCTTGTTATCTGTCTTGTCCCATCGTGACTGAGTAATGTAAACGGGAGCATAATTGTTCCTGTTGGCCAGATTCCATGACTAGTGAACCCAACTAGCGGGCACTACTGTGGTGGTTGGAGGTGTTTTTTCCATTCGATTGATAATTGTCGGAGGCAGTGCTCGTAGATTACATTGACCCTGCTTCCATTATCAATGTATACATGCTTAACACGGTTTTGGAAAATGAAACCGGTGATGTGCAATGGGTCACTCGGATCCCAATGTTCTGGTATGGGGTTTCTCATTGAAAAGGCTATGTTAAGCATGTTCTGATGGTATATCGTCGCGCTTGCGTGTTGGCTATGGAGATTGCCTCATGGGTGGGCCCCGGTGATGGTAAGTATTTATGGCCTCCTTTCATGGTCCTTTCCCCCATCCTTTTGATTTCTAGGCTGGTTTTTATCTTCATCAAATTTTTCTCTGAGCGCCTTTGCTATGTCAACTATGTTTCCAACTAGCTGTTTCTCGTTTATCTCCCTTTTCAATATCGTGCATTCGATGGTATCATGAGTTTTGCTCTTGTGATATTCGTAGAACTTAGTCTTCTCCTTGCTCTCCTTTGATGGATTTTTGTTGATTGCATGAACATCATTCCTGTTGTCATCTTTGTTGAATGGCTTGTATCTCCTAAGCATGTGTCTGGAGTGGCGATTGTGCTTCTGTTGATTGCCATCTTGCCTCTCCTGCTGGGTTGAGCTTGGTCGGGACACCGCTTCCTCCTGTCTGATGTATGTGTTGGGCACAGCTTTGAGATTGGCCTCCTTTCGCTCTTCCCTTTCGATTTGTCTCAGATATTTTTCCACACGGAAGCCGACCTTAGGCAAAGGCACCCGTCACCAGGAACTCTTCATGTCCTGTGACATTCAAGGTAGCTAATGTGAATCGATCGTAATAGTCATGAATCGACTCTCCCTATTTTTGCTTACACGCCATCACAGAGTTGGGGTCCCCTTTTCCTTTCCTCAACTACATGAAGTTGTTGAGGAAAACGTATTTTAGCTGCTCAAAAATCGAAATACTACCTGGCCTGAGAGACTTGAACCACTTGCATGCGTTTCCTGTTAGGGTGCAGGGGAAATAGGTGTAGGTGAAGCGACAATCCATCTTAAGAGAGGTCATCATCCACTCGTAGTTGTCGATGTGGTCATTTGGGTCAGTCGTACCGTCGTATTTTGGCATGTTCGGTATCATCGCAGTGTGTGAAATCTCGTATTAGAGCAGTTGATGGCTGAAATTGGAGCTTGCACTTCGCATGGGGTTGTCCATGTACGAGTATGACATTCCGCCATAGGCCATATGTTGTTGCGTCTGCTAAGGGCTCACGTACATCTGCTTGTGAATTGCCGCCAGCGAGATGTACAGTTGATATTGCTGTAAGTTTGGCTGCAATACAAATTGTTGGAATGCGTATTGCCCTGCCGAGTGAACTATGTATGGGTTTGCTCCTGTGTACTGTTGCGTGGACGGATTAAATGGTTGAGCGACCGCCATGAAGGGTTTGAATTCAGGTGCTACTAAGAATTGAACGCCAGATCCATAAGAGCTAGATCTCTGATTGATCGAGGTCTGCACACCTGTGACATGCGGCTGAGACACTTCTGGGATTGAACCTGGGGCCTGTTTCGCATACGGGATGAATATCGGTGGTTGTTGTACGAATAGCGGCACGTGGGGCAAGCCTGCCATGGTGGCGTGTGGGTAGACCATTGGTGAATATTGTGATTGCGGTTGAATACTGTGAAGGATCCAGGTTCCGGTGCTCGAAGTGTATGGAAACAATTGTTGCTGCGAAACATGTATCTCCGTTTGCTGCGTTGCGACGATCTATGGAGTTGTGGTTACGATTGTTGTTTGTGGAGGTGGGTTAACCGTTGGGCGCCATAGACTGGCTATGTAGGTTGCCGCCGTTTCAGCTGAAGAGCTCGATGGTGTCTGTGAAACTGGCGTGCGATTTGAAGTGTGTTCTTCTTGGTTAGGAACTTGCCCTCCGTCTAACGGCGACATTGGATGTACTGGGCTCTTTTCCGGTGCTTTTGACGTCACCTGAATTTCGCCTGCCATTTTTGCTCTTTGGTTGTGCTTCGTGGATGTATCGTTCAGGAGATACGTCCGGATGGCGCCAAATGTTGTGATATGTAGGAGATGGTTGAATTGAGATTGAGGGTGAGAGTCGTGCAGGTTCCTTCTACTGATATCACAGTACAAAAGAGAAAAGTGATCGTTGGCCGACGTCCGGGAGGGATTCCCAGGACGAAGCTCCGACGATCAAGTTAGAATGGATTCCAAGAGTAGAAAGGGTAAATCTTAGGAAAAAGAGTTTCGTCCCTTCCTCATGAAGAAGAAGGGTCCTTTTATACTTGGTTGTGAGGCGCATACCTCCTAACTGATTTTGTTGTGCCTTCCCTCGTGAGACGCGATGTGGCGGATCTGTATTGAAGGATCCTTCATCGCGTCTTTTTGCCTCGTCGCCCTATTGGCTAGAGGAGAATCTTCGATATTGTGATGATCGTGGCTATTGTCAGATGGACAAATGGGACTCTCTGATTGGTCCCACGTTTGACGGGGTATTTCTTCTGGAAAAAGAGGGTAAGGCGCAGTTTTGCCCCTTAACCGCCATACTAGTGACTCCGCGTTGGCGAAGGCCCAACCTTGGCCTTAGACTGGACACAACCAGATTCTAACCAGGCCAAGTTTGGCGTTAGTTTGACTTCTCCTTTTTTTTTACGTTTTCTGTAACGTCGTAAATTCCAAAACAATTTTTCACTTTTTAAAAATATAATTCCATTCATAAATATTATAAATCTCCATGTATCACATATCAAATCCGTAAAATTCATCCCAAGATCACAATACATAAAAACTCCACAAGTGTGTACTGATCATGCCGACGCCTTCCCGCGATCCTCACTGGTACCTGAAACACATAACACAAAACACTGTAAGCATAAATACTTAGTGAGTTCCCCAAAATACCACATATAACACATATTAGCCACTCGAGGCTATAACTCTATGGGCCCACTGACCCTAACTCTGTGGACCCTCTGGTCCTAACTCTGTGGACCTTTCGGTCCTAACTTTGGAATACACACAACATAAATCACATAGAAATAATACAGTGCAACACATCACATACATAGCATACAAGATACTCTGTCACATAACTCTACTTACCACTCAAGGTAAAGTATAGTGAGAAGACTCACGTCGGGTAACTCGGATAATCTCGCACACGTATATACTGATCTAGCCCCCGCCTAATCACATAAACAATATCCTCAAATAAATAATGGCTTTCAAAGGCTAGATTAAATCCCTTTCTACCAACCCACAGAAGGGTAAAAGACCATTTTACCCCTCCCTGACCTAAAAGTCCAAATGTTGACCAAAACCCTAAAAGTCAACGAAAGTCAACAGGGGGCAGTACGTGGCGCGTACCAGCTCTTGTACGTGGGGTGTACTCCGGCGATCCAGAATCAGGGTCTCAAACCCTTACGCTGCGCGTACTGAGATTTACGCCCAGCGTAAGTCTCAGTTTCATGCCCTTATCGATTTTTGGTCTTAAACGGTTAAGACATAAACTCAAACTCCAGATCTGACTTCTCTAAGATCACTTAATCCATAAAGTCGAGACCTTTAAGCCTTTGCATGGCTCTAAAGGTCACAAATCACTCTAACACCTTTCCTCTTCCCTCATAAAGCCTAAATCTCATGCATGACTTAATATTCACGTCCAAGATTGGATTTTTATGTACCCTCAACTCACAATACTCTGAAATATAGTAGATCTAAGCTTATGGAGACCTTTTGCTCATAAAGTCTCCACCTTGGGACCAAAACCCCTAAAAATTGGTCCATGAAGCACAAATCAACAATAACAAGGAAAGCTCGGAGCTTTTTACCTCCAAGTGAAGCTCCTCCCTCTATAGAACTCAGATCCAGGCTTGCACTCCAACTTCTAGCCTTCACAAGAACCTCCTCTTCTTCTTCACTAACACACAAAGGCACTTTTAGCTCAAGAACACTCACACACAAGCTTAGAACGAAGGTTGGCTCTCTCTTAGGGTTTCACTCTCCCAAATGGTGGCTGAGGATAAGGCCATAACTTTCTTTATAAAGGGCTCAAGTCTCATTTAGGGTTTTGTGTCTGGACCCCCTACGCCCAGCGTAGCCTAAGGTACGTCTAGCGTACTGGGTGGAGTCTGCGTCCAAAACACGCCCATGAGTACGCGCAGCGTACTCTTCAGTACGCCCAGCGTACTCATTTGCCACACTCTACTTTTAAGGGATAAACAAGACAACTTAGAAAGAAGAAGGGTTTAAGAGACGTACCTGAATTCCGGGATGTTACAATTCTCCCCCACTAGAACCAGACTTCGCCCTCGAAGTCTCATGCCGCAAACAACTCCGGATGCTACTCCCGCATTTCTAACTCTGGCTCCCAAGTCAACTCGGACCCTCTCCGATGTTGCCACTGGACCTGAACCAGAGGCACCTCCTTGTTCCTCAGAACCTTGATCTTCCGATCCAAGATCGCGATCGGTCTTTCAACATAATTCAGGCTCGCATCCACCTGAATATCCTCCAGCGGTACCATTGCCGTCTCGTCGGCAATACACTTTCTCAACTGGGACACGTGGAAGGTATCATGTATCTGGCTCAACTCCGCAGGCAGCTCCAAACGGTATGCTACCCTGCCCACCCTGGCGGTCACCCTGAAAGGACCAATGTACTGGGGCCCCAGCTTACCCCTCTTCCTGAATCGAATTACTCCTTTCCAAGGGGACACCTTCAGGAGTACAAAATCCCCGACCTGAAACTCGAGCTCGGACCGTCGCCTATCCGCATAACTCTTCTGGCGACTCTGGGCTGTCAACAACCTCTGTCTAACCTGCTGTATCTGCTTGGTGGTCTGAAGCACTATCTCAGTGCTGCCCATCACACGCTGTCCTACCTCTCCCCAGCAAATGGGAGTCCGACACCTCCTCCCATACAAAAACTCGAATGGAGGCATACCAATACTCGAGTGATGGCTGTTGTTATAGGAAAACTCAGTCAACGGCAAATACATGTCCCAACTTCCTCCGAAGTCCAACACACATGCCCGAAGCATGTCCTCGAGCGTCTAAATCGTCCGCTCACTATGTCCATCCGTTTGTGGGTGGTAAGCGGTACTGAAATGCAACCTCGTGCCCAACTCCTCATGGAACTTCTTCCAGAACCTGGAAGTGAAACGTACATCTCGATTGACACAATCGAGATCGGTAATCCATGCCACGATACCACCTCCCTCATATACAACTCTGCCAGTTTCTCTACAGAAGAGCTCTCACTGATAGCAAGGAAGTGAGCGCTCTTTGTCAGCCGGTCGACAATCACCCAAATTGCATCCACACCCCTTGCGGTCCTTGGCAATTTGGTGATAAAATCCATGGAAATATGTTCCCACTTCCACTGGGGAACCTCAAGTGGCTGCAACTTGCCGTGCGGACGCTGGTGCTCAACCTTAACCCTGCGAGAGGTCAAGCACCTCTCAACAAACCATGCTATATCCCTCTTCATACAGGGCCACCAATAATCTTTCTTCAGATCCAAATACATCTTAGTGGCCCCGGGATGGATCGAGAATCTCGATCTATGCGCCTCCTCGATCAGTATGGCACGTGCCCCACCCAAAAACGGCACCCAAATCCGACCCTGAAAGATCATAAGCCCCCGACTATCGGTAACGAACTCAAATACCTGCCCAATCACCTGCTCTCTCTTGCGGTTCTCCGGTCTCACAGCCTCTGCCTGGGCCTCCCGAATGGTGTCCAACACCGGAGTCATCACCGTCAATCTCAAACAAACATCACGTATCAGAGCACTCTCTGCTCTACGACTCAGGGCATCGGCTACAACGTTAGCCTTGCCTGGGTGGTACAGGATCTCACACTCATAATCCTTTACCACATCCAACCATCTCCTCTGGCGCATATTTAGGTTGGGCTGATCCATCAAATACTTAAAACTCTTGTGATCCGTGTATATGGTATACCGGACCCCATACAGATAGTGACGCCAGATCTTGAGGGCGAACACCACAGCCCCCAACTCCAGATAGTGATTAGGATACCTCGTCTCATGAGGCTTCAGCTGCCTCGATGTGTATGCTATCACATGCCTCCTCTGCATTAGCACCGCACCCAGTCCCGATATCGACGTGTCACAATACACTACAAAATCCTCCATCCCCTCCGGAAGGTCTAACACCGGGGCTTCGCATAATCTCTGGCGAAGTGTCTCGAAGGAGGCCTGCTGCTCTAGGCCCCAACTAAAAGCCACGCCCTTCCGGGTCAACCTGGTCAGAGGAACAACAATCTTGGAGAAATCTTTAATAAATCTCCTATAATAGTCGGCCAACCCTAGAAAACTCCTGATCACGGTGGGGGATCTCGACACCTCCCAACTCATCACCGCCTCTATCTTGGCCGGATCGACCAATATCCCATTCTGATTAACGAGATGTCCCAGGAACTGGACCTCTCGTAACCAGAAATCACACTTGGAGAATTTGGCGTAAAGCCTCTCCGATCTCAGAACTCCAAGGATCTCCCTCAAATGCTCCTCATGCTGCTCTCTGGATCTCGAATACACCAATATATCATCAATGAACACTATCACTGAACGATCCAACATCGGTCTGCACACCCTGTTCATGAGATCCATGAACGCCGCCGGTGCATTGGTGAGCCCGAAAGGCATCACCACGAACTCGTAATGTCCATAACGAGTCATGAACGCCGTCTTCTGGATATCCTCCTCCCGCACTCTCATCTGATGATATCCAGACCTCAGATCGATCTTGGAGAACCAAGACGCTCCCTGTAACTGATCGAACAAATCATCGATCCTCGGTAAGGGGTAACGTTTCTTGACCGTTAACTTGTTCAACTCCCGATAATCAATGCACATCCGGTGTGAACCATCCTTTTTCTTTACAAAAATGATCGGCGCTCCCCATGGCTAGCTACTCGGCCGAATAAACCCCTTCCCCAGCAGCTCCTGAAGCTGCGAGGATAACTCCTGCATCTCTGGAGGCGCAAGGCGATAGGGCGCTGCCCCCGGAACCAAATCGATACGGAACTCTACTTGCCTCTCGGGAGGCACACCCGGCAACTCCTCGGGGAAAACATCCGGGAACTCACGCACTATCGGAACCTCATCGACCGTGCTCGGCCTCTCTGCATCAAACCTCGTATCCATCACATAAGCCATGAATCCACTACAGCCCTGTTGTAGGCTCTGCCTCGCTCTAGCGGCCGAACAAAACGCTGACCCGGAACGGGTACCCTCGCCGTACACCGTAAGAACTCCCCTACTAGGGTCTCGTATGGTTACCAGTTGTCGCTCGCAGTCGATAACCGCTCCAAATCTGCTCAACCACTCCATGCCCACGATGACACAGACATCTCCCATCGCAATCGGGACCAAATCCATCGGAAACTCAACGCCGAAGATCTCGAGTACACATCCTCGAATCACATCAGTGGCATACACCGCTCTGTCGTCAGCTATGGAAACCCGCAGAGGTCGACTCAACGCCTCTCGACGGATACTGATGTGCTGACTAAAGGCTAATGATACAAAAGATCGACTTGCACCCGAGTCAAATAACACCAAGGTAGGTATAGAACTCACAAGAAAAGTACCTACGCATATCATAATATAAGCACAATATCTCAAACTCAAAATAAACACATGAAAGAATACATACCAGCCACGACATCGGGCGCTGCGCGGACCTCCTCCGCTGTCAACTGGAAGGCCCTCCCGCGAGCCTTTGGTGTCTCAGCCTTCACTGGCCTACTCTCAGCAACTCGTACAGTAGCAGGGGCAGATCCCTGCGATGCTCCCTGTGCTGACCCCCGCAGCTGCGGACACTCGGCCTTCCGGTGTCCGGTATGGTTGCAGTGGAAACAGACTACAAACCCCTTGGGGAAATCCTTGGCCATGTGCCCCTCCTTGCCACACTTGTAGCAAGACCCTGCTCTACAAATCCCCTCATGACACTTGCCGCACTTGCCACAAGTGCGGCCCTTCTGGTTCCCTGATCTCGAATCGGCGGGCTTGGCCCGCTTGGTTGCCGGCTGGGACTGTGCCGGTTGCCGATCCCTCCCCTGAGACTTCGCCTCTTCCCTAGCCTGTGTCTCAAGCTCTATCTCCCTCTTCCGAGCATTCGCCTGAAGCTCGGCAAATTTCCGGTACGACGAGTTCGCCACGAACTCGCGGATGTCTCTCCGCACAATACTCAAATACCGACTCATGCGTGCCTGCTCGGAAGACACGTGCTCAGGGCAGAACATCGCCCTCTCATGAAACATCCTGGTGATCACAGTAACAGACTTAGTACCCTGCTTGAGGGTCAAGAACTCCTGGGCCAACCGTTCCCTTTCCACCGGGGGAACGTACTCATCACGAAACATAGCGGTGCACCTCTCCCAGGTCACCGCGGCAAGCTCTGCAGAAGTATAGTGCGCTTTCACAAACTTCCACCAGTCCTTCGCTCCCAAGCGAAGCTGGTTCAGCGCGAACCGAACTCTCAGATGCTCTGGACAAGAACATGTATAGAAGCATCCCTCGATGTCAGAAACCCATCTCATCGCAGCAATCGGATCCTGCGTCCCATCAAACTCTGGTGGCTTCGTGTTGCTGAACTCCCGGAACAGCAACGCATCACCACCCTGAGGCCTAGCAGCAGCAACAGCTGCGGTAGCTGCAGCCTCAGTAACCGCTGCGTATCTCTATCAAAGGTCTCAATCAGTGTGGTCTTAATAGACCCAAACATCTCCGGAATCTCTGCGCGGATAGTCGCAGCCACCTCCTCGTGGATCATCTGACGAAGGTCCTCGTCACTCACACCGCTGGTCTCTGGTCTGTGGCGTGTCCCAACCATGATGTCTCTGAAATACAACATAAGAAATATCAGAGACTCGCCCGAGCATACTCACACTCGACAACTCAGCCCTACTTGTTCCTTAGTAACCTAAGGATTCTTACTTGGACTGTACACTGATCCGATGTCTTCAGTAGTACGGGCCCAATACTACCGTCCACACCGCATCAGTATTCACCCTAAGTCCTCCTCCTAGGATCCTAAATCCCAAGTACAATACTCTCACTATGCATAGGCTATTCTCTAGCAAACCTCTCATAAGCTCCTCGCTGCTATCTACTCACTCTCAAGCATCTCCCAGCAGTAAAACCCCTAGGCTAAGGCATCACAAATCAGGCCACTCTAGTCCTAATAAGAATACCTAGCCTACTCTAGCATGCATAACATATGATATCATATCTCATAACACATAATATAAGGGTATTTTGGGAAATCACTGTTCGGGCGCTGGCTGATCGTACACACTGCTCTGCTCTGCTCTTTTCAAAACCTTTTATTCCTTTAGAAAAATTTGGTTTTATTTCAAAAAGTTTCTCAAATCCTCAGTTTGAGTTCAAATGCACCCGAAGGTGCATCCGAATCCCTCAAACCAAGGCTCTGATACCAACTTGTAACGTTGTAAATTCCAAAACAATTTTTCACTTTATAAAAATATAATTCCATTCGTAAATATTATATATCTCCATGTATCACATATCAAATCCATAAAATTCATCCGAAGATCACAATACAACAAAACTCCACAAGTGTGTACTGATCATGCCGGCGCCTTCCCGCGATCCTCACTGGTACCTGAAACACATAACACCAAACACTGTAAGCATAAATGCTTAGTGAGTTCCCCAAAATACCACATATAACACATATTAGCCACTCGAGGCTATAACTCTGTAGGCCCACTGGCCCTAACTCTGTGGACCCTCTGGTCCTAACTCTGTGGACCTTCCGGTCCTAACTCTGGAATACACACAACATAAATCACATAGAAATAATGCAGTGCAACACATCACATACATAGCATACAAGATACTCTGTCACATAACTCTACTTACCACTCAAGGTAAAGTATAGTGAAAAGACTCACCTCGGGTAACTCGAATAATCTCGCACACGGATATACTGATCTAGCCCCCGCCTAATCACATAAACAATATCCTCAAATAAATAATGGTTCTCAAAGGCTAGATTAAATCCCTTTCTACCAACCCACAGAAGGGTAAAAGACCATTTGACCCCTCCCTGACCTAAAAGTCCAAATGTTGACCAAAACCCTAGAAGTCAACGAAAGTCAACAGGGGGCAGTACGCAACGCGTACCAGCTCTTGTACGCGGGGCGTACTCCGGTGATCCAGAATCGGGGTCTCAAACCCTTACACTGCGCGTACTGAGATTTACACCCAGCGTAAGTCTCAGTTTCATGCCCTCATGGATTTTTGGTCTTAAACGGTTAAGACATAAACTCAAACTCCAGATCTGACTTCTCTAAGATCACTTAATCCATAAAGTCGAGACCTTTAAGCCTTTGCATGGCTGTAAAGGTCACTAATCACTCTAACACCTTTCCTCTTCCCTTATAAAGCCTAGATCTCATGCATGGCTTAATATTCACGTCCAACATTGGATTTTTATGAACCCTCAAGTCACAATACTCTGAAATATAGTAGATCTAAGCTTATGGAGACCTTTTGCTCATAAAGTCTCCACCTTGGGACCAAAAACCCTAAAAATTGGTCCATGAAGCGCAAATCAACAATAACAAGGAAAGCTCAGAGCTTTTTACCTCCAAGTGAAGCTCTTCCCTCTGTAGAACTCAGATCCAAGCTTGCACTCCAACTTCTAGCCTTCACAAGAACCTCCTCTTCTTCTTCACTAATACACAAAGGCACTTTTAGCTCAAGAACACTCACACACAAGATTAGAACGAAGGTTGGCTCTCTCTTAGGGTTTCACTCTCTCAAATGGTGGCTGAGGATAAGTCCATAGCTTTCTTTATATAGGGCTCAAGTCTCATTTAGGGTTTTGAGTCTGGACCCACTACGCCCAACGTAGCTTAAGGTACGCCCAGCGTACCGAGTGGAGTCCGCGTCCAAAACACGCCCATGATTACGCGCAACGTACTCTTCAGTACGCCCAGCGTACTCATTTGCCACACTCTACTTTTAAGGGCTAAACAAGACAACTTAGAAAGAAGAAGGGTTTAAGAGACGCACCTGAATTCCGGGATGTTACATTTTCCCTGAGGGATACGTTAACAAAATCCATAATTAGTTTAAACTTAATTAAACTAAAAGTTTAATTCTTTAAACGATTAAAGCCTTGCTATTTTAAAATGTTTTAAAATATACCCTTATATTATATGTAACATTAAAAGTTTAATATTACTATATATATATATATATATATATATATATATATATATATATATATATATATATATATATATATATATATATATATATATAAGACAAGTCATTCGAACCGCTAGTACGCCTCATTCACGAAGTCGATCTATAAGGGGAGTTTAAGGAAACGACCTATGAAATGACCACCATTGGGTATCCACTTTTACCCACTGCTCCCTTGATTGGTGGAGGGTTGTTACCCGAAAAGGTTTGATAGGACAATTAATTCTCATTAATAAGTATAATGAAATTATAAAGTAACTAAATATTTTTTTATAAAATTTCAAATCTTAGTTACTTTAGGAAAAATGTGAATTTGATGCTAACCCATGAAATTGCACCTTACACCTTATTAGTCATTAGTGGAGCGCGTGTGGCTAACCGACACATTAATTAGATGATAAATTACATCGAGAGTACCAAGCTAATTTGCATGGTTATTCACATCTCGTTTGTGATCCTCGGCATCCCAGTCACAAAGTGAGAGCATAATCGAGATTAAACATGTCATTGAATAGTTCAATGAAGTTCAAAAGATCTAGGAGTTTCGTAATATTGAAATCAGTAAATGCTTTACCTACCTAAAATAGATTCAAATTTGATTATGTCATCCCTCGTCCTTCTAGAAATGTTTTCCTTCTCTATCTGAAGATGATCTTCCACATGTTGATCACGGTGAAAGATTGGTCCCTTCTTCAAGCAATGGTGGAACTGGAAATCATGCTTCTCCAACTCTTCCTCCACCTCCTACAGTGACTCTCCCCAAGTCATATTTCCTTCAAGCTGAAAAATACGAAGTCACTCATGCCCTATTGCATGTAAACATCAAGATAGAATGTCTGTGTGTGCGTATGTTTTGAAAATGAAATCGTAAATTGACATATTGGGAATGTTGGGTATCGGTTTCCCAAGGGAGCTAGTCATTGACTTGGTTCTACTTTCGCTTCCTGAATCATATAGTCAGTTCATTAAATACTACTACGTGAGGGGCCACGACGTAACCCTAATTGATCTAACATATATGTTGATTGCTATTGAAGCAGAAATGCTTAAGAGCACAAGTCAAGCAAATATGTTTGAAGGATCTGTCTCCTAAATTTCCATGGACATTGATAATGGCAACAATGGTAGTCCAGAATAGACTTCTCTTCCCAATGGAAAGGGATCAACCAAGGTCAAACTGTTTGACCATATGGTGAATAGAAAAGCTAATTCTGAGATAGTTCCATGTGATGATCCCAAAGAGTCCATATGTTTCTGTTGCAAATTGAAGGGACATTAGATGCGAAGCTGCTCTCACTACCTGAAAGAGATCAGAGATGGTAAAGTCAAGTTGAATGACTCTACTTCAGGTACATCCACTATCTAACTCCATTATTTTATTAAGTCCCTATTCATAGATTCATAATATATGATGTGATAATCACATTTTGATGTTTTGTAGGATCTAAGAGAAAGAAGGAAGCTTAGGAAGAGTAACCTGAATCTAATCGTGAGAGATGGTTTTCTGTCGCATGGTTTGATAATCAGATTTTTTAAGCTACTGCTTAGGAGTTTTGATAGATTAATGGATTGCTTAGGAAATGTCTAGATATATTGTTTTCATCTTGCATTATAAGGACAAGTTCCAAATTTTCATTTATTATCAATAAAGTGAAATATCGGTTTATATAGTTGGTTATATTTCCTTGCAATGACATCTATGGAAATTGGTGGTTACATTTCTGTCAATGTTAAAAGTGGATTTGATTCTTAATTATATCGTTTGTGGTAATGTCATAATTGACCAAGTGAAAAGGATTTCTCATCACCTAAGTTTCAATTAGACAGAAACTTGGAGTCATGCAATTCGAATTGTGTGATGTATGAGAATCTTGATCTTTGGAAGATTAAGACTAATTCATTTGATCACATGTTTATGTGAGTCAAAGTGAAGGACTGATGGATCTAGTACATATTGATATAGACTGATTAGATACACCACAAAAGACGATAAGTATATTCGTCATGATTTACTGATCTTCAGTAAACATGGTTGTGTTTATAAAATTAAACGTGATTCTGATGCTTTGAAAAAAGGTTTCAAAGAGTAACAGAACGGATATGAAGAATCTATTAGGTAGAAAGATAAAAGTTTCTCCAATCTGAAAGGAAAGGATAGTACTTTAGTATTGTGTTTTATGATCGTCTTAATGATTGTGGAACTAAATCACAATTGATCATCGCATAACATATTGGTGCAATTGTTTGACTAAGAAGAGGAATCATATATTGTTGAAATGGTTCAATCGAGAGATGAGTCATACTTCGTTTCCAATTAAGTTTTAGAGCCTTGCTCTAGTTACTTCGAATCATATCTTGAGACTCAATTTTATTCAAATTTGGTTTGTAACACCTCATGAAATGTGGAGCAATAATATTTTCTTACTCTAGCACATTTAGAATTGGTAGTTGTGATGTTTTTGGTTAAAACAAAGGATAAGCTAAGACCAATTCTGTGAAGTGTTTTCTTGTCAGGAATCTACACTAACTTTTGAATATTTTTTTTAGCTTGTCAAGGAACATTCCTTGAGAGAGAAACTTATATGTCTAGAAGTCAGTGGGAGTCTTATTGTTCTTGAAAAGTTTCAGGAGTTAATCGACAATGAACCTTTTAGTCATCACTACCACACGACTTGAGGTTGATAACCTCTCATGTTAGGTTGACACATTCTTGTTTCTGTGAACCTTCCAGTTGGGTTGGCAATGCTTATGAGTTCTAAGGTTCTCATTTGACTGCTAAAGGCAGAGCACGTTGGTCAGTGAAAGTGCATTGATCAATATGGAGAACTGTTTAGCAACATGGAAGCACTGGTAGGCCCTTGTGCTACTAGAAGGCAGGAAATTAAGAATAAGTAAAGTTCAGTCCATGAAAGGAAAAACTAAATCTGATTTTGGTTGTTTCCTCAACCTTATCTTATGATTGTAGGTTGGTAATGATAGATTAACATGAATGGGAACATGTACACCATAAAATCTAGATGGCAAAGGTTTTGCTCTAATTCATGAAAATGATTTGGAGGAAGCACTTTTGCTAGTAGATTTTAAATATTAGATAATATGATTATGGTTAGTGTTTGTGTTAATTGCATTCTCAAATTTGAAATATGATTACGACAACCCTTTTCATAGTTCGAATTGTGAGAAATGGCAAGAAATAGTTTGAACGTTCGAGACTTATAGCTATAAGTTCTGAAAGGGTTTAAACACACATATATGCTATCAAATGAAAGGTGTATGAGCTTGAGAAGTCTGGCTGAAGACTTATCGAAGCATTACATATCAGAAATCTGCACTTTAGTAAGAAAGTCAAAAAGTATTGATTTCTAGAAGTCCAGTTGATTTCTGGGTGCATGTCAAAGCTAGTGGGAGGATAATTGTTATGCTAAGTATTGCAGGTTGGCGATACTAGTTGTAGGAAACAAATATTTCAATTTGCAAGTTGAAATGTTTGGAATTGTTTCGCTATAATAAGATTTGGGGGAGAGGGCACTCATACTTCATTTCAAATCTAATAGTTTAGATTGAAGTTTTAATGGAACTTAGTCTTGGACATATATGAATATCATGTTGAAATTATTCAACATAGGAAATTCACTTGTTCTGATTTCTCCAAATGCCTAGGGCATTGAGAGGGAAAAAGATAAGTACTGGATGTGACTAAAGTTTTTAAAACAACTGTCAAGAACATTTTGAGGTTATACCAAAGGATTGGTTTCTTGTGGACATTCAGAAGTACAATATTATATTGGACGGACCATATTGACATTATTCTGGGTGGAGGTAATTCTTATCCAGAATATATGGTCATATGGTCATATGGAAATGTTTCCATAGTGGAAGTTGATGAAAAAATGTAGATGTGAGTTAGAGACTTTAATGCAAGGAATATGTTCAAGGAGTGTATCTTGAATTTGAGACTTTGTTTCCATAGAATTGTTTTAAGTAAGAAAGTTTCAATGGAACATTTTGTAATATCGTTGGCAAAGTCTCTGTGACTTTGAAGCCTCGACATTACAAAAGATCATTGCATTTAAGGTTGAACTCTAACGCATTATAGTAGTGACAAGAATCTTGTATTGTGAAATAAACATCATTGGAATAGTATCCGATTGATCTGTTCAAAAAGGAAGGACCATAGAGAGACATAGTATGCATGTTTATAACATGGCATGACTGATGTTTAATTCAAGTGTTTAGTTGATTAATCGAAACATTATACAATGAATAAAGTTTAATTAATATGGTGATTAAATAATACGAGTTTTATTTATTTTCAATAGTTTTGAGACCATAGTTAATTAGGTTATTATTGTGTTTCAATTCGCATATTTTACTTCCCGAATAATTGGATTATTCAAACAATCCACAGTCGCTCGTACTTTTGGAAGAAAGTAGCGAATTAAGACTATCATGAATTGAATTGTAGATTGTCTAAGGGTTTATACATAGCAATAGTTTTGCTGCAATGTTCATGAGTACTTGGAATTGGGAATTTTGAGTATTGGATAAACCCACGCTTAGAGAATTACTTCATGGATTTTATCACGAGTAATTTTGAGACGATAATATCTTATATTCTTGAAACAGAGATATATGAGTTGTTGTTTACGAGTTGGTTGTGCATTTATAATACGTAAACGCATCAGTAACTTGATGTTATAAAACGTATTGTTGTGCGTAATTTGAGGAGTGAATAGTACAAGCATATAAGTTGAAGTTTATCCATTCCTTTTGCCCTGACGGGAAAAGCGATATCTGTGGGCCCCTCGATGATTTGATGATGACATCTAAAGCGCTTGGCCAAGCCTAGACTGAATTGATGTGTTCAATTAGTAGTCTGATTTCAGTCGTCAGAAATCAGAAATCGGGAAAAAAATATTCGATAGAGAGATTGATTATAATCCATATCTCACGTCCATAGGATATCTTGTACAACGGAGGAATATTTGAACACTTATCTTAGGACACATATTTGACTAGGTCAGAGTTCGTCAGCGGCTTTAAGAGCTACAATTTGCTAATCAATTTTTGAAGTTATACTGGAAACTATAGTAATTAGATTTATCCAAGTGGGAGACTGTTGGATTAGGTGTCTAAGCCCATAACTATAATTGGTATATACTTGAATTGATAATAACACAATCCTTTTGGGTTTCCTTCATACTAGCAACTAGATAGGATGACCTATTGAGGAAGAGGAATAATTTATTACTTGATTAATAAATTGAAATGTATGATTTATTAATGTATTATGGAAATAATATATTAATTAGAACTCATATTATGTAATTAATAGTTAATCAAAAATTAACTGGAATTAGTTTTGGGATTAATTGAATTAATTAAATCTTTAGGGGCTGTTTGGTAATTTATTGATAGTTGAGGAAAGAAGCTCTAGAACCCTCCTAAAGAGGCTTAGACGAAATCTTCTAGAAAAGCCCTAGAATTTTCATCCAAGGGCTTATGGATGGAAGGTTTAGGGTTTGCTTGGTCCTTAAGAAAAGCAATTAGGGTTTCCTACTTCTAACCCTAGCTTCGGCTCTAAGTCACCTCACTATATAATGTCCCATACCCTTGTTGTTTTCGGCCACTAGAAAACCTAGAGAGTTATAGCCGAAAATTAAAGCTTCCTCCTCCCTCTCATAAAAGGTATTACATTTGTGATGCTTGCTCTCAAGCTTCAATATCTTCAAGGTTTAGGATTGTTATTACTACATAACAATCAAAGGTATATATCATAACACTTTCTATGTGAATTTTGATTATTATCTATAGACCTAGGGTTTGCATGATGTTGTTCATATCATATGTTCAATTAGAAAAACGTAGATCTAAATTAGGGTTGCATGCACACATAGGATTGTTTATTATGCTCAAAAGCCATCAGGTCATGTGCAACAAAGAGATACCTTTGGTAAAGGTTCAGTGGCGGCATCGGAGAGGCTCCGAGTGGACCTGGGAGCCGGAGGCTGAGATGTAGGAGCATTATCCTGATTTATTCGCTGCAGCCAAATTCGAGGACGAAGTCTAGATCAAGTGGGGGAGAATTCTAACATACTGATGTTAAGGTAATTCTAATTTTGGACTCTATAATTTATTATATTGCATTTTTGGCCCCTAAGTTAAGAAAGAGAGAGAAGGGCCCCAAGTGTCATTTTGGTGAAAGTTGGGCTGGGATGAGTACTTCATGCGTACGTGTGTGTACGCTGAGCATACTAAGGCACAACTTAGTATGCTAGGCGTACACTTCGTACGCAGGGCGTACGTGGAATGCATGCAAACCCTAATTTTAGGGCTTTCGCTCATATTTAAGCAACCTTATGGACTCATATCCTCTTCTTACCTAGCCTCCATCTGTGATATCGAGCCTCAAGCAACCTTAGAGCAAGAGAGAGAAAATTTTGAGCCTTTCAGAGAGTATTGGAGTGGTTTTGAAGAGAGAAGAAGGTGGTGAGGAGATCTTGGAGTTGAGAACACTTTGTATCTGGGATTTCTTCTTGGTTTGCAACATCTTAAAGGTATAAAGCTTTCATCTTTTCCACTCCATCTTGTAGATCTATGTTTTTTCTCTTTTAAGTTACTTTTTTGGTCCCAAAATGATGATTCATGAACATAACATGTTCTTGACCCATTAAGCTATCCTTTCAGACCCTTGGAAGGTTCGTCAGTCATAAAAATGGGTTACAAATGGTTGGTTTTGCTCCATACATCATTTAGAAGGTCTTAATGGATTAATAAGTTGAGTTAAGCACTTAATGTACATGAAAAGTCATAAAGTTGGAAACTTTATGACTCTTGAGGGAATTTTAGCCATGGATTTGAAAAATGGATGTCAGTGCTTAAGCCATTAAGCACTTATTGAGTTTTGGAACTTCTGGGAGTACGCCCTGCGTACTTGGAGTATGCCCAACGTACGAGGTCAACCACTCTGATGGTGGTCAGCATGCGAGTAAGCCCAACGTACCTAGGGAGTACGCCCCACATACTCACTCTGAGTTGACTCAGTTGGGTTGACTCAGTTGAATTAGTTGAGTTGACCAGTTTGACTTTGACATTGACCAAGTTTGATCAAGTTGACTTAAGGGTATTTTTGGATTTTGATTGAGATTGGTCATTTTCTTGGAATAGGTAACGATTAGAGCTGAGATTTAGAGTCGAGACCTCATCAGCTTTGTCCATCCTATGAGGTGAGTTTTCCATACTGTACTTACGGGTCGAAGGCACCAAGGCCGGCCCATTGGTTTGATATCTGGCTATTCACTCATATGCTAAATATGGAATAGATGTGCATGATTATGCTAGTTGCCAATATGCTAATCTGGTAGATCTGTAGGATCTACCTGTGATTTTGTTTGCATAATTATTTGTGTATGTTTGTTATTAGTTATATGTCAACATATTGTTGTGGTTTGAGGTTGTACTGCTTCGTGCGGTAGCTAACAAACCCTGGAGCATTCTAGATATGAGCTGAGGGTCGGGAAGGGCATGACAGACTCATGTTGAGGGCTCAGGAGCATTCTAGATATGAGCTGAGGACCAGATGGTATGCCAAACTCGTACTGAGGGCTTGATGGTACTTCAGTCGGATGGTTGATTTGATCAGGGAGCAAACCATACATAAGTTATGGGCCTGAGGGCAAGCCATACTTATGTTGTGGGCTCAGGGGTAATCCAGTCTTTTAGCTGTGGACCCAGTACATGTTGTTATTGTATATGCTATACGTTTATGTGTCGGTACTTTAGTGGAACTCACTAAGCATTGGGTTATAGCTTTGGGTTATGTTTTTAGGTACATCGAATGACCGCGGGAAGGCAAAGGCTTGACCGTACACATCCTCTTGTTTATGACTTGTGATATTTATGGGTGTTCCAGGCAGGGCCCATTATATGTTTGATATGTATGGTATGTGGAATTTTGGGGAACTCACTAAGTTTTGTGCTTACGGTTTTCAGTTTATGTTTCTGGTACTTCTACTTCGAAAGGGAAGAGCTTGGGATGACTGCATTGCACACACAACATTGTTCTGTATTTTATATGACTCTGATGTACTTGGATGTTTATTAACATACTCTGATTTCAATATGGTTTTATGATATTGTTTTGGACGATGCTTTTATTAATAGAAAAATAAAAAATTTTGGTCTTAATTTTTGGGACGTTACAAGTTGGTATCAGAGCTTTAGTTTGAGGGATCCAGGCATACTCTCAGGTGTGTCTGAACTCAAACTGAGGATTTGGTATATTTGACAAAAAGAAAATGTTTTATAAAAAGAATTTTCTAATAAAAGAAAAGGTGTGGTGCATGCAATCGACCGAGCTCAAGTAAGTTTTCCCAAAATACCCATACATGTTTTATGATATGCTTGATCTGTGAATATGTGAATCACATGCTAGATTAGGGCTAAGGATCTAGGAGAAATGCCTTTGTATGCCTGCTATATGAGCTTGTAGACTTGCATGCTAGTACTGATCAGTCAATGATAGGATGGTATGTTTAGGTTATGCTTGATTTCGGTTACTCGATGCTCGAATGCTGCTTGCTTTGTGCTTTTAGGATTTCTCACTAACTTCAGCTAATTACTGAGCAAATATGCTAAGTTACATATTATTGAGACTAAATAATTTTAGATGGTTAGGTTTTAACTCTATTACGCAACTCTTGTTTGAGTCAAACCGTTGTAGTGTGAGACCTTTTATTCGGAGAATTATTTGGTGTCGGTGGTATGTAATTGTATTCGTGAGCTAGTTAGAGGGTGTTAGGGGGAGTTTCCTTCTGAAGCTGATGGCAGAGAGTGGTGTGGTGATTTCCCTAGGAAATGCCTAGGAAGAGATTTAGTCTTGGGAGCCTTATCTTGTCGAGGGTTGTATGTATATATTAGGAACTGACTTGGAGGATTTGGAACAGTCATTGAGAAAAGTATGGATAGATGTGGAAGGTAGTATGGGTCCGTACTATTGGAAGCATAGGATCCATACTCGAGTCAAGGAGAGTTGCGATGACACCAGGAAACCTATAGAGTATGAGACTGGGTCGATTCTATGTTCAACAGCCAGGGCCAGACGCTATCTTCAGGAATGTTGTTCCGGATTTGTTGCTTATGTTATGGATACCCGAGAGAAGGGTAAGGCGACTTTTGATGATCTGCCGATTGTACGGGAGTACCCGGATGTGTTCCCGGATGACTTGCTTGGAGTACCTTCGGAGAAGCAGGTGGAGTTTAGGATTGACCATGTTCCTAGTATGGCTCCGATAGCCAAAGCTCCGTATCAGTTAGCTCCTCTTGAGATACAGGAGCTATCTATACAACTACAAGAGCTATTAGACAAGGTGTTCATTCAACCAAGCAGTTCGCCATGGGGAGCACCGATCCTATTTATGAAGAAGAAGGTGTTGGGTTTTGAGCAAACTAACACTCCTAAGGTGTTCACGCAACCCTAGAAACCTTGGATCTATGTTTTTCTAAAATACATGCCAAAATAATTTTCCAAGGTTTATAACCTATCTAGCATACATGGGGTACTTTTAAACATAAAAGATACTAGAAGAATTACATACCTTTGTTAGTGAGTTGATTCCTTGGGAGTTTGAGAGCCAAGAACCAATAATGTGAATGCCTCAAATGGAAATCACAAATCACCACAAACTTGGAAAACTTATGAGAGAGCACTCGAATACTCTAGAAATCGGCCACACCTTATGCACACACACACATAGTCCTTTTTCAAGCACTATAAGCCTCTTTATATAGTGTAGATGATTAGGGTTATAAACCATGCAAACCCTAATAACCCATGTCTTTTCCTATTCCAAGGATCCATGGGTTAAAAGCTCCATGGATCATCCATGGACTCCTATTCAAGCTTAGCCCATTTCCTTATGAGTGTTAGCCCACACTATATAAGTACAATAGCCCATTATTTAATTAGTCACCTTATGATCACTAAATTAATTCATAATTAATTTAAGATCAATACTAATTAAATAATACAATTTCATAGTAATATATTATAACTTATAATATATTAGTAGGCCGCAAATATACTCTTCTCATAATGTTATCCATATAAATAGTTCGGGTGAAGTGCAACCCAAATGGACCATGCCGGGTCGGGTCAAGTATATACCAAATAAGTTATGGACTTAGACACCTTATCCAACAGTCTCCCACTTGGATAAGTCTGATAACTGTATTTTTTGCCTATATAGCTTCAGGAACTAACCGACAATCGTAGCTCTCAAAAACTCTGTTGAACTATGAAGCGCCATTTTAGATAAGTGATCACATAATCCTCTGCTCTCATGATATCAGTCGGACAAATACATGGAACAATGTCTTACTTATTGTCCAGCAATTTGTTTCCCGATTTCCGATTTGTTTGACAAAGAACTTAATCGAACACATCAATTTAGTTCTGACCGGGCCCGGTACATAGGTCAAAACAAAATCATCGAGGGGCCCAGATATCGCTTCTATTTCTAGAAGGAACAAATAAACTTCGACTCATATGCTTGTTCTACTACTTATTGAATTGCACACAAAGGCACGTTTTATAACATCAAGTTACTGATGCGTTTACGTGCAATCAATGCACAACCAACTCATAGGTAACAACTCATATCTCTAGGTTTGAAGACTTATATGATATTACCGTCTCACGATCACTCGAGATAAATTCCATGAAGTGATACAAGTGAGCGTGGGTTTATTCCAATACTCATAACTTATGAGTACTCATGAATGTTGTAGCAACCATTGCTATGGCTAAACACCTTTAGTCATCTACAATCCCAATTCATGACAGTCTTGATTCATACCTACTTCCGACATATGACCGACTGTGGAGAGTTTGAATAAACTTATTATTCTGGAAGTCAAAACATGCAAAGCTGAAACAATAGTAAATAATTGACAATGATAGCAACACCTTACTCATGAATAAATCACAACTTTTATTCATCATCAAACGTCGATTACATTTTACAAGTTTCAGTAATAACTATCTAATCTGTAAAACTAATATCGTCCCTCAGCCCGATGCGTCTCGCATGCTGCAAATGCTTCACCCTCGTCAATCCCTTCGTAAGGGGATCCGCAGGGTTCTCATCTGACGATACCCTCTTTGCCACGAGGAGTCCCTGTTCTAACTTGTGTCTTATGAAGTGATATTTTCTGTCAATGTGTCGGGATCTGTCGATCTCTTGGTTCCTTGGCTAAGGCAACCGCACTATTGCTGTCACGGAAAATCTCCATAGGTTCCTTAATAGCTGGTACAACTCCAAGGTCTCCGATGAAGTTCCTCAGCCATATCGCCTCCTTTGCCGCTTCACTCGCTGCTATATACTCTGATTCGCAAGTCGAATCAGCTACAGTCTCCTGTTTGGAACTCTTCCAAGTGATTGCCCCTCCATTTAAGGTAAAGACCCAGCCCGACTGAGAGCGGAAGTTATCCCTATCAGTCTGAAAGCTAGCATCACTATACCCTAATACTCTCAAGTCATCACTCCCACCAAGGGTAAGGATCCAATCCTTAGTCCTCCGCAGGTACTTGAGAATATTCTTTACCGCAGTCCAATGAGCCTTGCCAGGGTTCCCCTGATATCTGCTGACCATGCTCAAAGCGAAGGCCACATCAGGACGGGTATAAGTCATAACTGTTGGATTAATGTCTAAGTCCATAACTATATTTGGTATGTACTTGACCCGACCCGGCATGGTCCATTTGGGTTGCACTTCACCGACACAATTTATATGGATAGTCTTTTGAGAATAGTATATTTATGATTTATATTAATATATTATAAGTTCTAATATATTAATATGGAATCATATTATTTAATTAGTATTGATCAAGAATTAATTTAGAATTAATTAAGTGATCAAAAAGAACTAATTAAATATGGACTCTTATATATATGGAATGGGCCAAGTTCATTTAGGTTGGGCTAAGCTTTCATGGATGGTCCATGGAGCTTTTAACCCATGGATCCTATGTAAATGAAAGGTCATGGGTATTAGGGTTTACATGGATGTAACCCTAATCCTCCATAATATATAAAGGGGTCCTTGGCTCACAAAATTGATACAAGTGTGTGAAAATAAGAGTGGGCCGATTTTAGTGTGCATACATATTCTCTCAAGTTCTTCCAAGGTGTTTTGGTGATTTGTGATTCCATTTAAGGCTTCCACACTATTGGGGCTAAGCTCTTAAAGCTTGAAGACATCAAGCTACATCAAAAGGTATGTCATCTAACTAGAACTTTGTAGTATAGGTGCTTCATAATATGCTAGTTAGGATGAAACCTTGGAATAGTTAATATTTGCATGTATAATAGAGAAAACATAGATCCAAGGTTTATAGGGTTGCATGTACACCATAGGAGTGTTAGAATGCTAAAAACCCAACAGTGGTATCAGAGCCATGGGTTGTTTTCTGTTATATTGATGCAATTGTTTTATTTTCAAGTTGAAAAAAAAAGGAAAAAAACATGACGTTTGTCAAATTTTAAGATAATTACTTGTTTTGTGAAAAACGAATTATTTGTAAAATTTGAATTATTTGTTATATGAGTTGAATGATGTCAAATTTAGTAAAAGATAAAATGATATAATTATTTTATTAGTTTTAAAAGTTTGATCAAAATGTTTTAAGGAGTTACATATTTTGTCATAAAATTTTGGAGCTCAAAAGTTTTTTTTAAAGTTGTGATCTTAAGGGTTTTTGAAACTTCCATAAGTTATGGATATGAAAGTTTTTTTTAAAAAAAAAAAAAAATTTGATTCAAAGTTTTTATGGAGTTACAAAATTTGGTGTTAATGTTTTAAAGAATTCCATAACTTGTTCTTAAGTTATGGAACATGGAAAGTTTAATCATAAAACACCATTAATTCCATAAGTTATGGAATCCAAAGGTTTCCAAGAATTACAAAACTTGCCCTCAAGTTTTAGAATTTGAGAAAAGTTTTTTATGAAAAAAAGAATTGAATTCTAAAACTCTTGGGTTCATAACTTAAACAATTAATTAAATGGTTTTAATTTTGAGTTTAATAATTGGAATTATGATGTTTTGTTAAATAGTTCAAATTAACTCTTATGGACTTTATTAATAGTTAATTAAAGCGTTTAATTAAAAGATTATTATTAAATCCATAAATATATAGTTTGAGTTTAATTAAATTAAAAGTCTAGTTTAATTAATAGATTAAACCACCAAGTATTTTAAATGTCTAAAATACACCCTTATACTATTATAATATTAAAAGTTTAATATATTATATGTATAAAAGCAAGTCGTCTTACCATTAGTAGACCTCATTCACGAAGTCGGTCTATAAGGGGGATATAAGGTTACTGCCTATAAAATGACAGTTTAACGGGTGTCCAATCTCACTCACCGCTTCCTTGACCGGTGGAGAGTCGTTAGCCGAACAGGTAGGACTAGGACTATAATTCTCCCTTCATTATAAGTATAATGATAAATACTAAGTAACTAAACACTTATAAATTCCCAATCTTAGTTACTTAGGAAAATGTGAATAAGGTGTTAATCCATGAAATTACACTTTGCACTTTGTTTAACCTGTTAGTGGAGTGTGTGTGGTTAACCGGCACACTAACCTGGACTTAACAAGGTAGGCAAAGGGTAACTTAATGTTTATCATAGTATCGTTGGAGCGTGTGTGGTTAACCGACGCATCGATTGAGGGGTAAATATTAAGGGTACCAAGTATATTTTCATGGTTACTTCACACCTTGTTTTGTGATCCTCGGCATCCCAGTCACAAAACCTGAAGGGCACACTCGAGATTGAAACATGCCATTGAAAAGTTCAATGAATCTCAAAAGAATCTAGGAGTTTCAAAACCAATTAAAACCTAATAATACATTTCGTTTATCTTGGTGGAAATTGGTGAATCGTCATTCACCTACCTTCAAATATTTTATAGCTTGGATTACGGCATCCCTCTTCCAAGTTATAAAATAGTTTGTTGGGTCCTAGCCTTAACATATCATATTGGGTGTTATATTAAGGACTTAAATCAACTTTACGTGAATTTCTCCCATTGTTCATGTCTGGTTTAGACAACAATGATCTTCCCAAACCAAGCTTTCCTAATGAATATGACTTCCCGAGTTTGGCTCATGGAAGTCATACTTCTCTTCCTCCACCTCCTCCAATTATTCTCCCTAACCCACAAGTTCAAGGTCACTCAAGCCCTAATGGCAAGCAAGATCTATGTGTGATCACATCTTAGAGATGAAGTCACATATTGACAAGCCGGGAGAGTTGGGTGTCAAAGTCTTGAGAAAGTTGGATGTCCAATCACTTTCTAAGTCACATAGTGAGTTCCTTTGGGACTACTATGAAACAGACTATGACATGGAACTTAATGATCATATCTATTTGCTTGGTGCTGCCGAATCAGCAATGATTTGGAACGATAGTAAAGCAAATTTGATTAGAAGATCAACTTCCCAAAAACTTTATGGACAGTGACAATGGTGACACTGGAAATCCAGAAAAAAGCATTCTCTTCCCAATGGAAAGGGATTGGCCATAGTCAACCCGGTTGACCAAATGGTAAAGAGAAAGGCTAAGTCTGAGATAGTCCCATTACCAAAGGGTCCATATGTTTATTTTGCCAAAGGAAGGGGCGTTGATTGCAAAGCTGCCAAATTTACCTAAGGATGTTAAAGTCAATAAGTTTGACTCTACATCAGGTAGAGCCCATTATCTAACTCTGTTAAGTTCTATTCTGAGATCCTCATTACATGATGTGACTGGGTCACATGTTGATGTTTTAAGAATCAAAGAATAGAGAGAAATCTTAAAGGAAGTATATGCTGATTCTAATCGCGAAGGTGGATTTCGATCGCATCAGAACTTTGAGCAGTTGCTTAAGAAGTTATGATATATTGCTAAGGAATAGATAACAACAATTTTCCATGTGGATTGTAAGGATAAGTTTTTCCGCAAAGTTTTAAAATAAAAGAAAATTGTTTAATTTTATTTATTTGAAGTATCCTTACAATGGCATTTGTGGAAAATTGTTGCTTATATGATTCCACTGACAGCAATATTGGAAAATGTATTTGATTCTTTCGTTTGTGGTAGTGTCTAAATTTACCAAATCAGGAAAGTTCCTCATCACCCAAGTTTCAATTGGACCGAAACTTGGAATCATACAAGTTGAATAGTATGATGAATGAGAACTTTAAAGCATTGGAAAATCAAGACTAATTACTTGTTCACATGGATGTGTGAGTCAAGTGAAGGACTAAAGGGATCGAGTACACATTCTTGTGCACTGGTCATGTCCACCACAAAGCTTGTTAAGACTATTTGATTTACTAAAGTTTGGTAAATATGGTTATACTTACAAGTTTAAGTATAATTCTGAAACATTGGAAAAGTCTCAATGTATGGCAGAACAAATGGGAAGAATCAAATTAGGCAGAAAGATAAAAGTTTCTCAAATCTGAAAAGATGGGAGAGTACTTTAGTATCATGTTTGTGATCATCTTAATGATTTAGAAATCATATCACAATTAGTCCTCTAAAGGTCATCTTAGTGCATTCTTATGACTAAGAAGAGGAGTCATGAATTGTTGAAATGGTTAAATCAGGAAGATGAGTCATACTTCGTTCCAAAACAATTCTTAGAGTCATACTCCAAGATTGTAACTTGAGTGACATATCTTAAAGAAAGGTTTAAAACACTTGTCAAATGTAAGAGTAAAAGTGTCCTACTCTTGTACATTTGAAATTGGTAAGTTGTGATGTTTTGGATAAAACAAAGACCAACTAACGCCAATTGTGTGAAGTGTTTGTCTTGATAAAGAATCCGCACTATCTCTTGAATATTTGGCAAGATAGTCTTATATGTCAAGAGGATAGTGGGAGTCTTAAAGATACTAAAAAGAATTTCAAGAACTAATCAAGAATAAAACCTGAGGTTCTTCACTAGCACACGACTTGAGGTTTATAACCTATCGTGTTGACATATTCTGTGCCCATTCCAGTTAAAGTTGACTTTGCATAGGAGTTCTGAAAGTTCTCAATTGGTTGCATGACAACTTGGAAGCAATGGCAGGCCCTGTACTGCCAGGTGGCAAGAAGTTAAGATTGCATAAGTTCAGTCCATATGAGTTTGGATTTGTCATTATCCTTGTCTTGTGACTATGGTTTTGACGATTCACATGGATAAGAACACATACACCATAAAATCTAAGGGTCATAAGGTTTCTCTCCGATTCATGAAAATGATGGTGAGGAAACACTTCCACCAAGTAGATTTGAAGAAGATGGCAAAAGGTCTAAACAATTGAGACTATGATTACGACATCCCTTTTCATAGTTCTGAAATTGTTTAGACACACATGCATGCTATCTAAGGAAAGGTGTATGATTTTGATAAAGTTTTATCAAAGCATCTCGTATCAGAAATCTGAACTTTGGTAAGAAAGTCAATAAAGTATTGATTTCTAGAAGTCCAGCTGATTTCTGAGTACATGTCAAAGCTAGTAGGAGCATAAGTGTTATGCTAATAATCATCATGTTAGTGGGAGCATGATAATTATTGTTAGTGTTGCAAGTTAGCAATGTTAATTATAGAAAACTAAAGTTTCAATTCGTGAGGCTGCAGGGATTGAAAAAGTTGTTTTGCTATAATTAAGGGAGAGGATATACTTCATTTCAGTTCTAAAGGCTTAGATTGAGACCTTAATCATCTTTAGTCAAGAATATATATATGAATTTAATGTTGGATTGGTTCAACTTAAGGAAATTCTATATATTGTGTTCTCAAAATTCGATTATGATTACGGCATCCCTCTTCATAGTCAAATTTTGAAAACATGGTAAATAAAAATATTGTAGCAAAAGACTGTTCTAGAATCATGTCTTTATGTGAGACATCATGAATCGTGTACCATTTGCTTTGGGTACGGGATCGATTGCATATGCTATAATATTTGTCATTTCTAAATTTTTCCAAATGCCCAGAGGCATTAAGAAGGGAAAAGGTCTAGAATTGGATATGACTAAAATGATTAAGCAATTGTCGAGGACAATCTGAGGTTTACCAAAGATTGGTTGCTCAGGGACAGTTGGAAGTATAGTGCTAATTTTGGAAGGACCATATTGACATATTCTGAAAAGAGGCATCTCTTATTCAGAAGTGATAGTCAAAATGAGAATATGGAGTTGTCTCCATAGGTGGAAGTTATCTGTGTAAGATTAGAAAACTTAATGCAAGAAGCATGTCCAAAGCAATGTACTTTGAATATGAGACTTAGTTTCCATGGAGTTGATCTCCATTGGAATACCTTATAATGACTGTTGACAAGTCTTTGTGACTTTGTACATATTCATTACAGGAGGGTCAGTGCATATAAGTTTAAAATCTAAACAGATTTCGATAAATGATAGGAATTTGAAATTCTCACATTTTTCGATAAGGATTTGGGAGTGTGAAATTAGAATCATTGAAATTATGTTCAATTGGTTTATTTCACAAAGTAAGGATCATAGACAAACATAGAGTGCATACTTGGTGTATGGCAAATCTATTGTTTAAGAAAAACATAGTGTACATGCTTGGAGCATGGGACAACTAGTGTTTTTAATTCAAGTATAAAGTTGATAAAACCGAAACAATGAATAATGAGTAATCAGTATGGTGATAAATAAAAGTGTTTATTTATATTCATAGGGTTTGATACCATATTTGATTCATTTATTCTTTTGTTTCACTTTGCATGTTTTGACTTCCAGAATAACTAAGTCGCTCTTCCTGAATGATTAAGTTATTCAAACCATCCACAGTCGGTCATATGTTGGAAGTAGATATGAATCAAGACTGTCATGAGTTGGTTTGTAGAGGTCCAAGTTGGTGGACAAAGTGGTGCTACAACACTCATGAGTGCTCATAAGTTCTGAGTATTGGATTCAACCCACGCTCATTTGAATAACTTCATGGATTTTATCACGAGTGATCATGAGACGATAATATCTTATATTCTTCAAACCTATAGATATGAGTTGTTACTATGAGTTGGTTATACATTGATTGCACGAAAACGCATTTGGTAACTCGATGTTATAAAACGTGCCTTTGTGTATGATTCAACAAGTAGTAGAACAAGCCATATGAGTCGAAGTTTATCCATTCCTTTTACCTTCCGGATAAAAGCGATATATGTGGGCCCCTCGATGATGTAGCGATGACACATGTGAGTGCTTGGCCAAGCCAGGACTGATTTGATTTGTTCAATCAGTCAGTCATCATAAAATGAACATCGGGAAACAACAAATGGACAGAGAGAATGATTATAATCCATGTCTCAGTCCATATGATATCTAGAATGGAGGAATATATGATCCCTTATCTAATGGACAAGTCATTGACAATGTCAGAGTTCGACAGCGGCTTTAAGAGCTACGATTGCCAGTTAGGTTTTGAAGTCATACTCAATAATAGTTTTAGACTTATCCAAGTGGGAGACTGTTGGATTAATGTCTAAGTCCATAACTATATTTGGTATGTGCTTGACCCGACCCGGCATGGTCCATTTGGGTTGCACTTCACCGGCACAATTTATATGGATAGTCTTTTGAGAATAGTATATTTATGATTTATATTAATATATTATAAGTTCTAATATATTAATATGGAATCATATTATTTAATTAGTATTGATCAAGAATTAATTTAGAATTAATTAAGTGATCAAAAAGAACTAATTAAATATGGACTCTTATATATATGGAATGGGCCAAGTTCATTTAGGTTGGGCTAAGCTTTCATGGATGGTCCATGGAGCTTTTAACCCATGGATCCTATGTAAATGAAAGGTCATGGGTATTAGGGTTTACATGGATGTAACCCTAATCCTCCATAATATATAAAGGGGTCCTTGGCTCACAAAATTGATACAAGTGTGTGAAAATAAGAGTGGGCCGATTTTAGTGTGCATACATATTCTCTCAAGTTCTTCCAAGGTGTTTTGGTGATTTGTGATTCCATTTAAGGCTTCCACACTATTGGGGCTAAGCTCTTAAAGCTTGAATACATCAAGCTACATCAAAAGGTATGTCATCTAACTAGAACTTTGTAGTATAGGTGCTTCATAATATGCTAGTTAGGATGAAACCTTGGAATAGTTAATATTTGCATGTATAATAGAGAAAACATAGATCCAAGGTTTATAGGGTTGCATGTACACCATAGGAGTGTTAGAATGCTCAAAACCCAACAGTGGTATCAGAGCCATGGGTTGTTTTCTGTTATATTGATGCAAATGTTTTATTTTCAAGTTGAAAAAAAAAGGAAAAAAAAACATGACGTTTGTACTCGGGCTTTGAGCCTTGCTCAGTTTGGCATTGCTTTGGATCGGTAATTCTCCTTTCTTGGAATTCTGCATGTTGAAACTTTTCAACACCTTATCCAAGTAGATACTCTGACTAAGTCCAATTAGTCTTTTACTCCTTTCTCTTAATATCCTTATCCCTATGATATAGGCAGCTTCTCCAAGGTCCTTCATAGCAAAGCACTTCCCAAGCCAGGACTTAACCTCCTGCAAGGTTGGGATGTCATTTCCTATGAGTAGTATGTCATCCACATACAGTACCAAAAAGCTAACTATACTCCTACTAGCTCTAACATACACGCAAGACTCATCTTCACTTCTTGAGAAACCAAACTCTTTGACCTTCTCATTGAAACAAAGATTCCAACTTTGAGATGCTTGTTTCAATCCATAAATGGATTTCTCAAGCTTGCACACTCTATTGGGGTACTCTGCACTGACAAAACCCTCTGGCTGATTCATGTAAACATCCTCAGCCAACTTTCCGTTAAGGAAAGCGGTTTTGACATCCATTTGCCATATTTCATAATCATGAAATGCAGCAATGGCTAGCATAACCCTAATAGACTTAATCTTTGCTACTGGTGAAAAGGTTTCATCATAATCAATACCCTGAGTCTGAGTAAAACCCTTCGCAACCAGTCGAGCCTTATAAGTGTGCACCTTCCCATCCATGTCGGTCTTCTTCTTGAAGATCCATTTGCACCCGACTGTCTTACGGCCTGGTACATTGTCAACCAAGTTCCAAACTTGATTGTCATACATGGACTGTATCTCGCTGTCCATAGCCTCCTTCCATTTAGCAGACTCTGGGCCTGCCATGGCTTCCTTAACACTGTTAGGTTCATCCAGATTTACCAGTGTACTGTCACTGATAAATGTATCACCTTCCGTAGTAATATGAAATCCATAATAAAACTCAGGTGTGTTCCTAACCCTTGTGGAACGCCTTGGAAGTATAGACTCGTCAGCTGGATCAACAGGAATTTCCTCCTCAAGTTGATTGCTAGTGTCTGAGGTTCCTTCACCAATTGAGTCTTGAATTTCTTCAAGGTCAATTTGCCTCCCACTGTCTCCTTGGTTTATAAATTCTCTCTCTCGAAAGACCCCTCTCCTAGCCACAAAGAGCACATTCTCACTGGGTCTGTAGAAGAGGTAACCAAAGGATTTTTGTGGGTAGCCGATGAAAATACACCTTTCACTTCGAGGTTCGAGCTTGTCATGAGTCTCGCGCCTCACGAAAGCCTCGCAACCCCAAATCTTGATATGGTCCAAATTGGGAACTTTCCCAGTCCACATTTCATGAGGTGTTTTGGCAACCTTCTTTGTAGGGACTAGATTAAGGATGTGGGCGGCACTCTCTAAGGCATACCCCCAAAAAGAGATTGGTAGCGAAGCTCGACTCATCATAGAGCGAACCATGTCCAACAAAGTTCGATTACGCCTCTTAGCTACACCATTCAGTTGTGGTGTCCTAGGAGGTGTCAATTGTGAGACAATCCCACACTCCTTAAGATAGTCGAGGAACTCAGTACTAAGATACTCACCACCTCGATCGGATCGAAGCATCTTAATGTTCCTGCCCAATTGATTTTCTACTTCCTGTTTAAACTCTTTAAACCTTTCAAAAGTTTCTGACTTATGTTTTATTAACTAGACATAACCATATCTACTAAAATCATCAATAAAAGTCACATAATAGCGATTAGCATCCCTTGTGGCGGTTTTGAATGGTCCACATACATCAGTATGTATAAGGTCCAACAAACCCTCACCCCTTGCACAAGTACCAGTGAAGGGTGATTTTGTGATTTTTCCAAGTAGACAAGACTCACAACTATCATCCGACTTGAGGTCGAACGACTCCAAGACTCCATCCTTTTGGAACTGGCCTGTGCGTTTCTTGCTTACATGTCCAAGACGACAATGCCACAAAGATGCTTTATCCAAGCTAGTAGAAGAATCAATACATAATACATTATTTCCTAAATTATCTACAACCGATATAGCTTCATACACACCATCACAAGGTAATGCTTTAAAGTAAAGAACATTATTAAAGAAAGCATTAATACTACCAACTTCATTATCAAAATAAAAGGTAAAACCTTGTTTGTACAAAGCATGAAAGGAAATAATATTCCTCGCCATTTCAGACGAGTACACACATTTATTCAAATCTAACATTAACCCACTATCTAGCAACAAAGTATAAACTCCAATCTTGGCAACAGGTGCAACCTTCTTGTTCCCCATGATTAAGTTTATCTTTCTGTGCTCCACATCCTCACTTCTTCTTAGGCCCTGCAAGTCACAACAGATGTGAATACCACAACCTGTATCAAGAACCCAAGAATTAGAATATGGTGAGTTATTAGACAATATAGTGTAAATACATGCATGGGATGGTTTCACTTTCCCATCCTTGACATCCTGCAAGTACTTTGGGCAGTTTCGCTTCCAGTGGCCCTTATTTTGATAGCAAAAGCATTCAACATCCTTAGGGATGGCAGAAGGAGTGATAGAACCACCTTTGGTTCCAGATGAGGAGCCTTCAAGGGACTTTCCCTTGGTACCCTTTGAAGGGTGCTTCCTCTTCTTCCCTTTGCCTTGCCCGATAGCCAAAACAAGGGTAGTAGTAGGAGTAGGAGTAGCAACCGACTTACTCTTAAGACCACTTTCGGCAGTCTTCAGAAGTCCTTGAAGCTTACTGAGTGTGACTTCCTCCTTGTTCATGTGGTATGTCATACGAAATTGATCATAACACGAGGGCAAGGAGTGCAAAATGATATCAATTGCCAACTCCTCAGGGAAGTTCACATTCAGTTTCATTAGACGGTCCACATACCTTTGCATTTTCTGCATGTGGCTCGTGATTGGTCCGCTAACCTTCATACGGGTAGTGATCATGGAGGAGATTATTTCATACCGCTCTTGACGAGCACTCTGATGGTACCTTTCCATCAGATCCTGATGCATCTCAAAAGGGTAATAATCCTCATAGGACTTTTGGAGTTCAGCTGTCATGGTGGCCATCATGATGCATGCCACCTTGGTGACATCTCTTTCATGTGCCTGATACTCAGTGACCTCCTCAGGAGTAGCAGTGGACTCATCAAGCTCCTTCAACTCCTTATCGAGGACATATTCCTTGTCCTCGTAACGAGTGACCATCCTGATGTTCCGGATCCAATCCATGAAGTTGGAACCATCAAAGATGACCCTCCCACAAAGGTTCATGAGGGAAAAGGAGCCAGTAGGGTTAGAGCCCGAAGCATTGTTGTTGGAAGACATCTAAAAGGAAGAAAACAAGTTTAGATTAGATATATCGAATCCTTAATAATACACCCAAATGTAATATTAAGGCTAGGATCCAACACAATATGTTATAACTTAGAAGAGGGATGTCGTAATCTAAGCTATAACATATTTGAAGGTAGGTGAATGACGATTCACCAATTTCCACCATGAAAACGAAATGAATTATTAGGTTTAATTGGTTTTGAAATTCCTAGATTCTTTTGAGATTCATTAAACTTTTCAGTGGCATGTTTCAATCTCGATTGTGCCCTTCAAGTTTTGTGACTGGGATGCCGAGGATCACAAAACAAGGTGTGAATAACCATGCAAATTCACTTGGTACCCTTAATATTATCACCTAATCAATGTGCCGGTTAACCACACACGCTCCACCGATCTATGATAAACATTAAGTCACCCTTCGTGATCCTTACTAGTCCAAGTTAGTGTGTCGGTTAACCACACACGCTCCACCAACGACTTGGTAAGGTACAAAGTGTGAATTTCATGGGTTAGCACCATATTCACATTTTCCTAAAGTAAATAAGATTGGGATTTTATTAAAGGTTTAGTTACTTTATAATATATTCATTATACTTTTAATGAGAATTTAAAGTCATTGTCCTACCCGTTCGGCTAACGACCCTCCACCGATCAAGGAAGCGGTGGGTGAGAATGAACACCCATTAAGTTTCCATTATATAGGCAACAACCTTATACCCCCCCTTATAGACCAGCTTCGTGAATGAGGCCTACTACCAGTAAAACGACTTAATCTTATACATATATATAATAATTAACCATTAATGTTATAAATAGTATAAGGGTTGAATTTTAACTTTTAAAACTCTAAGGGTTTGGAATTAAAGTATATTAAAGTGTGTGTAACTTTACAAATTCCAAAACTTGAGGACAAGTTCTGAAACTATTCAAATCTTTTCATTTCATAACTTATGAATTAAAGGTTCATAAAATGAAGACTCTTCATTTTCATGTAACTTATGTGTTTTAAGTGTGCATAAATGAAAGTGACCTTTGGAAATCCATAACTTGAGGACAAATTATGGACTCCATTAAAACACATAAATGATCAAGAATTATCAATAAACAATTTAGCAAATAATTCCTATGATCTAACAATAATTCATAAGAACATGAACATCATATCAAAAATTCCAAGAACATATGAACACATATCATCATGCAATTTTGATATAAGCCATTGTAAATGGATTAGCATAAACATTACACCATCTAAAACAGGTTTTATAACACCAAAACAGTTTAGGGTAATGTTTCTAGTCCATTTCTAGCAGCAAAACTCGAAAATCTGCATTCTGAGGCTTCTACTCGTCGAGTGCACGAACCTACTCGACGAGTAGGATGAATTTACTCATGGACTCGGCGAGTCCCCCCATGGACTCGGCGAGTTCATGCTGCAGAATGCAGAAAACTTGAGTTTTTCAACAAGTTTGCATCAAGTATCAAACAAACAAACCTAGGCTCTGATACCACTGTTGGGTTTTGAGCAAACTAACACTCCTAAGGTGTTCATGCAACCCTAGAAACCTTGGATCTATGTTTGTCTAAAATACATGCCAAAATAATTTTCCAAGGTTCATAACCTATCTAGCATACATGGGGTACTTTTAAACATAAAAGATACTAGAAGAATTACATACCTTTGTTAGTGAGTTGATTCGTTGGGAGTTTGAGAGCCAAGCACCAATAATGTGAATGCCTCAAATGGAAATCACAAATCACCACAACTTGGAAAACTTATGAGAGAGCACTCTAATACTCTAGAAATCAGCCACACCTTATGCACACACACATAGTCCTTTTTCAAGCACTATAAGCCTCTTTATATAGTGTAGATGATTAGGGTTATGAACCATGCAAACCCTAATAACCCATGTCTTTTCCTATTCCAAGGATCCATGGGTTAAAAGCTCCATGGATCATCCATGGACTCCCATTCAAGCTTAGCCCATTTTCTTATGAGTGTTAGCCCACACTATATAAGTACAATAGCCCATTATTTAATTAGTCACCTTAAGATCACTAAATTAATTCATAATTAATTTAAGATCAATACTAATTAAATAATACAATTTCATATTAATATATTATAACTTATAATATATTAGTAGGCCGCAAATATACTCTTCTCATAATGTTATCCATATAAATAGTTCGGGTGAAGTGCAACCCAAATGGACCATGTCGGGTCGGGTCAAGTATATACCAAATAAGTTATGGACTTAGACACCTTATCCAACAGAAGGATGGATCGCATCGGATGCGTATTAACTACCGGGAGCTGAATAAAATAATGGTGAAGAACCGTTATCCGCTTCCAAGGATTGATGATTTGTTTGACCAACTTCAGAGTGCATCTTGGTTTTCTAAGATTGATTTGCATTCGGGTTATCACTAGATGAGGGTTAGAGAGGATGATGTGTAGAAGACGGCCTTCCGAACTCGTTATGGTCCTTACGAGTTTGTGGTGATGCCCTTTGGGCTCACCAATGCTCTAGCCGCGTTCATGGACCTCATGAATCGCGTATGTAGGCCGATGCTGGGATCGGTCTGTGATTGCGTTTTTTGATGATATCTTAGTCTATTCTAAGACCCAGGAGCTGCATGAGGAGCATCTAAGGGAGGTATTGGAGACCTTAAGGAGGAAGAGACTGTATGTGAAGTTCTCTAAGTGTGAGTTCTGGTTACGCGAGGTGCAGTTTCTAGGGCATCTTGTCAACCATAATGATATTCTGGTCAATCCGGCCAAGGTTAAGGCGTTGATGGGATGGGAGGTTTCGAAGTCTCCATCTAAGATTAAGAGTTTCATGGGTCTGGCAGGTTACTATCAGAGATTCATCTAGGATTTCTCCAAGATAGTGGTTCCTATGACGCGATTGACGAAGCAGACGGTCACTTTCCACTGGGGGCCTGAGCAACATGCAACTTTTGAGACCCTGAGACAGAGATTGTATGAGACACCGATCCTGACTCTGCATGAGGGTGTTGGGGATTTTGTAGTTTATTGTGATGCATCAATCATGGGTTTGGGTGCAGTTCTGATGTAGAGGGGTCGCGTGATTGCTTACGCTTCAAGGCAGCTGAAGCCTCATGAGATGAATTATCCAACGCATGATTTAGAGATGGGGGATGTGTTTTACGCCCTCAAGATTTGGCGACATTACCTCTATGGGGTCCGCTGAACTATTTACATCGATCACAAGAGCCTAAGGTATTTGATGGATCAGCTGAATCTTAACATGATGCAACGCCTGTGGTTGGATGTGGTGAAGGATTATGACTATGAGATCCTTTACCATCCGGGGAAGGCCAATATGGTGGCTGATGCTCTCAGCCGCAAGGCGGACGCGGCTCCTATCAGGGATATCTGTAAGAGGATGACAATGATTACTCCACTATTAGAGCGTATTCGAGAGGCTCGGGTTGAGGTTATGAAGGAAGAGCACAGGAAGAGTGAGCGCACAGTGGGTCAGGTGGCTTCCATTGATTATGATAGTTTGGGGTTATTGACTCTCCATCGTAGAGTGTGGGTTCCTTATTGGGGTGGTGCACGTTAGGTTCCGATGGAGGAGGCACACAAGTCGAGGTTCTCTATCCATCCCAGAGCGACGAATATGTATAGAGATCTCCGTCCTGATTATTGGTGGCCCTGTATGAAGCGGGATGTAGCTTGGTATGTGGAGAGGTGCTTGACTTGCAGGAAGGTCAAGGCTGAACATCAGCGACCTCACGACAAGATGCATCCGTTAGAAATTCTCGTTTGGAAATGGGAGGAGATTACCACAGATTTCAATACGAAGTTTCCTTGGACAGCATGCAGAGTGGATATGATTTGGGTTATCGTGGATCGATTAACCAAGAGCGCGCATTTTATTCTGATTCAATAGAGTATCTTTGCGGAGTTGGCCGCATATACATCAGGGAGTTTGTTAGACGGCATGGGGTGGCAGTTTCTGTGGTTTTAGACAGGGACGTTCGGTTTACTTACATATTTTAGAAGAGGTTCCATCTGGAGTTGGGTACTCGTCTACATTTCAGCACGACTTTCCAACCGCAGACTAACGGTAGAGCGAGCGGACTATCCAGACATTAGACGATATGCTTCGGGTGTGTGTATTGGATTTCGGTGGGATTTGGTATACACATCTCCCTTTGGCGGTGTTTTCATATAACAACAATTATCACACCAACATCAATCGACCTCCTTTTGAGAAGCTCTATGGGAGGAAATGCAGGACCCCAATATGGTGGGCTGAGGTCGGTCAGTGAGTCATGGGGAGTACCGAAGTGGTACTCAAGACTACCGAGTTGATTCAGAGGTTCGTAATAGACTCCATACAACTTAGAGTCGGCAGAAGAGCTATACCGACAAGCGCCGATCAGATCTAGAGTTTCAGGTTGGGGATATGGTTCTCCTGAAGGTTTCACCTTGGAAGGGTGTCATCTGATTCAACAGCTTGAGGTGAGTGTTCTCATTGTGCTTGACGGTTCGAAGGCACCAATGTCGGCCCATGGTTTGTTATGATTAGGATGATAGTTGTCTGCGTGACTCTTGCATGTGTTATGTGAATATATGTATACCGGGCGGGGCCTGATGTCGGGCTGGGCCTGATGATTATATTGTATGCTATTTATCTTTGTGATTCTTACATGTGTTTATGTGTTTTTATGTATACCAGGCGGGGCCTATTGATTGACAGATCTGTTCCGAACGGGGCTCGATGACGGTCGGGGCCTATTATATGTTTGATATGTATGGTATGTGATATTTTGGGGAACTCACTAAGCTTTGTGCTTACGGTTTTCAGTTTATGTTTCAGGTACTTCTAGTTCGAAGGGGAAGAGCTCGAGATGACTACATTGCACACACCGCATTGTTCCGCATTTTATATGACTCTGATGTACTTGGATGTTTGTTGACACACTCTAATTTCACTATGGTTTTATTATATTGTTTTGGATGATGATTTTATTAATATAAAAATCGAAAATTTTGGAACATTGCAGTTTAATTAATAATAAAAATTGGGTAATATGATATGTATTTATAGGTAAAAAAAATATTAAATGCTTTTTTTTAAATATTTGATCGTTCAACATTCAAAACAATTTGATTGGTTGATTTTCTCCATTGAGCTACATCGTCGTTGCCACTATGTAACCATAACAAGTTATGGGAGTGGTATTTCTTCCTCCTTAACGGTGTTGAGGAGGTGCCATGTAAACTCCTCCACGTCGTTTTCGTTCCACACCCGATAGTCTAATAAACATCTAAAAACATACATAATATAAGTTTTTTCTAACAGTTTTACAAATCTCATGAAAAATGGAAAAACTATTGCATGGATTTTTCAAAGCTAAGCTTTATCAAAGAACATGTTTGATTTATAAGTTCTTGTCATGGGGTTTTTTTTTCTCAAAATTATGTGGGTGTTGTTGTAAACAAATTATAAATTTACAACTTATAAACAAAATTATAAAAAAAATTATAAAAAGTAAATTCCAGATTTAAAAAGTTCTATGTGAAGATATATTAGTTTTTTCATTTGAAATGTTTTCATAAATACTCTACTAAACAACTATCTTAATATGAATACTTTAATCTGACAAGTTTAAACGGTAAAGTTAATAAAATGGTTTCTTCACATTAAATTTTAATAAAGTAGTCTATTCAAAAAAAACACTCAAATGTACTCAGTTTTTCTATATATAAAGCAAAAATCATAAATTGAGTGTTAATAAATGTAAATTTATAGGTTACTATAAAAATGAATGTCACATGTCTCATGCTAAGAATTAAAATAGAGAAGGGGAAGTTAATTGGGTGGGCAGAAAGAAAGCATGGTGGGGGCAATTGATTTGGCACCATTAGATGGTGGCCCAATTGTGTCCCTTCTTTAGACTACATTTAGGGTCCTAATTTCTTATATATTTTATTTTATTTTCTTTGTTTTGTATAGTCCATGATGATGATAGTGATGGAATCTTGATACTCAATCTCACTTTGACTTGACATTATTTAGAATTTTATAATAAAATATATCTATTTATTTTAAATTAATTTATTTTTCGCCATACAAAAACAGTATATTGGTAAGTCATTCGGATCTTCTTATATACTTAATATTAACAATATGGTAATTCTAATTAGACAGTTTTTCTTTGACCATGTTATTCTTTATGATGATTTTATAATACGGTATATCTATTATATATATATTTTTATTTAAATCAACAAATTAGATATCAATATTTATTTACTAAAAGTATAATAATGGACTTTATAATTTATTTAACTTTAACAAATTACACCATACACAATTTCCACTCAATCTTTGCCATAGAATCTGTTTGGCCACATTGTTCTAAAAATTTTAGTTTAATATTAACATGTTTTCTTAAAAAATGGTTTTATATTAGCAATTTAAATTTTGATTATATTAAGATGCTCGCGATTGGATTTAATCTACCTTTTACAAATTTACACATATGTAACAAAATCATTGCCCAAAATCTTCTGCAGCCACTATGTTATCTTTTTACATAGGAAAAGCAAGGGTTCATTGATATGCTTTTACTTCGAAACTTTAAAAATAATTGTGGGGAGTGGCTTAGGCAAAGTGGAAACTCTAAAAATGATCTTAGGTTGTGGAGAGTGGCTTCAAGCAGGAGTTCGATATTTTTTGAGTCACCTCGACAAACACCACCACTCCACCTCGATATTTCCGAAAGCTGCTGCCGAGTCTTTCTACTCTTTTACTCTTTCTCTCATTCTCTTTCTCCCCTCTTGCTTGTAGTTTTCCACTTTGGCTACTTGGCAAACTTCCTTGGCCAAGTGAGGTTGAGATGGAGAAGCCTAAGGTGGAGATTGGTGTTGTTGACACCATTCCTCTTACCCTAAGTGCAAAGTCTACATGATGAAAATAATAATGGAAGTGAGGGGAGGGAAGGATATTGAATGTAACCTCAAATGTAATAACAACAAAAAAATGTCTAATTTATAACATTTTTAATTGTTATTCATATAAAATTAGGTTGTAATTAGGTCAAAATTGTAAAAAATAAAAATATATTTTACTTTTATTTATTTTTATAAATAAATAATCATAGCATAGCATCGTATTAAACTATAAATAAGATATTTTTTCTATGAACATATATATTTGAATGATCCTTTAATTTCTAATTTAGTATAATTAATCTATTAATATAAAATATATTATTAAATGATAAAATATTATCTTATTATTCGTAGACTTTTAAAATGATTATTATAATATATTTATTTGTTAATTGAAAGATGAATTTATATCATAAAAGTCTTAAGTTTTACACGAGTACCTGAGAGAAACATAACATTTTTTTTGAAGTGTTATGACTACAACTTTCTTACAAAGATATCACTCTAGCTCACTTAACCAGTTTCATGGTTACTCTGTTTGCAAAAAATTATACCACATGGTTTTTTAACTGTAGTTTTTATTTTTTATATACTTTATTTATTTTCCTTTTTTAACTTTATTTTTGTTATATATGTAACGTCCCAAAAATTCATAGTAGAATTTTCATTTTTAAAACAATAAACCATACAAACGCGTTGTTCCAAAACCGATCAATGTGAATATATTATTTAAACATCAGAGTAAATATTGAAAATTGTCAATGAGGAAAACTCTGGTGGATGCGATGCAGCTACGTCGGGACCTTCCCTTTCGTACCGAAAATACCTGAAACCATAAACATAAACTGTAAGCATAAAGCCTAGTGAGTTCCCCAAAGTATCACATACCAAAACACACAACTGGGCTAAACCATGGGGTATATTTCAACCCAATAAGCAAATATGGGCCCCCGCCCTTGAGCCTCGCTCTAGGGTATATTCAACCCAATAATCAAACATGGTCCCCCGCCTTGGAGCCTCGCTCTAGGGTGTATTTCAACCCGAATAGTAAATATGGGCCCCTATCATGGGGCCTCGCTTTGGGGTTTATTTCAACCTGATCATGCCAACACAAATAAATCACATAAAAACAATTATTCCATGCCAGAGTCACAAAGACAGCTAGCATATAATAAAACCTGGTAGGTTGACATTGATGCCATCGACCCACGGATACAGTGAGAAAACTCACCTCACAATCTGAAATAATAGTTGTATCCTTCACCGCTCTAAAGGTTATCTCTACCGGTCACTTATACAATTAACAAGACCCAAATCTTAAACTATAAATCAAATTACCCAAAATGCCCTTAGGTCAAACTTGGTTAAAATCTTGGTCAAACTCAAAAGTCAACCGGGTCAACTCAGTTGAGTACGATGGGCGTACTACGCCTTGACCAGAAGTCGAGGGGTTGACCACGTACGCACAACGTACCCTTTGGTACGCCCAGTGTACGCGACTGCTATCCTCCCAATCCATTAAGAGCTTAATCATGTAAGCTCTTTCGTCCAAAATCCAGATCTAACCCTCAAATGATATCCTTAACCATAAAGTTTCCAACTTTATGGTCTTACATGGCTATTAAGTCTTCAACATCCAAAAACCCTAACATTTTAACCCATTAAGACATCCAAGACCATACATGGAGGAAAACTAGGGACCAAGGTCACATTTTTATGGTTCCTAATGACTCCATAATGGATAAAGTTTCCAACTTTATCCATTAGAATGGTCCAAACAACCAAGATCTAGTATTTAAATCTCAAAGGGACCAAAAGTTCATCTTTTTCAATTAATTAATTATATCCAAGTCTCCAACCTTTAGATATGAAACAATATGATGTTTAAATGGATAAAGTTTCGAACTTTATCCATAACAAGGTCACAAACTTTTAAGATCTAAACTTTATGCACTAAAGTGACAAAAATCCCATAAGACCCGAAACTAGCTAGATTTAACAAATGCATCATCAAGATTTAAGCTTTATACCTCTAGGAGAAAGATAAGGTGAACTAAGTCTGGATCTACAAGCTCCAATGTAACCAAAACTTCTCCAATCAGCTCTTTCTCCAAGATGCACCAAGAACACTCCAAAGCACTTAAAAACACCTTCTTTTTGCTCATCAGGCTCAAAATATGGTTTGGGTTTCAAGGGAGGGTGTTGGAGAGGTCGAGGCTAAGAATGGAATTGGGTTGGGGAAGTTAAGGAACTTAAATAGGGATTAAACCACGAAAATAGGGTTTGGGCACTAGTCGCGTACGCCCAACGTACTCCAGGTATGCCCAGCGTACTCTAGGTATGCCTAGTATGCCCATCGTACTCTAGGTATGCCTAGTACGCCCATCGTACATCCTGTATGCCCAATGTACTAGACTAAGCCAAAAACCTTCCTAACTTCAAACTGTCATAACTTCTTCATTCCAACTCTGTTTTCGACGATCCTTATATCCACGGAAAGGTATTGAAGAGCCACACAATATTATCTAGATATATTGGACTAAAAACGTCCCGAACAAAAATCCATATTTCATGCAAGAAGTCTGAAACATCACTTTTCCCTTTTTATCCTTTGACTCCAACACAAAACAAACTCTTGGATCCCATAATCTACATCACCCACATCCAAATGGGTCTAAACCTCTCTTTCCCAAAGCCCGAAACCTTATGATACTTAATCTTCGGGTGATGGACCCGAATTATGAAACGACTTGAAACAGGGTATTACAACTCTCCCCAACTTAAATTAGATTTCGTTCTCGAAATCACTCCTGTCTACTTTCCAGGCAATCAGACAATCCAACCATATCATTCAGATCCCTGATAAAAGTCGACCCTAACATACAATGGCCTTCTATTATTCGAAGCCATCCTTAACAGAACTCACATACTGACGATGGACGAATCCTTGCTCCCGCTGACCTTAACCAATAAAGGAAAGCCTTTTGTACTCAGCTCAAAACCAGGAATCCAATACCTTATCTGACTTCCCGACCTACTAAACCATTCTAAATCACAACCAGTATAACTCCACTTCGCAATCTAATCCGAACGAAATCCTTACGACCCTAAATTATCCTGCTGACCAACATTCGCATTTTCGATCTATACAAGATCTTTTGAGCTCTAAGCTAATCTACCAATTATTTGAAGCGTCGGATTCCCGACCAGTTGCTAAAACCGACATCCTTTCAAACGACTGTACCACGAGACTCTATCCAAGAGTCTGACTGGTAAAGCTACCCTAACCTACTTGTATATAAGGATTCAACAACCCTTTTGTTCCATCCAGGGATATCATAACCAACCATCACACTGATGCAACGTAACTTACTTTGCTCTAAATGAATATTACACGCCCAAATGACCTTCCTTGATTCCATGAATGTTGTGGCCTTCCCACAGTCTCACAACATCTCCATTACTACCTGCCAACCTAGTGAATGCTACGTCCACCCCGTAGTCTTACAACACTTCTATCACTACCTGCCAACCTAATGTAATGCTACGACCAGCCCGCAGTCTTACAACACTTAAATACTGCCCTGGACCTAACTCATGGTCTTACCGTCCATCTACCATACCAACCATAATCATCATGAGTCGAAACCTCATCCGGTTATACCCCAATCAGGTGTTTGGGTTATGCTTCGAACCCCAAAGCCTTAATCAGACAAGAACAGGTAGATAGGCTCTAATATAATCCTTCCAACTGAACCTAATCACATACCTGCCATATGCCAACACTAATATGCAAGGTAACCTGAAATCTCATTCCTTGTACAATCCCTTAGTCCAATTAGTTCTCCCCTACTTATATTCAACTATGCTATTCCAACCACAAAATTGATAGATTTTCAGTCTATCTCGCAACCTGACTACTCGAAGTTGTCGACAACCTGGGCTTAAAAGTAATAGCGTTCTATTACTACCCAATCCTAGCGAACACACACCAGCCAAAATTGAATGAATACTCCCCGAAATCTCAATGAGCTCAATATTCCCGAGAACTTCCACTGAATCCACTATAAGTCCTCAATGACTTTATCGAATGAAGAAGAACAAAATATCAACTATCGAAATGGGTACCCAACCAATTCAATGACCTACTTGTACTCGAGTAACTCCCATACAAACCTGTAACTAACTACACTTCGACGGTATGAACTTGATAATTACCGATCTTACACCCACGATCAAACCAATTCCTCATTGCCTTGTATTCCCGAATGACCCCTACAAATCCCGCATTCAAACCCAACATGCCCACCTTATGGATTCCTTGAGTTTCTTGTTGTTAACAACAAAGATCTAACCGGCTATTGGTCTTCTCCCACTTAAAGCTTAATCTAACGGTGGTTAATGCCTCCCATCTCGAAATCCAAAATCGGATCACCCGAATATCCTCTAAGCATGACCCTGGGTATGCAAAATGGCATATGAAGATTCTCAAAATAAAATGTCTAGACCATCATGAGGAAAATTTTTAATTTCTAGGTGAAGACTTATATAAACCACACATAGCGTTTCACACACAACATATCATCACAAACGCAAACAACGAGAGCATGAAGGAGGGAAAACAACACATGCGTGCTACGTCGACTGGTGGAACTCGGATCTCCTCAGCTTGTGACTACAATGCTCGACTCTTCACCATGGGAACATTCATTCTACCCTCGCGACCATCAGTGATCCTCAAAGTAACTGGAGCAGGTGCACACACTGCTCCACCCCACAACATCAGATAGTCAGCCTTCTTGTGGCCCACCTGGTTGCAGTGGAAACATAACGTACTCATCCCTTGGGAATAATGTCTACTGACATGACCAAGCCTGCCACACTTGTAGCAACCCGAACCCCTAGATCTACAAACTCCATCGTGCTGCTTCCCGCACATGCTGCACAGACCTCAACCCTGATGTCCTCTTACCCACTGATCAAAAGTCTTAGGTCTCTTCGCAGGACCCCTAACTATCTGCACCTGTTCTGGTCTCCTCTTTCCGAGGTGCTCCAAATCAATCTCCCACTCTCGGGTTCTAGCTATCATGTCCTCCAAATTCTGAAAAGCTAAAAAGTTGAAAAACTCCCTGATATCATCTTGCAACATATCATGATACCTTGTCTTCTTAATCTCCTCATCTGCGTCATACTGTGGAACCAAAAGAGCCCTCTCCCTAAACCTGGAAGTGATCTATGCCATAGTCTCAGTCGATTGACGAAGGTCCTAAAACTCCCTCGCTAACTACTATACCACGGTAGCTGGTGCAAACTGTGCCCTAAACTAGGTCACAAACTCATCCTAAGTCATTGACTCAATGGCCTCGCCTCCCAAAGCGAAGTCCACATCCTCCCACCAATCTCAGAATCTGTCTTTTAGAAGACAAGAAGCAATATGACGTTCGACCCCTCGGGAAAGTGTTCACAATGACCGCTAACCACCTCCTACTAGCAATGGGGTCCATCTCCCCAAAGAACTCGGGAGCTCCACAAGCACGTAACTCGCAGAAGGAAAGAGTGTGAGACCTCACAATAGCCAAAAATCGATGTCCGAAACGTGCCCAGACGTTCATCCAAAATCTACATAGCCCCCTCCTAGACCGAACCAAAGATCACACGAGTTTGCTTCAAAATGTTACGGGTGATCTCTGACGAGATTAAGTATCACATCTGCTCATCCATCGGTTCAGTGCCAACACATGATCTTGAATCAGAGCTTGACCCTCCTCCATGAGTGCTCATCCCCATACTGAGAAGAAACCATAAAATAATCAGAACATACTCAAAGAATTCTCTTCCCACCGGCTTGCTAGATTCTTCGTGACTCCCCTCGATTCGAGTATGGATACTGTGCTTTGAGTAGTACGAGCCCAATACTACCTTCCACACTTATCCATACTTTCCTCAAGCATTATACCAAATCCTCTAGGTCACCTTCTCAAATTGGTACTCCAAGTACTCGCTAAACAGCACAACCAAACTCACTAAAGCACCTCCTAGGCTCTCCTAGGTTCCGACCTCACCCTGCCATCAGTTGCTGATGAACACTCCATCCAAGGGAGTGTACGGCCGTACACCCATGTTGACCGTACACCCACCCCCATATGTAGATTATCCCTTCATTTCTAGTCATTTCTCACGCTTCCAAGTCTAGAAAATCGATTCTCTCTCAAGTATCATCGAGTTCTTCATCCTAGATCTTCAAAAACGTAAGTGATTCTTCCATCTTTGAGTTGTTATCCTTCTTAATCATGTATAATCCTTTGATTTCATCCATGAAAATCATCTTTTCGGTTAGATCTTCAAGATCTTCATCTTTCGCCAAGAACACCAAGAACGCACACTTGTCCTTGGTGGCCGTGAACCCTCTTTGAGCCTCCAAAACGTAAGTATCCTTTCCTTATGCTTAGTATACGTTAGGAACTCTTGTTAAACACCTCAGAATCGACCATTTCGCTGGAACAAAAGGAGTGTACAGCCGTACACCCTTGCATGGCCGTACACACCACAAAACACCCCAAAAGGCCCTCCAAAATGAGAACCTAGTTCATAATCTTGATGAGCAATAGACCCACAAGCTTCCCCATGGTTCAAACACCCTCTTGTGCATGTTTTACCATGAGTGTACGGCCGTACACTCCATGGCCGTACACCCATGGCCGTACACTCCATGGTTAGGCCGTATACACCCCTTTAGTGAATCACATGTGATTGTAACACTTAGTCTAAGTGTTTCCTAGTCCCGAAGGGTGTTTCCTTGCATGTTAGTTGTGTAAAACACTAATTTCATGCCTATATATGCCATTATATATCATTTAGAACTCGTTGTGTCTCGGGAATTCATTCGTAGAACTTCTCATCTGTCACACCCCAAAACCTAAGAACGGCGGAAACGTTCTGGGGCGGAGGACGTCATGTATAGTATCACAACAAAGAATAGTAGTAAACAAGCAACAACATCATCCATTGCATTAATCATATAATTTTAATACAAGTGTGTTCTGTCAAATTATATAGACACCAAATTACAAATCAAAATGAAAGATGATTCTTGAATAAGCTCCATCTTCTCTAAACCTTGCATCTGTACCTGTCTATTGATGACCTGAGGATACAAGTTATTTTGAAAGAGAGTATCAGCTTTAAAGCTGGTGAGATCATAAGTATTTTAGTGTCTGTATTTGTGAAAAAGCATTTGTAAGTATGAATTTGTAAGTATGTGAAGTATAAGTATGTAAAAGTTTTGAACCTCCTAGAAAACCCTATGTTTCCTACTAAAAGTAGCCTTCTACCAAGGCATCTAGTATCTATCTGTGTCTCATGTAAGAGTATGTATTTTTCCAAATCTGCCTATCATTAACCAAAAATATAACTTCTACATTACCGTGCATCGTGTGAATGTTCACGAAGTGAATGTAATGGGAAAATAATCAAGTACTGTAGTATTATAAATAAGTGACTACTGCTGTACTAACTACCTTAAACTAAATGTAATTTAAAGTACCATGTGATCGGCCTGTATCCTGCTACCGACTCAATAGTAAAACGACAATGTAAGATGCCGTAAAAATGACGTTTGGCACCCGTAGACTTGCAAGTCCCACTGTAGCGAGCAACAAGGTGTAGGATAGTCAATCCAGTATAGATCTATACACAAACTCATACGCTCCCCAATTAAGGAGATTCTGGATACAAAAACAGTCATGGCAGGTAGTGTCATGCCCCGTTTAATGGCTCACATAAATGTATAACTGTATATGTAATGTATTTGTGTGCTAGCTGTATTGTATGTTCTCCTTCTGTCTAGCCTGTATGTTCTCTCTGTATAGTATTGTATGTTCTGCATGTACTATCTGTATTGTGTGCTCTCTCTCTATCTAGCATGTATTAGAGTGTTTTGTGTGTACTAGCTATATTGTGTGCTCTCTCTATATCTAGCATGTATTGACTCATGAATGAGCTGACTCATTGTATGATTCATTGTTCTAGTATTAGTATCTTCCTAAACTACCCCTATAGTAGTTTACTAGTAATGTATGAACATGGAAGTATACCCTTGCTTCCCAAGGGTATTGAATTGACTGGAAGAACCTTTATGACTATATATGTACACATGGTATATAACTAATATTTAAACGACCTTCGGACGGATGACCGATGCCCTAAAGCCACATCCCAACGAGGAAAAGTAGATAAAGCGAGCTAGCCTTCCTAAGTCCTTTAAACATTACTTATATAACTATACATATATGGGCATGCAATTTGATAATATAAAAGCATAAAAGAAGTTTTGTAAAATCTTTGAAGAGTTTTAAACTACTAAGAAAGATGACTTGATGTCAGTTTGTAAAACGGTTTGAAAGCAGTATATAAGAACAGTTTTAAGTATAAGGAAAACCTTTGTTTGAAACACAATTGTAACAGGGTTTTGAAAAGAATCATTATGTATGTAAGACAGTTTGATAAAGAGTTTTAAACAAGTAAAAACATTTTGGAAAGCCATTTGAAGTAATCTGTTTGGTAAAACAGCTAACAGTGTAGTAAATCCATTTGCATGCTAGTTATCAATCACATGTGATTGATATAATAACTAGTATGATTCAACTTGTATCCCCCCCATAAAAGTATTTAAAAACATTTAAAACATTGATTAAGGGGTATGAACTCACCTGTAGTGAGTGGTTGGGAAGCACAGACTGTATAGGATGCTAGGTGTCAAGTGAAGACTTGTACACACTCTATGATCCTAGTTAACATATATTATCACATATATGTAACCAATTAGTCCTTAAACAACCAAATAACAAAGTTAAGACATCCTAAGGCATGTTAAACACCTTATATAAGTGTTATAAGTCCTAAGGATTGCATCTAAGGGTTGTAGGACTTAGCTATTGGGTTTAGGGTTCAAAGGAACCCCTTTTATGAGTTTACGGTTTCTAGACCATAACTCATTGAGTTTACGGTCGTAAACCCATGAGTTTACGGCCGTAAACTCATGCTTCTTTGACCACTTTGTGTTTTGAAGCCTTATAAGTCCTTAGAAGTAATTCTACTTGAAGCATAAGCCTATGGAAGTGTTTGTGGCATCAAATCACCCCTATATGTAGTTTACGGCCCATGGACCACTATTCCATGTGTTTACGGCCGTAAACACATATGATCTATGGTCTTTTGATGTTTTCAAGTCCTTAACACATCAATGAAGGGATCTAAGCTAGTTGCTAAGGCTTAGGATAAGCTAGGGCACACATTGGCACCCTAAATAGGGTTTACGGTCCAAGGAGTTCTTGGACCGTAAACACCTTTGATCTTGGTGTTTTTGGATGATTTCTTGTGATATAGAAGTGTAACAAGCCTTAAGATACTCTAGGATAGAAGTACTTACAAGGTAGAAGCTCGAAAAGGTCCAAAAGTCCAAGAACACTAATGTGTGTTCTTGGTGTTCTTGGTGAAACTTGAAGATTGACCCTTTTGGAATGATTTCACGGATAGAAGTGTGTTAAAACACTAGATTAAGTCATATAACAACTTAAGAAAGCTAGAAACACTTACTAGATTGAAGATCTTGAAAAGTTTTTGGATGATACTTGAGAGAGAAATGGATTTGGATCTTGAGATTTGGAAAAAGTGTAAATAATGACTAAGTGTCATATATATACTCCCAAATTTAGGGTTTTTGGCTGTAAATATTTTATTCAGGCAGTAAGCCCCAATTTCTTGGAGTTTAGGAATAACAGTGATGCACTATAACCCTAAGGCATCCTCTCTCCTGATATCTCCTAAAGCGTAAATCCTATAATACCCACACTTATTCCAAAAAGTTTGAAACTTAGCAGCAACTCTTCTGACTTCTATTGAATTGAAGGGTTGTACAGAATAGAAATTTCGGGTTGTCACATCATCCCCCCCTTAGAAGGAATTTCGTCCCGAAATTAGAATTTAGGTAAGGAAGTAGGCATGAATAATCGAGCCAAGACGTGGGGATACTTCCTAATCGATTGATTCTCATGCTCTCAAGTGAATGTAGGTCCTTGGTTGGCATTCCAGCGAACCTTCACTAATGGGAAACGGATACGAATCCTTCACATGACCTCTCGGTCCATGGTCGCTACGGTTATTTCACGCAGGTGAGGCTCTTGTGGAACTCGATCTCTTCGAGTGGGATTTCAAGAGTCTCGTCGGACGGATACTTTTGCAAGTTCGAGACGTGAAGAGTAGAATGTACGTTACTAAGCTCGCGAGGTAGATTGAGTTTGTGAGTTACAGGGCCGATTCTGGCAAGAATCTCGGAGGTCCTAACTATCTTGAATATAGCTTTTCACGATTTACGAAGCGTATTAAGCCTTCCCAGGGTGAGACTTCTAAAAGAATTTGGTCTCTCACCTGGAGTTCCACGGGTTCCTCCCTCTTGCTTTTCTTCCCAGTCAAGGGTCGCTCCCTTCTGGGTCAAAGTCGTAAGAGGTTCCGTAATTTGCGAGGAGTTCTAAATGAACTACGACTGTAGGTCTGTGAAACCTAGAATTTGGCGAATTCCCGACGGCGTCTTAGGTGCTGACAAATTCTCAACGGTTTTGATAAATTGAAAGGGTCCTCAAGAATTCCCACATCACTAATAGTGTGTCTTAGGAATTTGACTCTTCAATTCCAAAACCCGTATTTAGAGAACTCCGCGCAACATTTCTCTGACCGTATTGGTTCCATGGTTTGTTGTAGATGTTCTTTATGATTACCTTCTTACAACTAGAGAAGATAAGTAAGTCATTTACAAGGTTAATGACAAACTGATCCAAGTAAGAATGGCGTACCCTATCCATTAAGTTCATGAATACTATGGGCGTATTGGTCCTATCCGAGGGGTATCACTACGGACTCGCAGTGTCCGCATCGAGATCGGAAGGTCGTCTCTGGGACATCCTTCGCTAACACTCGAAATTGGTGATATTCGGATCTCAGGTCCATTTCTGAAAGGTAACTCGTTCCTTGTGGTTGCTCAACCAACTCTTCTATGCGAGGCAGAGATAATGATTTCCAATAGAAATCTTGACGAGGTCTCCGATAGTCGATGTACTGATGATACTATTTGACCGCCTATCTGAAGAATAAGACCGGAGCTCTCCAGCGCGAGGAGCTTGGTCTTCCTGTTCTTTTGCCGAGTAGTTCGTTACGTTGTCGGGACTGTTCTTGCAACTCTGTAGGTGTTTAGACTGTAGGGCGATCTGGTTACAGGAGTCGTATTGGGTTCTAAGTTTGTTCTCATGACGGTGTGATTACTCGTAGTCTTGGGCAGTCTCCGTCCTGAAGTTCAAATTAGAAGTCATACATGGTTCATCGATCACAGTCTCGTGTATACGAGTCGTATAAAATTAAGATTGAAAAGGTAGTCGAATAAATGATTCTTCCTTAAGCTCACATCCCAACGAGGAAAAGAAGTTAAGGTGGAATCATCAATTCTAAACCTGTAGAACCTTGATTATATACCACCCTTCTGTACACCTTCTCCAGTGATAGATCAATCGTATGGATCTTCGGGTTGAACTTGACGTACTGTATGAGTAGTATTCTGGGGAGTTTTGCTGAAGTGTCTTCGGGAAAGGTACGGGACATAAGGTACTCTCAGCATGAGTATCTCGAAATTCTAGAATGACGGCTTCGCTAGAAAGACGTGTACGGAGGAAGAGATGCACGTACGAAACTGGTATTGCGTGGATCGAATCGAATCTAGCCGTATGATAATATCGAACTCACTTGGGAATAAATACATTAGACTTGATCATAAAGGCGTTACAGACAAAATTCAACAGTGCAACTTTTAACAGAGTTACAGTACTATAGATTCACTACAAGACTATTGCTGCGAACTAGGTATACTACAAAAGACAAGTATACGCAGCACGAGCATCCCTTTACCAATGGGATCTCGCAAAAGATACGACTCAAGTTGCACTAGTTTTTAAAAAGTTTTAAGTGTCTGTTACTACGAACGCCTTAGATACTTTAACGTGGGTCCGACGTAGTCTCTCCTGCAGCTGTGATCCTTAGTATTCTTCCGTCTGCACCGGAGTTCTTCGTTATCGGGCAATCCTTCTCGAGATGTCCTATCTCACCACATTGGTGACATATCCGGCTAGCACCAATATCGGTGGTGGAAGTGATATGTCGAGTCAGAGTTATGTGGACACGAGTGCCCTCCTCGTTCGTCCACTTTGAAAATTTCCTTTTAAAGTGTCCTGCTTTACCACTTCTCTTGGAAGCCTGGTTGACCTCGATGCCAGGGGCTTGAGTGATGGGTCGGGCCGGTGCTCCACAACTATGAGCATGGTGCCCTATTTTTAGGCAATTGCAACATTGCATTTCATGGCAAGCCCCATCATGATGGAAACTACACTTATCACACTTCGGAAGTTTTCCCTCGTATGGCCTGCTTGGCACTGGGATGGCAGGGGTTGCCGCTTGTTGTTGTTGCATGGCGAGTCTTTGGGATCGTTTGCGTTCCTTCTGGGCTTTGCGCTTGCGTTTCCTATTCTCTGTTTTTCGGCTTTGCGAGTCTGTGACTGTTATCGTTTGATGACTTCCTGTATTGATACTATGCTCGGGATTGTCAACCCCTTCGTCAGCATTGCTGGTGTTAATAGCGCTGCGGTTCGCGAGGACAGCTGCCACGGCAGCCGTCACGGCAGTTGTAACTGCGGCTTGAAAGGTAGCGGCATCCATAGGAAAGGCAAGGGTTTCGTTGATCGTCTGACTGGTTCCAGTTGATGACATGATTCTGTAATATGAAAGACAAGGAGTTCGTGAGTGACTAAGGTTGACCCTAGATTATTTGATTCTGACTAAGGGATGAGTTATTATACATGAAAACTTAGCTTATACACATTATGATATAATCAAGACTGGGCGGATAGTAAAATGTGTGATTCTATTTTAGTTTCACATCCCAACGAGGAAAAGAAACTAAGTTAGAAATCTCAGATTCTATTGTCTACCAGGTCTTCATTATATATAATTTGGGAATGTATAAGCGAGGAAATCATAATAATAACCTTCTTACTAATCCTTCTTAATGAACTAGGGTTTCTAGAAAAGGCTACTATTGAACCTAGATGTATTTCGATCGATCACTTAAAGAGTAGAAGTATGTTCTCGCAGGTTTGACCTACATCCCTATGATGCAGTCCTAGTACGGAGTAGGAGTAAGTTCATAGAATGGTCACAAGACGCTTGACGTCTAAAACCGGGTACTATCGGTTGGTAAATAACATGATCCAACCCTTGAAAAGAATTGGGAATGATCCCTGAGTTAAATTTCCCTAGTTTAATAACTCGACTAGAGTGGGTTTCCGATAGACTCCCATGATAGCATGATGAAAGTATTTGAACAAAGAATGACTCAGAAGTTAGCCGACCGTCAATATCCTTGATATTCATGACGTAAAGAGTTCGGAAAAATTGACCTTGTAGAAGGTCTTACATCATATCTAGAGTAGAAAGGTTTTGGGCCGCATAAAGGCCTAACTAAAAGTACCTAAAGTACAAGATAGTTTTATAGAAAAATGCCACTTAGGACATAGATAGGAAAACGATTCCTTATAACCGGGAAAGAAAGTAAGGCATCTACTACTGGTGACGGTCATCCCTCTGGTGAACCCTTAGATCAGCCAGTTGACGTTCCACATCAAGGAGGTGTCTTTCGTACACCCTCTGGCGTACTCGGAGTTCTATGACTTCGGCTCGTGATTCAGCCAGGGCTTGCAGTAGGGTTTCATGGTCTCTCTCAGATCTCTCACGAGCATCTTCCAGTCGAATGGTGCGGAGGGTATGCATTCTCGCATTGGCGACGACTTCTGTGATTTGGTGTAGGGCTGTCCTGCCTTGAATCTCATTCCGGGCCACTCTACGGACCAGGATTGGCAAGACTCTGTCTGCTGAGCCCCCTTCGCTTAGGTCATAAAAGCTTCGGTCTCCATTAAATGGCATGGGTTGGTCCTGCCCTTGGCTCCATGTTTCCAAGCTTTCCACCCATGGAGGCGTCGGGCCTTGAAAGGCCGGACGAGGGTTAGGATTTGGAACAAGAGCCATCGGGGGTAGGTTCTCCACTTCAGGCTCGGTGTCGGAACAATCTCCTAAGCCTTCAGCCTGGTGACCTTCCACAGGGATTGGGTGGTCATTTCCTGGGTCAGCTTCAAACCCGCCTTCATTACCCTGGTTAGGGAAGTACAAGTTGTCGTAGGGATGGAATCCAGCCATGTTATCTACGCGAGAAAAGGAGACAATGAGAACTAACTAAATAGACGAACTAACTAAGATAATTATAAGATGATCTTTATCAGTTGTTTCAATACTTGTTTAGCGCATACCAGTTATATGTATTTAGGATAGGATAGACCTTCGAATAAGTGACCCTAACTCTAAGCCCCCAACCCAACGAGGACAGGACATAAAGCAAAGATTCACAGATTCTAAGTCTATGACATCCTAGTACATATAACCTTAGTGTATCCACTAAACAACTATTGACATACTAATAAAAATCTATTTAGTTCTCAGATAAGTAATTACAGTAACACTAAATACCCCTATGGTATTTCATTGTGGTCGTGTTGGTAAGTTTTTAGACTTGTCGTCACATCACAACCATTCTTGGTTATATGCTAATCACTCCTCGGACCAGCATAGTTGATCAGGTTATGCCATTCCCAGGACTGACCATACACCCCAAGCTTAATTGTGATATTCAACAATCGTAATAATTTTGTTCTTGTCGTTGTGACACTGATTTTAGTATGAATGCAGGCACGTATACTTAATTAAATATTTTATTATTTAAAGTATAAACTCTTGGTCAGAGTATTTTAATCCCATTGCATTTATAGTCTGTATATCTTTTATGGGTTGATATACTCAATTCACTATAAACAATGCTCTGATACCAATCTGTCACACCCCAAAACCTAAGAACGGCGGAAACGTTCTGGGGCGGAGGACGTCATGTACAGTATCACAACAATGAATAGTAGTAAACAAGCAACAACATCATCTGTTGCATTAATAATATAATTTTAATACAAGTGTGTTCTATCAAATTATATAGACACCAAATTATAAATCAAAATGAAAGATGAGTCTTGAATAAGCTCCATCTTCTCTAAACCTTGCATCTGTACCTGTCTACTGATGACCTGAGGATACAAGTTATTTTGAAAGAGAGTATCAGCTTTAAAGCTGGTGAGATCATAAGTATTTTAGTGTCTGTATTTGTGAAAAAGCATTTGTAAGTATGAATTTGTAAGTATGTGAAGTATAAGTATGTAAAAGTTTTGAACCTCCTAGAAAACCCTATGTTTCCTACTAAAAGTATCCTTCTACCAAGGCATCTAGTATCTATCTGTGTCTCATGTAAGAGTGTGTATTTTCCCAAATCTGCCTATCATTAACCAAAAATATAACTTCTACATTACCGTGCATCGTGTGAATGTTCACGAAGTGAATGTAATGGGAAAATAATCAAGTACTGTAGTATTATAAATAAGTGACTACTGTTGTACTAACTACCTTAAACTAAATGTAATTTAAAGTACCATGTGATCGGCCTGTATCCTGCTACCGACTCAATAGTAAAACGACAATGTAAGATGCCGTAAAAATGACGTTTGGCACCCGTAGACTTGCAAGTCCCACTGTAGCGAGCAGCAAGGTGTAGGATAGTCAATCCAGTATAGATCTATACACAAACTCATACGCTCCCCAATTAAGGAGATTCTGGATACAAAAACAGTCATGGCAGGTAGTGCCATGCCCCGTTTAATGGCTCACATAAATGTATAACTGTATATGTAATGTATTTGTGTGCTAGCTGTATTGTATGTTCTCCTTCTGTCTAGCCTGTATGTTCTCTCTATATAGTATTGTATGTTCTGCATGTACTATCTGTATTGTGTGCTCTCTCTCTATCTAGCATGTATTGGAGTGTTCTGTGTGTACTAGCTATATTGTGTGCTTTCTCTCTATCTAGCATGTATTGACTCATGAATGAGCTGACTCATTGTATGATTCATTGTTCTAGTATTAGTATCTTCCTAAACTACCCCTATAGTAGTTTACTAGTAATGTATGAACATGGAAGTATACCCTTGCTTCCCAAGGGTATTGAATTGACTGGAAGAACCTTTATGACTATATATGTACACATGGTATATAACTAATATTTAAACGACCTTCGGACGGATGACCGATGCCCTAAAGCCACATCCCAACGAGGAAAAGTAGATAAAGCGAGCTAGCCTTCCTAAGTCCTTTAAACATTACTTATATAACTATACATATATAGGCATGCAATTTGATAATATAAAAGCATAAAAGAAGTTTTGTAAAATCTTTGAAGAGTTTTAAACTACTAAGAAAGATGACTTGATGTCAGTTTGTAAAACGGTTTGAAAGCAGTATATAAGAACAATTTTAAGTATAAGGAAAACCTTTGTTTGAAACACAATTGTAACAGGGTTTTGAAAAGAATCATTATGTATGTAAGACAGTTTGATAAAGAGTTTTAAACAAGTAAAAACATTTTGTAAAGCCATTTGAAGTAATCTGTTTGGTAAAACAACTAACAGTGTAGTAAATCCATTTGCATGCTAGTTATCAATCACATGTGATTGATATAATAACTAGTATGATTCAACTTGTATCCCCCCCATAAAAGTATTTAAAAACATTTAAAACATTGATTAAGGGGTATGAACTCACCTGTAGTGAGTGGTTGGGAAGCACAGACTGTATAGGATGCTAGGTGTCAAGTGAAGACTTGTACACACTCTATGATCCTAGTTAACATATATTATCACATATATGTAACCAATTAGTCCTTAAACAACCAAATAACAAAGTTAAGACATCCTAAGGCATGTTAAACACCTTATATAAGTGTTATAAGTCCTAAGGATTGCATCTAAGGGTTGTAGGACTTAGCTATTGGGTTTAGGGTTCAAAGGAACCCCTTTTATGAGTTTACGGTTTCTAGACCATAACTCATTGAGTTTACGGTCGTAAACCCATGAGTTTACGGCCGTAAACTCATGCTTCTTTGACCACTTTGTGTTTTCAAGCCTTATAAGTCCTTAGAAGTTATTCTACTTGAAGCATAAGCCTATAGAAGTGTTTGTGGCATCAAATCACCCCTATATGTAGTTTACGGCCCATGGACCACTATTCCATGTGTTTACGGCCGTAAAAACATATGATCTATGGTATTTTGATGTTTTCAAGTCCTTAACACATCAATGAAGGGATCTAAGCTAGTTGCTAAGGCTTAGGATAAGCTAGGGCACACATTGGCACCCTAAATAGGGTTTACGGTCCAAGGTGTTCTTGGACCGTAAACACCTTTGATCTTGGTGTTCTTGGATGATTTCTTGTGATATAGAAGTGTAACAAGCCTTAAGATACTCTAGGATAGAAGTACTTACAAGGTAGAAGCTCGAAAAGGTCCAAAAGTCCAAGAACACTAGTGTGTGTTCTTGGTGAAACTTGAAGATTGACCCTTTTGGAATGATTTCACGTATAGAAGTGTGTTAAAACACTAGATTAAGTCATATAACAACTTAAGAAAGCTAGAAACACTTACTAGATTGAAGATCTTGAAAAGTTTTTGGATGATACTTGAGAGAGAAATGGATTTGGATCTTGAGATTTGGAAAAAGTGTAAATAATGACTAAGTGTCATATATATACTCCCAAATTTAGGGTTTTTAGCTATAAATATTTTATTCAGGCAGTAAACCCCAATTTATTGGAGTTTAGGAATAACAGTGATGCACTATAACCCTAAGGCATCCTCTCTCCTGATATCTCCTAAAGCGTAAATCCTATAATACCCAAACTTATTCCAAAAAGTTTGAAACTTAGCAGCAACTCTTCTGACTTCTATTGAATTGAAGGGTTGTACAGAATAGAAATTTCGGGTTATCACATCATCCTTACGCGCATATTCGATTGAATCACCCACATAAGGTGAGTTATTTGTGATAATTGTGTAAATGTTATTTGTGATAACTATCATATTCAAATCATAACTCAGTAGATAAATGAGTATTTTATTCAAGTCAGTAACAGTTCAAGTAAACATACTAGTAAACTATAATAGGTATAGTTTAGGGGTTCAATACATACTATAAAGAGAAACAGGGAGGAACATACTATAAAGAGAAACAGGAAGGAACATACAATAAAGAGAGCCAGGGAGGAACATACAATATACTATAACAGCAGAACAAATCATGATTAACAAAATTATACCAATGATCACTAACTCATTTATTCTAAACAAAAGGTGATAATAAAAGTGGTATAACAAGAACAAGATAACACCAATGTGAGACTATTTCACGGCTTAGCAATTTGTTTGTTAAGTCGTGTTTTGTAACCAGAGTCTCCTGGAGGGAGAACGTTATTAGTATGGTTACAACCACATCACATTATGACCTTAAGTAAACAATCCGGTTTTTAAGGTAGTCAGTACTTCAGTAGTCACTTTAAAAGACTACTGCATACTTACATTTTCCCATTACTTTCATATTGTGATATTCTCACTTGAAAGGAAATGCAAACTATTTTCAAGTAAAGATAGTTATAAACTAGGGAAAACTTACATCATTACAAGCGACGAACAGAACAGTCGAGTCACAGTACATTCAGTAGAAAAGGGGCCTATAATGCTAACTTTATGATTCCTTAGTTTATACATCAGGAATGTATATTAATCGAATCCGACAGGTAGGAGGATGTGTGCTTTCCGCTTCATTTCCTATTCCTTGTTTGGTTGTGGGCTTAGAGCAGATGCACCCAATCTACTATCTATTCGATCTTAGCTATATATATATATATATATATATATATATATATATATATATATATATATATATATATATATATATATATATATATATATATATATATATATATATATATATTCCATATACACTAAGTAATCATAAGGAGTACCAGGTATAGGTCAGGTTATAGGATACAAATTCAATACATCGTTTTCTAGTACAAAACCATACTTTTCAAGTAGAACATTTGGTAGACAAAACTAGAAACTTACCAGTAAAAGGTTTTATCCATTTTATTAAACTAGTATAACTTAAAGGACCTTAAGTGGTTAATTATATCATACCTTAGTTTATACACCAGGGTTATATATAATTAATATCCGATAGGTAGTTGGATGTGTGATTTCCGCCTTGCTTCCTGTTTCTTGTTTGTGTTGGATAAGGTGTCTAAGTCCATAACTATTTTTGGTATGTACTTGACCCGGTTAGCATGGTCCGTTTGGGTTGCATGGCATTGCAACACTTGGATAGACTAAATGAGAGAAAGGACACTTAAGGATTATTAATATATTATAAGTTCTAATATATTAATAGTATTATTTAATTATTATTGATCAAAGAATTAATTTGGAATTAATTAAGTGATCAAAAAGAGACTAATTAAATATATGAGGTTGATTGTGTAAATAATCTATTCTTGTATAGTGGGCTAATGATCCATGGTTTGTATGGATTGGGTTAAAACCCATAAGGTGCTCCATGGATAGTCCATGGAGGTTACAAACCCATGGATAATGGAATATGGAAAGCCATGACAATTAGGGTTTACATGGTGTAACCCTACTTGTGTCACAACTATATAAAGAACCTCATGCAAGAAAAATCGGGACTACTTGCACAAGATAGAGGGCAATCCAATTTTGAGGTTTTGTGAAACTTATCTCAAGGTTATTCCAAGTGTTGTAGTGTTGTGTGAGACATTTGAGGCATCACACTTGAGGTGCTAGGCTCACAAGGTTCTCAAAGAAACCAAACTACAAAATATATGCTCTTCTTCTAGCATTTATGTTTAAAAGTTCCCCATGCTATGCTAGATAGGTTAAGAACCTTGGAAAATCAATTTTGTATGTATCATAGTAAAACATAGATCCAAGGTTTCTAGGGTTGCATGTACACCTTAGGAGTGTTAGAATGCTCAAAAGCCTTCAGTGGTATCAGAGCCTAGGCTTGTTTGTTTGATACTTCATTGAAAATTGTGAAAAAAACTCATTTTTCTGCACACTGCAGCATGAACTCGCCGATTCCATTACCAAATTCATCCTACTCGTCGAGTAGGTTTGTGCACTCGACGAGTAGGAGCCCCTGAATGCACATTTTTGAGTTTTGCTGCTAGAAATGGACTAGAAACATTACCCTAAACTGTTTTGGTGTTATTAAACTTGTTTTAGATGGTGTAATGGTTATGCTAATCCATTTTCAATAGCTATTATCAAAATTTCAAGTTTTATATGGTTTATTTATGATTCTTGAAATTGTTGATATGAACATTCATGAACTTATGAGTTTAGAAGATCACAGGAATTATTTGTAACCTGCTGATTAGTTTAATTCTTGATCATTATGTGTTTTAATGGAATCCATAATTTGTCCTCAAGTTATGGACTACCAAAAGTCATTCTTTTAAAGTCCATTATTAAACACATAGGTTACATAAAATGAAAAGTCTCTCATTTTATTAATCCATTAACTCATAAGTTATGAAAGATGAAAAGTTTTGAAAGTTACAAAACTTGCCCTCAAGTTTTGGAACATGTAAAGTCACTTTAAAACTTTAGTTCCAACCCCTAGAATTTTAAAAGTTAAAATTCCACCCTTATACTTTATAATATTATAAGTTAATAATATATATATGTATAAGAACAAGTCGTTTTACCGTTAGTAGGCCTCATTCACGAAGCCGGTCTATAAGGGGGGTATAAGGTTGTTGCCTATAAAATGGCAGCTTAATGGGTGTCCACTCTCACCCACCGCTTCCTTGATCGGTGGAGGGTCGTTAGCCGAACGGGTAAGACAAGGACTTTAAATCTTCATTAAAAGTATAATGAATATAAAGTAACTAAATATTTTATAAATTCCCAATCTTAGTTACTTTAGGAAAATGTGAATAAGGTGGTAACCCATAAAATTACACTTTGCACTTTGATTAAGTTGTTAGTGGAGCGTGTGTGGTTAACCGGCACACTAACCTAGACTTAACAAGGTAGGCAAAGGGTAACTTAATGTTTATCATAGTATCGATGGAGCGCGTGTGGTTAACCGACACATCGATTGAGGGGTAAATATTAAGGGTACCAAGTAATTTGCATGGTTACTTCACACCTTGTTTTATGATCCTCGACATCCCAGTCACAAAACCTGAAGGGCACACTCGAGATTGAAACATGCTATTGAAAAGTTCAATGAATCTCAAAGAATCTAGGAGTTTCAAAACCAATTAAAACCTAATAATTTATTTCGTTTTCATGGTGGAAATTGGTGAATCGTCATTCACCTACCTTCAAATATTTTATAGCTTGGATTACGACATCCCTCTTCTAAGTTATAAAATATTGTGTTGGGTTCTAGCCTTAATATTACATTTGGGTGTTTTATTAAGGACTATCTTTATATCTAATCTAAACTTGTCTTTCTTCTTTTCAGATGTCTTCCAACAATGCTGCTTCTGGCTCAAACCCTACCGGCTCCTTCTCTCTCATGAACCTTTGTAGGAGAGTCATCTTTGATGGATCCAACTTTATGGATTGGATCAGGAACATCAGGATGGTCACTCGGTATGAGGACAAGGAATATGTCATCGACAAGGAGCGTAAGGAAGTTGAGTCGTCTGCTACTCCTAAGGAGATCGCTGAATATCAGGCACATGAAAGAGATGCTACCAAAGTGGCATGTATCATGTTGGCCACTATGATAGCCGAGCTCCAAAAGTCCTATGATGACTTCTATCCTTTTGAGATGCACTAGGATTTGATGGACCGCTACCATCAGAGTGCTTGTCAAGAGCGATATGAAATCATCTCCTCCATGATAACAACCAGGATGAAGGATGGTGAACCCATCACGGGCCACATGCAGAAATGCAAAGGTATGTGGACCGTTTGCTGAAACTGAATGTGAACTTCCCAGAGGAGTTAGCAATTGATATCATTTTGCACTCTTTACCTTCGTGTTATGCTCAATTCCGCATCACATACCACATGAACAAGGAGGAAGTTACACTCAGCAGACTTCAAGGACATTTAAAGACCGCGGAAAGTGGTCTTAAAGGTAAGTCAGTCGTTACTACTCCTACTCTTACCGCGGCCCCTGTCTTGGCAATCGGGCAAGACAAAGGAAAGAAGAGGAAGAGCCCTTCGAAGGGTACCAAGGGAAATACCCCTGATGGATCCTCTTCAAGTGGAACCAAGAAAGGTTTCATCACTCCTCCTGCTAATCCTAAAGAGGCTGAATGCTTCTATTGCCATGAAAAGTCGCACTGGAAGCGAAACTGCCCAAAGTACTAGCAAGATGTGAAGGATGGGAAAGTAAAACTCAACCATGTAGGTATTTACACTATATTGTCTAATAACTCATCCTATTCTAATTCTTGGGTCCTTGATACAGGTTGTAGTATTCACATATGTTGTGATTTGCAGGGACTAATAAGAAGTGAGAATGTGGAGCATGGGAAGATAAACTTGATCATGGGAAATAGGAAAGTTCCACCTGTCACCAAGATTGGAGTTTATTATTTGTTGCTAAGTAGTGGGTTAACATTAGACTTGAATAAATGTTGTTATTCGCCTGAAATGGCAGGAAATATTATTTCCTTTCATGGTCTGTACAAAGAAGGTTTTACCTTTTCATTTGATAATGATAGTGGTGGTATTAATGCTTTCTTTAATAATGTTTTTTTATTTTAAAGCATTACCTTGTGATGGTGTATATGAAACTGTGTCGGTTGTTGATAACCTAGGAAATAATGTATTGTGTATAGATTCTTCCACAAGCTTGGATAAAGCATCTTTATGGCATTGTCGTCTTGTACATGTAAGCAAGAAACGCATAGGCCAAATCCAAAAGGATGGAGTCTTGGAGTCATTTGACCTAAAATCAGATGATAGTTGTGAATCTTGTTTGCTTGGGAAAATGAAAAAGTCACCCTTCACTGGTACTTGTGCTAGGGGTGAGGATTTGTTGGACCTCATACATACTGATCTATGTGGACCCTTTAGAACCGCCACAAGAGATGCTAACCGCTTCTATGTGACTTTTACTGATGATTTTAGCAGATATGGATATCTCTACTTAATCAAGCATAAGTCAGAGACCTTTGAAAGATTTAAAGAGTTAAAACAGGAAGTGGAGAATCAATTGGGCAGGAACACTAAGATGCTTCGATCCGATCGAGGTGGTGAGTATCTTAGTACAGAGTTCCTTGACTATCTTAAGGAATGTGGGATTATCTCACAATTGACACCTCCCAGGACACCACAGCTTAATGGTGTGGCTGAGAGGCGCAATCGAACCTTGTTGGATACGGTTCGTTCCATGATGAGTCGAGCTTCGCTACCAATCTCATTCTGGGGGTATGCCTTAGAGACTGCCGCCCATATCCTTAATCTAGTCCCTACAAAGAAGGTTGCCAAAACACCTCATGAGATGTGGACCGGAAAAGTTCCAAATCTGGACCACATCAATATATGGGGTTGCAAAGGCTTTTGTGAGGCGTGAGTATCACGATAAGCTCGAACCTCGAAGTGAGAGGTGTATTTTCATCGGCTACCCATAGAGATCCTTTGGTTACCTCTTCTACATACCTAGTGATAATGTGGTCTTTGTAGCAAGGAGAGGAGTCTTTCGAGAGAGAGAGAGAATTCATAAGACAAGGAAACAGTGGGAGGCAAATTGACCTTGAAGAAATTCAAGAGTCAAGTGGTGAAGGAACCTGAAACCCTAGCAATCAACCTGAGGAGGAAACTCCTGTTTATCCGATATGAAGAGTCTGTACCTCTGAGGCGTTCCACGAGAGTTAGGAATGCACCTGAGCATTACTATGGTTTCCATATTACTGCGGAAGGTGATACACTTATCAGTGATAGCACACTGGTGAGTCTGGATGAATCTAACAGCTACACGGAAGCCATGGCAGGCCCTGAGGCTGCTAAATGGAAAGAGGCTATGGACAGCGAGATACAGTCCATGTATGACAATCAAGTTTGGAACTTGGTTGACAATGTACCAGGTCGTAAGACAGTCAGGTGCAAATGGATCTTCAAGAAGAAGACTGACATGGATGGTAATGTACACACTTATAAGGCACGACTGGTTGCAAAGGGCTTTTCTCAAACTCCGGGAGTTGATTATGATGAGACCTTTTCACCAGTAGCGAATATTAAGTCTATTAGGGTTATGCTAGCCATTGCTGCATTTCATGACTACGAAATATGGCAAATGGATGTCAAAACCGCTTTCCTTAATGGAAAGTTGGCTGAGGATGTTTACATGAGTCAGCCAGAGGGTTTTGTCAGTGCAGAGTACCCTAATAGAGTGTGTAAGCTTGAGAAATCCATCTATGGATTAAAACAAGCACCTCACAGATGGAATCTTTGTTTCGATGAGAAAGTCAAAGAGTTTGGCTTTTCGAGGAGTTATAGTTATTAGACTTATCGAAGTGGGAGACTGTTGGATAAGGTGTCTAAGTCCATAACTATTTCTGGTATGTACTTGACCCGGTTAGCATGGTCCATTTGGGTTGCATGGCATTGCAACACTTGGATAGACTAAATGAGAGAAAGGAAACTTAAGGATTATTAATATATTATAAGTTCTAATATATTAATAATATTATTTAATTAGTATTGATTAAAGAATTAATTTGGAATTAATTAAATGATCAAAAAGAGACTAATTAAATATATGGGGTTGATTGTGTAAATCATCTATTCTTGTATAGTGGGCTAATGATCCATGGTTTGTATGGATTGGGTTAAAACCCATAAGGTGCTTTATGGATAGTCCATGGAGGTTACAAACCCATGGATCATGGAATATGGAAAGCCATGACAATTAGGGTTTACATGGTGTAACCCTACTTGTGTCACAACTATATAAAGAACCCCATGCAAGCAAAATCGGGACTACTTGTACAAGATAGAGGGCAATCCGATTTTGAGGTTTAGTGAAACTTCTCTCAAGGTTATTCCAAGTGTTGTAGTGTTGTGTGAGACATTTGAGGCATCACACTTGAGGTGCTAGGCTCACAAGGTTCTCAAGGAATCCAAACTACAAAAAGTATGTTCTTCTTCTAGCATTTATGTTTAAACGTTCCCCATGCTATGCTAGATAGGTTAAGAACCTTGGAAAATCAATTTTGCATGTATCATAGTAAAACATAGATCCAAGGTTTCTAAGGTTGCATGTACACCTTAGGAGTGTTAGAATGCTCAAAACCCTTCAGTTTGGTTGTGGGCTTAGGGCAGATTCACACAATTAACTATTCGTTCGATATTAGATTATATATAGCTCTTATAAGCTAAGTGATTATAGAAGGAACTGTTGTGGTTACTATTTTTACTAAAGAAAAAAAGGGTTTTTCTTAAAGAATGCTTTCATCAAATATAAAGGAACTATTACAGTTAACTCTGTGAGTACCAAGTGAATACACAAGGGTTATATAAAACGAAGACCTAACAAACAATGGGATGTGTGACTTCCGCCTCATTTCCAGTTCCTTGTTTGGTTGTGGGCTTAGGGCAGATTCTGTCACACCCCCAAACCGGAACAAACGGAAACGTTCGGGGGCAGAGGACGTCATGTACAGTATCACAACAATGCATAATAGTAAACAAGCAACAACATCATCCATTGCATTAATAGTATAATTTTAATACAAGTTTGTTCTGTAGTTTATACAACACCAAAAAATGAACAATCAAAATAAAGACGAGTCTTGAAAGCTCCATCTTCTCAAAACTTGGTCATCTGTACCTGTCTACTGGTGACCTGAGAATACAAGTTATTTTGAAAGCATAGATCAGCATTAAAGCTGGTGAGTTCATAAGTATATTAGTGACATTGTTTGTATAAGTTTGAAGAAAGTAATTGTAAATGTTTGATGTATAAGTTTGTAAGTGTTTGATGTAAATGTTTGTAAACTTCCTAGAAAATCCTTTATTTTCTACTAAAGTAGTCTTCTACCAAGACACAACTGTTCTTTATTTTTGTTCTTTTGTAAAAGTGAGTATTTTTCCAAAGTATGACTATCATTACGAAAATATAGTTATCATTACCGTTTATGTGAGAAGATCACAATGTGAATGAAATGGGAAAAATAAAGATGTACTGTAGTTTTATCTAAGTAACTATCAATGTACTAACTACCTTAAACTTGTTTGATTTAATTAAGGTAAAATGTGATAAGATTGTAACCATACTTGATCGACTAGTATAACACGACGTTCGAGACATCGAAATGATATGACATTCGTCACCCGTAGACCTGCAGGTCCCACTGTAGCTAGCAGCAAGGTGTAGGATGGTCAGTCCCGTATATATCTATACACAAATTCACGCTCTCCCTCCAGGAGACTCTGGGTACAAAACGTGACGCAGCAATATATTGCCGAGCCATGAAGTAGTATCTCACATTAGTGTTATAGTATTCTTGTATTTGTATAGCATGTGCTCTCTGTCTAGTGTATAGTATATTCTCTCTGTCTAGTATATAGTATGTTCTCTGGTGTATAGTGTGTAGTGTGTATTATTTCTCATTATAGTATGTACTGTTTCTCTTTATAGTGAGTATTGTCTTTCGTTGTAGTATGTTTGTACTAACTCATGTATGAACTAACTCTTTGTATGTTTCATTGTTCTAGAAATAGTAAGTAGTGACTTCCTAAACTATACCTATTATAGTTTACTAGCAATGTTGTTAATATGAATGAACATATTTGTACACCTTTGCTACTCAAAGGTATTGAACTGAACGAATAACTTTTATATCTATATACATTTACATAATATATAACTAAGATTCAAACGACCTTCGGACAAACAACCGATACCCTAAGTCCACAACCAAACAACGAACAGGAAATAAGGCGAGTTATCAGTCCTAAGTCCTTTCAATCCTACTTATATAACTATATCCATATAGACATGATTTGACCAAGTATAAGTTTAAAAGAGTTTGTAAAACGATTTAAGCAATTTGTTTGAAAACACAGTTTGAAGTATAAGAAATATATCTGTTTGATAGTTATTAATCACATGTGATTGATATAATAACTATAATGTTTCTATTTGTATTCTCCCCCATTAAAGCATTTAAAATCATTTAAAGATAATTTAAGGGGTATGAACTCACCTACAGTGAGTGATACGAATGAAAGATCGGTTTGTAGGATGCTAAGTGTCAAGTGAAGATTTGAGCACAACGGATCCTAATAAGCATATAATGACACGTATATGTATATAATTAGTGTTTATACAACTAATCATGTAAGGAAAACACCTTAGGACTTAGGAAACACTTAGATTCAAGTGTTAGAAGTACAAAGCATTGCATATAATGGGTGTACGGCCTCATAAGTGTGTGTACGAGCACTAGGTGTACGACCACTTGTGTGTACGGCCAGGTGTGTATGGCCATGGAGTGTATGGCCGTACACTCCTTGAAGAAATGGTCAAAAAGTGTATTCCAAGGCTCTAACTTGCATCCCCTAAGTGTTCTTGATCTTGTGCTAGCATAGAACATGAGTTTGAGGCCAAAATGCACTAAACAAGGGGGTGTACGGCCACATGGGGTGTGTACGTCCGTACACTCCTTGAAGATCATGCTTTGGACGACTTTTAAGGTGAACATCTAGTAAGCAACAAGCATAGGAAGAAGTACTTACGATTAGAAGCCTTTAGGGGTGTTTGAGGTCCAAAAACTTAGTAGGTGTTCTTGGTGAAAATGAAGAACACTTGAAGATCTAACAAAAGAAGTAATTTCATGGATGAAATCATGGATCTTCACAAAATAGTGTAATTAACCAACAAATCAAAGGAAGAAACACTTACAACTTGAAGATCTAGATGAAAAATCTGATGATAGTTGAGAGAGAATCGTTTTCTTGGCTAAGGAGTGTACGGCCAGAAGGGGGGTGTACGGCCGCACACCCAAGTGTACGGCCGTACGCTCCTCATGAAGGAGTGTTTGGCCATTTTCAAAAGTGGTGAACTTATGGCACTCATTTCTAAACCCTAACTTTGAAGGTACTAGGCTTAGAACACTCAAATTGACTCTAAACCATGCCAAAAGATAGCATAAACGAGTCTGACTTTGATTGAATTGCAAGTTTGAAGAAGATAGAAATTTTGGGTTGTCACATCATCCCACCGTTAGAGAGAATTTCGTCCCGAAATTAGAGTTTAAACAATTAAGCTATTTCAAATAACTAAACGAAAAGATGAGGATATTTCAGTTTTTGCTGATCCTCACGCTCCCAAGTGAATTCAGGCCCTCGCTTGGCATTCCAACGAACCTTCATTATCGGGATACAACTTTGCTTCGTTTGCTTGACCTCTCGTTCCATGATCTCTACAGGTTCTTCCACGAAGTTGAGGCTCGCGTTGATCTCGATCTCGTCGAGTGGGATTACAGGAGTCTCGTCGGACAGACAGTTTTTCAAGTTCGAGACGTGGAAGGTAAAATGTACGTTACTGAGTTCGCGAGGTAGTTTGAGTTTGTAAGCTATAGGGCCGATTCTAGCGAGAATCTCGAAAGGCCCTACGTATCTTGGATTTAGCTTTCCACGCTTTCCGAAGCGTATTAAGCCCTTCCAGGGTGAGACCTTCAATAGACCATGGTCGCCTACTTGGAATTCCAACGATTTCCTTCTCTTGTCTGCGTAGCTTTTCTGTCGGTCTCTAGAGGCTTTCAATCGTTCACGAATCTGAACGATCTTCTCTGTCGTTTCCCGAATGATCTCTGGACCTATGAGAGTGCTGTCAGGAACTCGTCCTTTAGCTAACTGAGTGTCGCCCACCTCAGCCCAACACATAGGGGATCTGCACTTACGGCCATAGAGGGCTTCAAATGGAGCAGCCTTTATGCTCGTGTGATAACTATTGTTGTAGGAGAACTCAACAAGGGGTATATGAGTATCCCATGCCTTCCCAAAGTCTATCACGCAGGCTCGCAACATATCTTCCAAAGTTTGAATAGTCCTCTCACTTTGTCCGTCGGTTTGTGGATGGTAGGTTGTACTCATGTCCAGCCTAGTTCCTAGGGAACTTTGTAGCGACTGCCAGAACCTCAAAGTGAATCTACTATCTCTATCAGAGATAATGGATATGGGAACACCATGCAGTCGTACGATCTCCCTAATGCATGTTCTTGTTAGCTTCTCCATCTTGTCAGTCTCTTTGATAGGCAGGAAGTGTGCGGACTTTGTTAATCTGTTTACGATCACCCAAATGGTATCGAGACCGCCCGTTGTCTTGGGCAACTTGGTTAGGAAGTCCATCGTGATCCGCTCCCACTTCCATTCCGGTATCTCCGGTTGCTGAAGTAAACCTGATGGTTTCTGGTATTCGACCTTAACCTTGGCGCAAGTAAGGCATTTACTCACGAAGGTAGCAATCTCTACTTTCATGTTAGGCCACCAGTATAACTTTTTAAGATCCAGATACATCTTATCCGAACAAGGGTGGACGGAATATCGAGTGTTGTGCGCTTCGGTCATGACCAAGTCTCTGAATCCACCGTGTTTCGGTGTCCAAATCCGATCCATGAGATATAAGGCTCCGCCACCCTTGACTACCAAGTTCTTATCCATCCCTCTTAGGGATTCACCCGCCACATTTTCAGGTTTCAAGGCTTCTGACTGAGCCTCCTTAATTTGTGTGGACAAGTGTGAATGGATAGTCATAGTCAAAGATTTGACTCTACGACCAGAGTATTCTTTCCGACTTAGGGCGTCAGCTACTACGTTGGCCTTGCCGGGATGATAACGAATTTCGCATTCGTAATCACTGAGTAGCTCGACCCACCGTCGTTGTCTCATGTTGAGCTCCTTCTGGTCGAATATATGTTGTAGGCTTTTGTGGTCTGTAAATATAGTGCTTTTTGTACCATACAGGTAGTGTCTCAAGATCTTCAGAGCAAACACTATTTCTCCTAACTCAAGATCGTGTGTGGTGTAGTTAACCTCGCGTGTCTTCAGCTGTCTTGAGGCATAGGCGATGACCTTACCTCGTTGCATTAGAACACAGTCGAGCCTTTGATTGGATGCATCGCAATAAACCACGAAGTCTTCTATCCCTTCGGCAAGGGACAGTATCGGTGCGATGCATAAGGCTCGATTTAGCGTTTGGAACGCTTTCTCTTGGTTCTCCTCCCAGTCAAAGGCCACACCCTTCTGGGTCAATGTTGTAAGCGGTTTTGCAATCCTTGAGAAGTTCTGAATGAACCTGCGATAGTAGCCAACGAGCCCTAGAAATTGACGAATTTTTGTAGGCGTCTGCGGTGCTGACCAATTCTCAATGGCTTTGATTTTGGAAGGGTCCACGTGTATTCCCTCTTCGCTAATCACGTGCCCCAAGAATTCGACTATTCGGATCCGAAATTCGCATTTCGAGAACTTCGCATAAAGCTTCTCTGATCGTAGTGTTTCCAAGACTTTTCGTAGATGTTGACTATGCTCCTCCTTACTTCGAGATTAGATAAGTATGTCATCGATGAAAACGATAACGAACTGATCCAAGTAAGGACGACACACCCTATTCATTAAGTCCATGAATATTGAGGGCGCATTGGTCAATCCGAACGGCATTACGACAAACTCGTAGTGTCCATAACGAGTCCGGAAGGCTGTCTTCGGAACATCCTCCCCTAGCACTCGTAACTGGTGATACCCGGATCTCAGGTCAATATTTGAAAAGAAATTCGCCCCTTGTAGTTGGTCGAACAAATCGTCTATGCGAGGCAGAGGGTAACGATTTTTGATGGTCAGTTTGTTCAGTTATCTGTAGTCGATGCACATACGGAACGATCCGTCTTTCTTCTTGACGAATAAGACCGGTGCTCCCTAGGGTGAGAAGCTTGGTCTGATAAAGCCCTTGCTGAGCAATTCGTTAAGTTGACTGGATAGCTCCTGCATCTCAGCTGGTGCTAGACGATAGGGCGATTTGGCTACTGGGGTAGCCCCTGGAACTAAGTCGATTCTGAACTCGACTTGACGCTGTGGAGGTAATCCTGGGAGTTCTTCTAGAAAGATGTCAGGAAAATCATGTACCACTGGGATGTTCTTAATGCCCTTCGTCTCTTGGCTCCCATCGACAACATGAGCAAGGAATGTGCGACATTCCTTTCGCAGGTACTTCTGGGCTTGAATGCTCGAGATGATGCGAAGGTTCGTGCCGGGTTTGTCGCCATAGATAATTAGGGTTTCGCTAGATGGTAGATTAAGGCGAACAGCCTTCTCGTAACACATGATGTCGGCACGATGAGAACTCAACCAATCCATGCCGATTATGACGTCGAAACTTTTAATTGAGACCGGCATGAGGTCGATTGGAAATGAATGGCTATCTAGAGTTAGTGTACATCCTATGTATATGCAGCTAGTGTTCTCTGTCTTTCCGTTAGCCATTTCTACAGTGAACGGTTCTTTAAGTGCACGTGATTTTTGTTTAAGCAAGTGAGCAAATTTCTTGTTCACGAAACTCCTCTCCGCTCCGCTATCAAACAGTAGGGATGCATATGAGTTATCGAGGAGAAACATACCCGTGACCACTGTAGGGTCGGCAACTGCTTCCTCGTGGCCTATAGCCAAAACTCTTCCCACTTCGTTGGCATTCCCTGCCTTCGGGCAGTTCCTTTTGTAGTGGACCACCTCGCCACATCCGTAGCAAGTCTGGCCCACACCAGCGCCGGGGACTTGGGTGATTGGCCTTGCCAGAGCTTTGCAGAAACGGGCAGTGTGCCCCTTCCTGTTACAGTTAGAGCACGACATTTCCCGGCAGGGTCTGTTGTGGTGGAAGCTGCATTTTTTGCACTTCAGCAAGCTTCCAGCATACTGCTTTACCGGTGCATCAGCAGTAGGTGCTATTGCAGCATGAAAAGCTACGACCTGCTGCTTTTTGGCAGCTTTCTGCGCAACGTTCTTCTTCTTCTCATCCCAGAACTTCCGCTTGCTGTCAGTAGCTTTGGAGGGTTCTGATATGGATAGGGTTGTTGTTGTTGACGGGGTACGGGCCCCATGGTCAATGATCCGTTGTGCCAATCGCTTGGTACTATCGAAGGTAGTGGGGTTTGAAGCTAGTACATTCCCCTGAAATGGAGGCACCAGCCCCCAGATATACCTCTCCACCTTCTTCGCTTCAGAAGGGACCATTCCCAGACATAGTGCTACCAGATCGCTAAATCTGGTAGTGTAGGAGACTATGTCGGAGCCCTTCATGGTTAGGCTGTAGAGTTCCTGCTCAAGCTTTTGAAGCTCGCCCCTCGAGCAGCATTCCTCGATCATGAGCTCCTTAAGAGTTTCCGAGCCCATGGCATTTGCCACTATCAGAGTTAGTGACTTGAAATGGCTATTCCACCATGTCAGGGCTCGGTCAGCGAAGGTGCAGGCGGCAAATTTTACTTTGCTCCCATCCGGACAGGAACATATCTCAAAGATCGATTCCGTCTTCTCGAACCATTGCGAGAGGGCAATGATTCCGCCAGTGCCATTGAAGTTTCTGGGTTTGCAGCTGGTGAAGTCCTTATACGAGCACTCCCTAGCGCGTACTGGAGCTTCGACTGTAGTCGAAGGCACGTTAGTTCCACTCCCGCTAGTACCGATAGGGGTGAATTGTGCTAGGGCTGCCGTAACAGTTGCATTCACTGCAACTTGGATTGCTGCCGGATTGTATTGAGGAGGAGGAGGTGGAGTTTGATTTGGAGTTATTGGAGGCATCTTGAAGCTATAAAATCACAAAGATGAAGATATTGGTAAGAATTCAATAGAGAGAATGATGAGAGTGGCTCATGAACTAACTCTCCATAGCCCAACCACAGATAAAAGTATGATTGAATAGAAATCTAGTACTAGAAAGTTGAAAGCATTTGGATAATAATTTCCATGAGATTAAATATCTGTCAAAAATATTGGTATTACAGATGTAACAGGTTCGGGAAAATAACCTAGAAGTAGGTCTTACATCAACCGGGATGAGAAAATTTTGACAGCATAAAGACCTAATAGACTGAAAGTTCAAGGTCTTAGAATAACAGGAAATTATAGGGAAAAGTGCTACTTAGAGCATAGATAAGAAGGCTAATCCTTAGATAATAACGAAATTTGAGCCGAGCAGTCCCTACTGGCGACGGGCACCCCTTGGGCGAACCCTTAAGTCATCCAGCTGACGCTCCAAGTCAAGAAGGCGTCGCTCGTACACTGGCTGACACATGCGATGCTCTATGACTTCAGCTCAAGTTACAGCTAGCTCTTGCAATAGAGACTCATGGTCTCTTGCAGCTTCCAGACAACGAATGTGGATGGTATTGACCCCCGCATTGACATCAACTTCTGCAATTCGGTTGAGGGCTGTCCTACCCTGTATTTTGTTACGAGCAACCCTGCGGACTAGAACAGGTAGGACTCTGTCCGCTGAGCCTCCTTTGGTCACATTGTAGAACTCTTGTCTCCGTTGTATGGAATGGGTTGACCCTGTTCCTGACTCCATGTCTCCAAACTTTCCACCCATAGAGGCGTCAGGCCTTGAAAAGCCGGACGAGGGTTAGGATTTGGGTTTGGAGCTACCAGGGGTTGATCGTTGACTTCTGGCTCGGAGTCAGAATCCCCTGGTAAGTTCTCTGCGAAGTCATCGTCCAATGGAATTGCAGGTTCCTCTTCTGGCTCATCATCGAGCCATCCTCGGTTACCTTAGTTGGGAAAGTACGGGTCGCCGGGGATATGGAATCCAGCCATGTTATCTACGCGAGAATAGGGGTAAAAGAAATAATTAATAGACGTACTAATTAAGATAATTATAAGATGATCCTTACCAGTTACTCCAACATTTTCGTAGTGCATACCAGTCATATGTAACCAAAATAGGATAGACCTTCGAATAGGTGACCCTAACTCTAAGCTCACAACCAAACAAGGAACAGGAAGTAAAGCAAACATCACAGATTCTAAGTGTATAACACCTTATTCACATATAACCTTAGCGTATCCACTCAGAAACTATTGACATACTAGTAAAGACCTTTTTAGTTTGCACATAAGTAATTATAGTAACACAAAATACTCCTATAGTATTTTAAGTTTATGTTATGTTCTAATGGTGTCATTGTAGTAGTTTTGGTAAGTTTTTAGACTTGCTGCAAAGCCACAACCATTCCTAAGCACATGCACTCACTTCTCGGAAAGATATAGTTGATCAGGCTATATCACTCCCAGATCTGATTATATATCCCCAAGCCTAATTGTGCTGTCCAACAATCGTAATACTTTTGTTCTGTCCTAGCGACACTGATTTTAGTATGAATAAAGGAATGTATACTTTGGTTAAATATTTTATTATTTAAAAGTATAAACTCTTCGTCAGAGTATTTTAATCCCGTTGTGTTTATAGTTGTATATCTTTTATGGGTTGATATACTCAATTCACTATAAACAAAGCTCTGATACCAATCTGTCACACCCCCAAACCGGAACGGTGGAAACGTTCGGGGGCGGAGGACGTCATGTACAATATCACAACAATGCATAATAGTAAACAAGCAACAACATCATCCATTGCATTAATAGTATAATTTTAATACAAGTGTGTTCTGCAGTTTATAAGACACCAAAAAATGAATAACCAAAATAAAGACGAGTCTTGAAAGCTCCATCTTCTCAAAACCTGGTCATCTGTACCTGTCTACTGGTGACATGAGAATACAAGTTATTTTGAAAGCATAGATCATCATTAAAGCTGGTGAGTTCATAAGTATATTAGTGACATTGTTTGTATAAGTTTGAAGAAAGTAATTGTAAATGTTTGATGTATAAGTTTGTAAGTGTTTGATGTAAATGTTTGTAAACTTCCTAGAAAATCCTTTATTTTCTACTAAAGTAGTCTTCTACCAAGACCCAACTGTTCTTTATTTTTGTTCTTTTGTAAAAGTGAGTATTTTTCCAAAGTATGACTATCATTAGGAAAATATAGTTATCATTACCGTTTATGTGAGAAGATCACAATGTGAATGAAATGGGAAAAATAAAGATGTACTGTAGTTTTATCTAAGTAACTATCAATGTACTAACTACCTTAAACTTGTTTGATTTAATTAAGGTAAAATGTGATAAGATTGTAACCATACTTGATCGAGTAGTATAACACGACGTTCGAGATGTCGAAATGATACGACATTCGTCACCCGTAGACCTGCGGGTCCCACTGTAGCTAGCAGCAAGGTGTAGGATGGTCAGTACTGTATAGATTTATACACAAATTCACGCTCTCCCTCCAGGAGACTCTGGGTACAAAACATGATGCAGCAGTATATTGCCGAGCCATGAAGTAGTATCTCACATTAATGTTATAGTATTCTTGTATTTGTATAGCATGTTCTCTCTGTCTAGTGTATAGTATGTTCTCTCTGTCTAGTATATAGTATGTTCTCTATTGTATAGTGTGTAGTGTGTATTGTTTCTCGTTATAGTATGTAATGTTTCTCTTTATAGTGAGTATTGTCTCTCGTTATAGTATGTTTGTACTGACTCATGTATGAACTAACTCTTTGTATGTTTCATTGTTCTAGAAATAGTAAGTAGTGACTTCCTAAACTATACCTATTATAGTTTACTAGCAATGTTGTTAGTATGAATGAACATATTTGTAGACCTTTGCTACTCAAAGGTATTGAACTGAACGAATAACTTTTATATCTATATACATATACATAATATATAACTAAGATTCAAACGACCTTCAACAAACAACCGATACCCTAAGTCCACAACCAAACAAGGAACAGGAAATAAGGCGAGTTATCAGTCCTAAGTCCTTTCAATCCTACTTATATAACTATATCCATATAGACATGATTTGACCAAGTATAAGTTTAAAAGAGTTTGTAAAACGATTTAAGCAATTTGTTTGAAAACACAGTTTGAATTATAAGAAATCTATCTGTTTGATAGTTATTAATAACATGTGATTGATATAATAACTATAATGTTTGTACTTGTATTCTCCCCCATTAAAGCATTTAAAATCATTTAAAGATAAGTTAAGGGGTATGAACTCACCTGCAGTGAGTGATACGAATGAAAGATCGGTTTGTAGGATGCTAAGTGTCAAGTGAAGACTTGAGCACAACGGATCCTAATAAGCATATAATGACACATATATGTATATGATTAGTGTTTATACAACTAATAATGTAAGGAAAACACCTTAGGACTTAGGAAACACTTAAATTGAAGTGTTAGAAGTACAAAGGATTGCATATAATGGGTGTACAGCCTCACAAGTGTGTGTACGGCCACTTGTGTGTGCGGCGAGGTGTGTACGGCCATGGAGTGTATGGCCGTACACTCCTTGAAGAAATGGTGAAAACGTGTATTCCAAGGCTCTAACTTGCATCCCCTAAGTGTTCTTGATCTTGTACTAGCATAGAACATGAGGTTGAGGCTAAAATGCACTAAACAAGGGGGTGTACGGCCACATGGGGTGTGTACAGCCGTACATTCCTTGAAGATCATGGTTTGGATGACTTTTAAGGTGAACATCTAGTAAGTAACAAGCGCAGGAAGAAGTACTTACGATTAGAAGCCTTTAGGGGTGTTTGAGGTCCAAAAACTTAGTAGGTGTTCTTGGTGTTCTTGGTGAAAATGAAGAACACTTGAAGATCTAACAAAAGAAGTAATTTCATGGATGAAATCATGGATCTTCACAAGATAGTGTAATGAACCAACAAATCAAAGGAAGAAACACTTACAACTTGAAGATCTAGATGAAAAATCCGATGATAGTTGAGAGAGAATCGTTTTCTTGACTTAGGAGTGTGAAAAAAGTTGAATGAAGGCTAAGTCTGACCTACATACTTGAGAGTGTATGGCCAGAAGGGGGGTGTATGGCCGCACACGCAAGTGTATGGCCATACACTCCTCATGAAGGAGTGTTTGGCCATTTTCAAAAGTGGTGAACTTATGGAAATCATTTCTAAACCCAAACTTTGAAAGTACTAGGCTTAGAACACTCAAATTGACTCTAAACCATGCCAAAAGATAGCAGAAACGAGTCTGACTTTGATTGAATTGGACGTTTGAAGAAGATAGAAATTTCGGGTTGTCACGGATTCACACAACCGATTGTTTGTTTACTTTGGGTTTTATATAAATTGTATCCATTTAGTACTCATAGAAAGGATTGTAGAGTCATTTTACTTATTTTTCATCATATCAGAAGATATAGGATCTTCTGGAGGAACAGGCAAACTTTTCTAAAAGAACTTTCAACTTACTTTACATCACTAAAATCTTATGAACTCACCAGCTTAAATGCTGATCTACTCTTTCAAAATAACTTGTATTCTCAGGAAACTAGTAGACAGGTACGCGTGCTGAGATTCAGAAGATGAAGTGTAGTAGCTTCGTGTCTTGTTTTGTTATTTACCTTTGTAGTCTATGTTATGTGAACCACATACTTTGTAAACACTTTCTTTCAAATGAAATGGTTCTTTGTTACTTTGATTACTATGATGCATGTCTTGTGATACTAAACATGACGTCCTCCGCCTCCGAACGTTTCCGCCGTTCCAGTTTGGGGGTGAGACAGATTGGTATCAGAGCATTGTTTATAGTGAACTAAGTATATCAACCTATAAAAGATATACAACTATAAATACAATGGGGCCGTAGAGCTCTGGATAATAATATATTTTAAGAATATAACAGTACTTTATAAAAGTATAAATACATGCTTATACATATATACATACTAGAACAAGTATCACAAGAAGAACAAAACAGAAGTATTTAAAGGTTGAACATTGTGGTCAAACCTGGACAGTTATGTAATCATATCTAGGATCAATATAGCCTGATCAACTATATTCATTCGAGATGTGACCGACATGTGTTTAGGAGTGATGTGGTGTTGCAACAGTCTTAAAACTTACCTAACTCTATTCAAGGGATTTCTAGATCAGTACACAAAGATAGAATACTATGGGAGTATTTTATGATTCTACAAGACAACAACAAGTTTAAAACATATCAAGTACATCACATTAAAGTACTATAGGAGTATTTTAGACACTATACATAACTTATGTGAGAACCTAAAGACCCTTCTGGTAGGTCTATGATTTCGGAGTGTATACTTCCAAGGTTTTATATAATTGAGATTTTATAGACTTAGAATTTTTGATCTATGCTTCACTACCTGTTCCTTGTTTGGTTGTGGTTTTGGAGTAAGATCACTTATTCGAAGCTCTATTTAATCTTAAATTATATACAACTTGTATACATTGCGCAATTATAGGAGGACCCAGTAAGGATCACTCCATAATGTTTCACTTAATCTCATAGATTCTTTAGACACATCCATTCTCGTACGCCGAACCCAGATAGATGTAACCACTTCCTCATAGCGATCAGCAAAAGAGTCAAGGAGGAACAAGAGCAGGTTCATGAAAAGTTTTCCAAGAAGTGATCAGCCAGAGAAACTAAAAACGTGTTATGCGTCACACTAATAAATAATTACCTTATTTGACTTCGTGAGCTAGTGATTACACTACTCACACTATGTGTTAGAATTATTTCTTTTTCATGCAACCAGTATCAGTTATTCAATTCACAGAGATTCATTCGAGGATAGCCACTTCTGATTCATAAAGTTTATTTTATATAGACTCTCTTTATGAATTGTTTCCAGAACCCTATGAAAGTCAGCTTCCAACTCATATCCACTGCTATAGACTTATTTCCATCTCATCTTTGTATTCTTTTAGCAAAGATGCCTCCTCGTAGATCAAACAGGCGCGCTACTCCGATAACTCCAACTCCAACTCCACCACCTCCTCCTCAGTTCGACCCTGCTGCTCTCCAAGCAGCGATATCAGCCGCAGTGGCAACTGCTTTATCTCATATCAGCAATAGTGGTACCTTCGGATCTGGTAGCGGTACCCACTTAACCAACCCCGGAGTTACTCACGGACACCCAAGGGAGTGTTCGTACAAGGATTTCATGAACTGCAAACCCAAATCCTTTAATGGAAAAGGGGGAGTCATTGCTTTGATGCGATAGTTCGAGAAAACAGATTCGGTCTTCGCAATCTGTTCGTGCCCAGAAGGGAGCAAAGTTAAGTTTGCTGCCTGCACCTTCTCCGACAGAGCCCTAACATGGTGGAATAGCCATGTTAAGTCACTGACCCTATCAGTGGCTAACTCCATAGGTTGGGAAAACCTGAAGGAGATGATGTTGGAAGAATACTGCCCTAGGGGCGAAGTTCAAAAGCTGGAACAAGAACTATGGGAGCATACCATGGTCGGCTCGGACATAGTGACCTACACTGACGGTTAACACAGAAAGTAAGAAGATAGAAAGGTACATCTGGGGTTTATCTACCCCGATTCAAGGAGATGTGATGTCTTCTAACCCAACTACATTTGATAGTGCTAAAGGCCTGGCCCAACGACTCATCGAACATGGAGTCCGACATGGCGTGGTGGTCCCCGTTCCCGATCCATCTAAGGGGGGGGACTATAAACGGAAATCAGGGTAAAAGAGGAAAGAGCGAACAACACAGGAACCCCCGCAGGAGCAACAAACGAGTACTATATATGCCGCCACAACACCTGCTACTCCAGCATATGCCAGTCGATATGCTGGAACTCTACCGAAGTGTGGAAAGTGCAACTATCACCACACCGGAGTATGTCGGGAAATGCAGTGCCTGAACTGCCACAGAAAGGGACACATAGTCCGGTTCTGCAGGGCATCGGCTCAACTGATCTCCCGAGTCCCCGGGAGATTGCTTTAAAATTTAATTTATATTTATATAAAATTAAAACATGGGGAAAACATTTAAAAGTAATTATAATAACTCACTCATATGTAACTAGTCACAGCATTCACAAGGGAACTAAAATATCCATTCAGAGAAGCTATGATGGCATAGTATGTACATCAGGGTTGTGCATAGCTAAGATTTTGCAGACTTAGAGTGAATGATTCCGCCTTAATTCTTGTTCCTTGTTTGGTTGTGGATTTGGGGCAGAGTTACTCAGTCGACTGTCTTATTCATCTTAATTATTCATAACTTGTATATTCCAGGCGATCATAGTGGTACCGAGGAGGATCGTAGTAAAAAGTATCGACACTAGTTATCAAAGCACTTTCACGGTATGTACTCGCTCATCGCAGTACGATACGTAGAAGTGTTAACATCATGGGGACAACAGAAAACACTAGAACGTTTACACAAAGTACATTTTCGAGCACACTAAGGATACATCATCGTATAACAAACATTTCTTTCAAATCGGCCAAACTTTTGTTCAGTAAAGAGTATGTTGCTATCATTCGTCATGAGTTGGCGTGGTCCTCACCATACTAAGTTCATATGTTTCCAACGCCTCGACCGTCAAATTCACGAAACCCTCGTCATTTGTAACGACAGCCCAACCCAGACCTCAGAATCGTCTACCTCGTATTCTAAACCCCGAAGTACTCATGCGAAGAGTACTTTGCCCTCCGAAACCTTGCCGCCGTATGTTTCGCAGACCTTCCCGAAATACCACTCGTTCATCAGACCAAGTTCAAGCACAGAGGCTAAGGACAAATATAGCCCCACCTATTACTAATAAGTGTATACGCGAGGGTGGTATATCATTATGATTATGCAGATTTAGTATGTGTGTTTCTGCCCTATATCCTGTTCCTTGTTTGGTTGTGGACCTGGGGCAGAGTCGCACATCCGACCGTCTTACTAATCTTAATTTTATACGACTTGTATACACGAAGTAATGATAGATTGATCAGGTATGAATCCTATCATGGACATTAGGGCAAAGTTGCCTAGGTCTACGAGTGATTATTCTGCCAATCAGAGGAGCACAATCCCAGGAGTACTGCTAAGAAAGCTAATTTCGGGACGAAATTCCATCTAACGGGGGGATGATGTGACAACCCGAAATTTTTTGCCTTGCAAGTCCAACCATTCAATTCAACCAAAAGTCAGAATCGTTTCTGCTATCAATTAGCATGGTTAAGGATCATTTTAAGGGTTCTAAGCTCAGTACATTCAAGCATTGGGTATAGGATTGAGTTGCTTAGGTTCTTCGCGTTGAAATCAAGTCGAACACTCCATCAAATGGAGTGTACGGACGTACACATTGGTGTACGGACATACACCCATGTTGATCGTACACCCAGCCCCATATGTAGAGTGTCCCTTCATTTCTAGTCATTTCTCACACTTCCAAGTCTAGAAAATCGATTCTCTCTCAAGTATCATTGAGTTCTTCATCCTAGATCTTCAAAAACGTAAGCGATTCTTCCCTTTTTGAGTTGTTATCCTTCTTAATCATGTATCATCCTTTGATTTCATCCATGAAAATCATCTTTTTGGTTAGATATTCAAGATCTTCATCTTTCACCAAGAACGCACACTTGTTCTTGGTGGCCGTGAACCCTCTTTCAGCCTCCAAAACGTAAGTATCCTTTCCTTATGCTTAGTATATGTTAGGAACTCTTATTAAACACCTTAGAATCGACCATTTAGCTTCCCCATGGCCGTACACACCTCAAAACACCCCAAAAGGCCCTCCAAATTGAGAACCTAGTTCATAATCTTGATGAGCAATAGACCCACAAGCTTCCCCATGGTTCAAACACCCTCTTGTGCATGTTTTACCATGAGTGTACGACTGTACACTCCATGGCCGTACACCCATGGCCGTACACTCCATGGTTAGGCCGTATATACCCCTTTAGTGAATCACATGTGATTGTAACACTTAGTCTAAGTGTTTCCTAGTCCCGAAGGGTTTTTCCTTGCATGTTAGTTGTGTAAAACACTAATTTCATGCCTATATATGCCATTATATATCATTTAGGACTCGTTGTGTCTCGAGAATTCATTCGTGGAACTTCTCATCCTTACGTGCATATTCGATTGTGTGACAACCGTCAAATTTCGGTCAATTCAAAGTCAACAAGTCAAACCGGTCAACTCCAATAACACTTGTATGCTAGGGTTTACGTTATGTAATCACTATACAATTCGCTATTTTAATGAGAAATCATCATTTGGAAAGTTCATGTGTTTGATTTTCCTTAGCCTTAACAAGTGCTAAACAACGAACCAAAGCGATTAAACACTATTACACAATCATCGGGATTGTGTAAGACACTAAAACACGGTTTAATGGGGTTTACGAACCTTGCGTTGTGAAGCCGGACACTCAAATTAAGCACAAACGAAACCTCTCTAAATCGTTTTCACTCTATCTCTTTCTATTTGAAATCTCTCCCAAATCTCTCCCAAATCTCTCCCAAATCTCTCCCAAATCTCTCCCAAATCTCACTCAGAAGTTACTTTAACTTTTTGTAATCATTTGGGTCATCTCGACCCTTGACCGGGTCAAAAATCGCTTGAAACGGAGTAAAAACGAGTAAAATAGCTTTAAGGATCCGAAACCTAACCTTCTGGACCAAAGCCTCGCATCCGAAGCCTCGCATCCGAAGCCTCGCATCCGAGGCCTCTGATCCGAAGCGAGGGTCCGAAGGTCCGAAGCGAGGGTCCGAAGGTCCGAAGGTCCGAAGCCTCGCAGACAGCTCCTTTTTACCGGTTTTTCGACTACGACTTCGTTTTAACTCCGTTTTTCATTATTTTAACGTGGGATTTTCACCCAAAACTTTATTTTATAAACTAAGGCCCCAAAATATATAAATCTCCAGGGTTTTTATAAAATATATTAAAAGAATTGGTGATTGAACTAATTATTGAGGGAATATTTGCTTTTCCTTAATTTATGGCAAAAGCAAACCACCACCACCTCACTCTATGATTAGCCATTCTTTCCCACTATCCCTTGTCTCCTTAGTGGACCTTTACAGCCAATCTCCAGCTCTTCCCACGTTCTAAGAGCTGGAGGATTGATCCTCTCTCCTCATTCTCCATAAAACTCTTTCATTCTACACTTAGCAACCAAGAACACTCTCCAAAATTCTCTCATCTTTTCTCTCAACTTCAAGAACTTCAAGGCTTTCTCCAGGGATTTCTTTCTTCAATTTGTAAGTATCTTCATCATTCACATAATTATTAAACTCCATTCTACTCAAATCATTGATATCTTACACAAGTTCCATCTTATTCGGTGTTAGATTCTCGAGTCGTCAAGACATCTTCTTAGTGTTCTTGGGTTGAACACTTCCTCTCTCTCACTTTCATCTACTGAAACCACATAAGGTGAGTTCATACCCATACATTTACATGTTTTCTTAAGTTTTAAGGGGGAGAATACAAGTAAAATCATCAAGAACACAATTAAACTTTTCCTAACAGATTACATCAGAAAAGATGGACGTTAATCACGGACTGTTTTGGTCAAATTAAATATTTTAGTTTTCAAAACTGTTTCAGGTACAAGTAGTTCAAACTCTTAGCTTTAAAATGGCTACTTGCACATCCCCATATGATTTTTCTACAATTTATGGTGATTTTTACAAAACTGCCTGTCATTTCAGAGGCAAACCCGGACCAGTCTGTGATTATGAACATTTTCACCTCTGTTAGAGATCACTAAAAATCATGATAAAATTTACGAACAAACTAGACTCATATTCCAAACTCTCAAAATTTGCGGATTTGGATTTAGAGCTTTGATGATTTTTCTATAAATTTTCTAAGAACGGTAACAGAAACTGTTTTTAACGAAAAGTTGCTGTTAATTTCATTTCACCTTGTAACATGTTGAGCAAGGTGTATATCTTTATGTGATTATATGTTACTGCAATATATGACATTTTATCTTAATATTTAGACACACATCAGTTTACAACTGGATTTGGTCATATAAAATATAAAGAATAACAAGTGATTATAATCAAAGTACAATCGATACATTCAAACATTAAATAAACTATTTTGAATATAGTTTGCATACATTACCACGTACTACCCTTGGTTGATAAACTATAATAGGTATAGTTTATGATACATTACATAACACATACATTTAAAAAGGGTACATTTATACAAAGGATATTTTCATTAAGCAAGGTACGGCCATACGGTACCAAGTTTTCATAACACGTAATTCCGTTAATGACTTTGTGAGACATTTACTTCAAATTACCATTAAGTCCTGTATTGTAACCAGAGTCTCCTTGAGGGAGAGCGTGATACTTGTGTATAGATCTATATTGGGTTTGACAAACCCACACCTAAAGTGCATGCAACAGTTAGACCGATAGGTCTGGGGTGACAAATGTCATAACATTTCCGACGCCTGAAGAACGTCGTTTTAGGCAACCTTGGTCATAGTATGGTTATAATAAACTCACATAAAGTATTAACAAACATTGGAAATTACGGGAACTTCATTAAAATTTAACGAGTTTATGTCGATTTAAACTTGCATTGTTTTACTATAAATATGACAAATTACTTGTACATTTCGGTCTTTGGGTTTTAAGACTACATTTACACATTAAGGAAAATATTGGATTTTTCTAACACAAATACTACTTTTACAAACGAAAAGCTTATGAACTCACCAACCTTTGTGTTGACACTTTTTCAAACAACTTGTATTCTCAGGAAATCATTAAACAGGTAATCAAGTGCTTTTGAGGATGGGACGCTAAGGCGTCTACTATTTCATATTTTATCAACATATTGTAATTGATTCGTAAACATGTAATTCATACAATGATGTAATTTTTTTTCAATTATATATATGTTGGTTGTGTTTGCTTGAATTACTATTACAATTGCTGTTATGATACTATACATGAAGTCCTCCACCCCCGGACGTTTCCGCCATCCTTGGTTTGGGGGTGTGACAGATTGGTATCAGAGCGCAATTTATAGTGAATTAAGTATATCAAACCACATAAGATATACAAACTATAAACACAATTGGGACTAATAGTCTCTGATTTGTGCATTTTCAAATAAATATACTTTTAGAAAATAAATGATTTTTTTTTATTAAAAGTATAAATACATGCATACATGCTCATATAGTGTCATAACTAGAAGAACATAAAATAAAAGAAGAGGAGTTGTACATTATGGGTATGCCTTGGTATATGTAAATCAAGTCTGGGAAGGATATAGCCTGATCAACTATATCTGTCCGGGAATTGACTTGCATATACCGGGGGATGGTCAGGATGGACAACAAATCTAACAAACCTAATAACAGACTACAAAGGATACTTTAAGGACTCAAAACTAAACATTTACAAATACTATAGGAGTATTTTGTGTTACTATAATAAATTATCTGATAATTAAATAGGTCTTTATTTATAAATTAATAGCTGCTAAGTGGATGCGCTAAGGTCATATGTAACTAAGATGCTATAGACTTAGAATTTATGTATCTTTGTTTCACTTCCTGTCCTTGTTTGGTTGTGGTCTTGGAGTTAGGGTCATCTATTCGAAGGACTATTATATCTTAATCACATATGACTGGTATGCACTTTGCAACTAATTAAGTAACCGATAAAGATCATTTTAAAATATAATATATTAATTATGACCCGACTAAATTAGTATGCACTTTGCAACTTATGACAGAACCATGCCGCCAAGAAGAAGACCAAGACCTTCCAGCAACACAGCAACACCTCCTCCGCCGCCGCCTCCACAGTTTGATCCCGCGATGTTCCAGGCTGCAGTAACAGCAGCCGTAGCGGCCGCAATGTCGCAGATAGGGACCAACGGAGCTGGTGGTTCGGGATCGGGAGCTACACACTCTACCCACGGAGACAGTACGTGGCGTGCAAAAGAGTGTTCATACAAAGACTTCACAAATGGCAAACCCGACAACTTCAATGGAAGCGGGGGAGTCATCGCGTTGATGCAATGGTTTGAAAAGACCGAAGTAGTCTTTCAGGTGTGCTCTTGCCCCGAAGCGAGCAAAGTTTAGTTCGCAGCCTTCACCTTCACCGGCCGGGCCCTTACTTGGTGGAACTGCCGGATTAAGTCACTTACTCTCGAAGTGGCTAGCTCCATAACCTGGGCAGAACTAAAAACGTTGATGATGAAGGAGTACTGCCCGAGAGGTGAAATTCAAAAGCTAGAACAAGAACTTTGGAACCTCAGGATGACGGGCTCTGACCTTGAAACCTACACCACCCGATTCAATGAATTGGCTCTCCTCTGCCCAACAATGGTTACTCCGGAGGAGAAAAAGGTGGAGCGATACCTTTGGGGACTGTCTCTCCACGTGCAAAGTAGTGTCCTGGCTTCAAGGCCAACTACTTTTGACAGTGCCAGGGAGCTGGCACAACAACTTGTTGACCACCGAGCCGGTCATAATACTACAACCACCACCACTGATAAATCAAAAGGAGGAAACAACAAAAGGAAGTTCTGGAACGAAAAGAAGAGCCAACCAGCACAGGACCCCGCTAAGAAGCAACAAATTGTTGCTGTCCATGCTGCCACTAATACTGGCACTACTGCTACCACTCCAGCACCACCGAAGCCATATGCGGGAAAACTACCTAAGTGCAACAAGTGCAACTTTCACCACAATGGTGCTTGTAGGGAGATGCACTGTAACAACTGCGACAGGAAGGGGCACACTGCTCGTTTCTGTAAAGCGCCGGCTCAACCAATCAACCAAGTCGCCAGTACGGGGGCAACCCGGACCTGCTACAACTGTGGAGACGCAGGTCACTTCAAAAGAGACTGCCCCAAAGCACAAGCCCCTAATGCTGGTGGAGTAGGAAGAGTCCTGGCAATAGGACATGGGGAAGCAGTCGAGGATCCCACGGTGGTTACCGGTACGTTTCTCCTAAATAACTCTTATGCATGCGTACTATTCGATAGTGGAGCGGAGAGGAGTTTCGTGAGCCACCAATATAAACAGTTACTTGAACAAAATCCCCAATCACTAAAGGATACTTATGTAGTAGAAATGGCAAATGGGAAAGTAGAACGCACTAGCGATATATACTCAGAATGTACTCTCACTCTAGGCAACCATACATTTAAAATTGACCTGATGTCGGTCACCATAAAAAGCTTCGACGTAATCATCGGGATGGATTGGTTAGTTCCTCACCGTGCCGACATTCTATGTTACGAAAGGGCCGTTCGCCTCAATCTACCAAATGACGAAACCCTTCTCATCTATGGTAACAAACCTAGTGCGAATTTACAAATCATCTCATGCATCAAAGCCCAAAAGTATCTCCGGAAGGAGTACCACGCCTTCTTAGCCCATGTAGTAGACAAGAAACAAGACGTGAAAGACATCAAAGACATCCCCGAAGTGTGTAACTTCCCGGATGTGTTCCCAGAAGATCTTCCTGGTGTACCACTCGCACGACAAGTCGATTTCAGAATTGACTTAATACCCGGAGCTACCCCCGTAGCCAGAGCTCCATACCGCCTCGCACCATCAGAAATGCAAGAGTTGTCCAGTCAGTTGAACGAGCTTTTGAGCAAAGGGTTCATCAGACCAAGCTTCTCACCTTGGGGAGCACCAATCCTTTTTGTAAAGAAGAAGGACGGATCCTTTCGCATGTGCATCGACTATCGGGAACTAAACAAGCTCACCATCAAGAACCGATATCCTCTACCCCGAATCGATGACCTTTTCGACCAACTCCAAGGAGCAAATTTCTTCTCAAAGATCGACCTAAGGTCAGGCTACCATCAGCTACGAGTTCAAGAAGAAGATATTCCCAAAACTGCATTCAGAACTTGCTATGGGCACTACGAGTTTGTGGTGATGTCCTTCGGTTTAACAAACGCACCTGCGGTATTCATGGACCTAATGAATAGAGTGTGTCGACCCTACCTAGACAAGTTTGTAATCGTATTCATCGACGATATCTTGATCTACTCGCGAAGCGAAGAAGAGCATCGCCTACATCTACGCCAAGTGCTAGAGACACTAAGAGCGGAGAAGCTTTATGCTAAGTTCTCTAAGTGTGAATTCTGGATTAGAGAAGTGGATTTCCTTGGACATGTGGTAAGTGAGAAAGGCATACATGTGGATCCCTCCAAGATCAAGGCAATCGAGAATTGGTCAGCACCCAAGACGCCAACCGAAATTCGACAGTTCCTTGGGCTTGCTGGCTACTACCGAAGATTTATACAAAACTTCTCCAAGATTGCGAAACCACTCACCACCTTGACGCAGAAAGGTGTGATATTCAAGTGGGAAAATAAACAAGAAACTGCTTTCCAAACGTTAAAACAAGCCCTATGCAGCGCACCGATCTTGTCTCTCCCAGAGGGAACCGAGGACTTCGTAGTGTACTGTGATGCTTCGAATCAAGGCCTCAGATGTGTGCTCATGCAGAGAGGGAAGGTTATCGCGTATGCATCAAGACAGCTTAAGACGCACGAGGTTAATTATACTACGCACGACCTGGAATTAGGATCAGTGGTATTCGCTTTGAAGATCTGGAGACACTACCTCTACGGCACGAAATGCACTATCTTCACTGATCACAAAAGTCTTCAGCATATCCTCAATCAGAAAGAGCTCAACATGCGACAGAGGAGATGGGTGGAGTTGCTGAATGACTACGAGTGCGAAATTCGTTATCATCCGGGCAAGGCCAATGTAGTGGCCGATGCTCTAAGCAGGAAGGAGTACTCGGGCCGCCGAGTAAAATCCTTAACAATGACAATCCATTCCCACCTGACCATACAAATCAAGGAAGCTCAACTGGAAGCTTTGAAACCAGAAAAGGTGGCAGGAGAGACATTAAGGGGAATGGATAAAAACTTAGAAGTCAAGGATAATGGAGCACGTTATATCATGAACCGGATTTGGACACCAAAGTTCGGTGGACTCCGAGATGTCGTCATGAATGAAGCACACAAGACTCGATACTCCATCCATCCCGGGTCGGATAAGATGTATCTGGACCTCAAGAAATTATACTGGTGGCCGAACATGAAAGCTGAGATTGCTACCTATGTGAGCAAGTGCTTGACTTGCGCTAAGGTCAAAACCGAATACCAGAAACCATCCGGGCTATTACAACAGCCGGATATACCTGAGTGGAAGTGGGAACGAATAACCATGGACTTCATAACGAAGCTGCCTAAGACATCGGGCGGGCTTGACACAATATGGGTAATTGTAGACAGATTGACAAAATCAGCACACTTCCTACCAATGAAAGAAACCGACAAGATGGAGAAGCTGACTAGAACGTACATCAGAGAGATTGTACGACTCCATGGTGTGCCGATATCCATTATCTCCGATAGAGATAGTAGATTTACCTCACGGTTTTGGCAGTCTCTACAAAAATCATTGGGAACTAGGCTTGACATGAGTACGGCCTACCACCCACAAACCGACGGACAGAGCGAGCGAACCATTCAAACGTTGGAAGACATGTTAAGAGCTTGTGTGATAGACTTCGGTAAAGCATGGGATACCCATCTACCGCTTATCGAATTCTCCTACAATAACAGCTATCATACTAGCATCAAAGTCGCTCCATTCGAAGCTCTTTACGGTCGCAAATGCAGATCACCCCTGTGTTGGGCTGAGGTGGGGGATACACAGCTAGCTAGAGGGCAAGTCTCTAATAGCACCCTCACTGGCCCTGAAATCATAAGGGAAACCACAGAAAAGATCGTTCAAATTCGAGAGAGACTGAAAGCGTCTCGCGATCGGCAAAAGAGTTACGCAGACAAACGACGCAAACCCTTGGAATTCCAGGTGGGTGATAGAGTACTACTAAAAGTTTCCCCTTGGAAAGGAATGATACGATTCGGCAAACGCGGTGAACTAAATCCAAGGTACATCGGGCCATTTGAAATCCTCGCTAGGATTGGGCCAGTAGCATACAAACTTCGATTACCTCAGGAACTCGACAAAGTACATCCCACATTTCACGTGTCGAACCTAAAGAAGTGTTTGTCTGATGAGACACTCGTAATACCACTCGACGAAATCAAAGTTAACGAAAATCTCCACTTCGTGGAGGAACCAGTCGAAATCATGGATCGGGAAATCAAACGAACGAAACAAAGTCGTATTCCCATCGTGAAGGTACATTGGACCGCTAAACGAGGACCCGAATTCACCTGGGAACGCGAGGATCAGATGAAACAAAAGTATCCACATCTCTTCCCAAACTCTTGAAATCCCAGTCAAAATGAAAATTTCGGGACGAAATTCCTTCTAACGGGGGGATGATGTGACAACCCTCAAATTTCGGTCAATTCAAAGTCAACAAGTCAAACCGGTCAACTCCAATAACCCTTGTATGCTAGGGTTTACGTTATGTAATCACTATACAATTCGCTATTTTAATGAGAAATCATCATTTGGAAAGTTCATGTGTTTGATTTTCCTTAGCCTTAACAAGTGCTAAACAACGAACCAAAGCGATAAAACACTATTACACAATCATCGGGATTGTGTAAGACACTAAAACACGGTTTAATGGGGTTTACGAACCTTGCGTTGTGAAGCCGGACACTCAAATTAAGCACAAACGAAACCTCTCTAAATCGTTTTCACTCTATCTCTTTCTATTTGAAATCTCTCCCAAATCTCTCCCAAATCTCTCCCAAATCTCACTCAAAAGTTACTTTAACTTTTTGTAATCATTTGGGTCATCTCGACCCTTGACCGGGTCAAAAATCGCTTGAAACGGAGTAAAAACGAGTAAAATAGCTTTAAGGATCCGAAACCTAAGCTTCTGGACCGAAGCCTCGCATCCGAAGCCTCGCATCCGAAGCCTCGCATCCGAGGCCTCTGATCCAAAGCGAGGGTCCGAAGGTCCGAAGCGAGGGTCCGAAGGTCCGAAGGTCCGAAGCCTCGCAGACAGCTCTTTTTTACCGATTTTTCGACTACGACTTCGTTTTAACTCCGTTTTTCATTATTTTAACGTGGGATTTTCACCCAAAACTTTATTTTATAAACTAAGGCCCCAAAATATATAAATCTCCAGGGTTTTTATAAAATATATTAAAAGAATTGGTGATTGAACTAATTATTGAGGGAATATTTGCTTTTCCTTAATTTATGGCAAAAGCAAACCACCACCACCTCACTCTATGATTAGCCATTCTTTCCCACTATCCCTTGTCTCCTTAGTGGACCTTTACAGCCAATCTCCAGCTATTCCCACGTTCTAAGAGCTGGAGGATTGATCCTCTCTCCTCATTCTCCATAAAACTCTTTCATTCTACACTTAGCAACCAAGAACACTCTCCAAAATTCTCTCATCTTTTCTCTCAACTTCAAGAACTTCAAGGCTTTCTCCAGGGATTTCTTTCTTCAATTAGTAAGTATCTTCATCATTCACATAATTATTAAACTCCATTCTACTCAAATCATTGATATCTTACACAAGTTCCATCTTATTCGGTGTTAGATTCTCGAGTCGTCAAGACATCTTCTTAGTGTTCTTGGGTTGAACACTTCCTCTCTCTCACTTTCATCTACTGAAACCACATAAGGTGAGTTCATACCCATACATTTACATGTTTTCTTAAGTTTTAAGGGGGAGAATACAAGTAAAATCATCAAGAACACAATTAAACTTTTCCTAACAGATTACATCAGAAAAGATGGACGTTAATCACGGACTGTTTTGGTCAAATTAAATATTTTACTTTTCAAAACTGTTTCAGGTGCAAGTAGTTCAAGCTCTTAGCTTTAAAATGGCTACTTGCACATCTCCATATGATTTTTCTACAATTTATGGTGATTTTTACAAAACTGCCTGTCATTTCAGAGGCAAACCCGGACCAATCTGTGATTATGAACATTTTCACCTCTGTTAGAGATCACTAAAAATCATGATAAAATTTACGAACAAACTAGACTCATATTCCAAACTCTCAAAATTTGCGGATTTGGATTTAGAGCTTTGATGATTTTTCTATAAATTTTCTAAGAACGGTAACAGAAACTGTTTTTAACGAAAAGTTGCTGTTAATTTCATTTCACCTTGTAACATGTTGAGCAAGGTGTATATCTTTATGTGATTATATGTTACTGCAATATATGACATTTTATCTTAATATTTAGACACACATCAGTTTACAACTGGATTTGGTCATATAAAATATAAAGAATAACAAGTGATTATAATCAAAGTACAATCGATACATTCAAACATTAAATAAACTATTTTGAATATAGTTTGCATACATTACCACGTACTACCCTTGGTTGATAAACTATAATAGGTATAGTTTATGATACATTACATAACACATACATTTAAAAAGGGTACATTTATACAAAGGATATTTTCATTAAGCAAGGTACGGCCATACGGTACCAAGTTTTCATAACACGTAATTCCGTTAATGACTTTGTGAGACATTTACTTCAAATTACCATTAAGTCCTGTATTGTAACCAGAGTCTCCTTGAGGGAGAGCGTGATAGTTGTGTATAGATCTATATTGGGTTTGACAAACCCACACCTAAAGTGGATGCAACAGTTAGACCGATAGGTCTGGGGTGACAAATGTCATAACATTTCCGACGCCTGAAGAACGTCGTTTTAGGCAACCTTGGTCATAGTATGGTTATAATAAACTCACATAAAGTATTAACAAACATTGGAAATTACGGGAACTTCATTAAAATTTAACGAGTTTATGTCGATTTAAACTTGCATTGTTTTACTATAAATATGACAAATTACTTGTACATTTCGGTCTTTGGGTTTTAAGACTACATTTACACATTAAGGAAAATATTGGATTTTTCTAACACAAATACTACTTTTACAAACGAAAAGCTTATGAACTCACCAACCTTTGTGTTGACACTTTTTCAAACAACTTGTATTCTCAGGAAATCATTAAACAGGTAATCAAGTGCTTTTGAGGATGGGACGCTAAGGCGTCTACTATTTCATATTTTATCAACATATTGTAATTGATTCGTAAACATGTAATTCATACAATGATGTAATTTTTTTTTCAATTATATATATGTTGGTTGTGTTTGCTTGAATTACTATTACAATTGCTGTTATGATACTATACATGAAGTCCTCCGCCCCCGGACGTTTCCGCCATCCTTGGTTTGGGGGTGTGACAGATTGAATCACCCACATAAGGTGAGTTCATACCCCTATTATCAATCTTTTAAATGTTTTAAATGCTTTTAAGGGGGGGAATACAAGTTGAACACAATGATAATTGTGTAAATGTTATTTGTGATAACTATCATATTGAAAGGATTTCTTATGCTTTATAAGTGATCAAAACCATTTCAAAAACTCTTTTTAAGTTATGTTACTTTATTGTTTATAAAACACCGTTTTTAAAGTACAATCATAACTCAGTAGATAAATGAGTATTTTATTCAAGTCAGTAACAGTTCAAGTAAACATACTAGTAAACTATAATAGGTATAGTTTAGGGGTTCAGTACATACTATAAAGAGAAACAGGAAAGAACATACTATAAAGAGAAACAGGGAGGAACATACAATATACTATAACAGCAGAACAAATCATGATTAACAAAATTATACCAATGATCACTAACTCATTGTTCTAAACAAAAGGTGATAATAAAAGTGGTATAACAAGAACAAGATAACACTAATGTGAGACTATTTCACGGCTTAGCAATTTCTATGTTAAGTCACGTTTTTTAACCAGAGTCTCCTGGAGGGAGAACGTTATTAGTATGGTTACAACCACATCACATTATGACCTTAAGTAAACAATTTGGTTTTTAAGGTAGTCAGTACTTCAGTAGTCACTTTAAAAGACTACTGCATACTTACATTTTCCCATTACTTTCATATTGTGATATTCTCACTTGAAAGGAAATGCAAACTATTTTCAAGTAAAGATAGTTATAAACTAGGGAAAACTTACATCATTACAAGCGACGAACAGAACAGTCGAGTCATAGTACATTCTTTAGAAAAGGGGCCTATAATGCTAACTTTATGATTCCTTAGTTTATCCATCAGGAATATATATTAATTGGATTCGATAGGTAGTAGGATGTGTGCTTTCCGCTTCATTTCCTGTTCCTTGTTTGGTTGTGGGCTTATAGCAGATGCACCCAGTCTATTATCTATTCGATCTTAGCTATATATATATATTTCGTATACACTAAGTAAACATAAGGAGTACCCGGTATAGGTCAGGTTATAGGATACAAATTCAATACATCATTTTCTAGTACAAAAACATACTTTTCAAGTAGAACATTTGGTAGACAAAACTAGAAACTTACCAGTAAAAGGTTTAATCCTTTTTATTAAACCAGTATAACTTAAAGGACCTTAAGTGGTTAATTCTATAATACCTTAGTTTATACACCAGGGTTATATATAATTAATATCCGATAGGTAGTTGGATGTGTGATTTCCGCCTTACTTCCTGTTCCTTGTTTGGTTGTGGGCTTAGGGCAGATTCACACAATTAACTATATGTTCGATATTAGATTATATATAGCCAGTATAAGCTAAGTGATCATAGAAGGAACTATTGTGGTTACTATTTTTACTAAGGAAAATAAGGGTTTTTCTTAAAGAATGTTTTCATCAAATATAAAGGAACTATTACAGTTAACTCCGTGAGTACCAAGTGATTACACACCAGGGTTATATAAAACGAAGACCTAACAAACAATGGGATGTGTGACTTCCGCCTCATTTGTTGTTCCTTGTTTGGTTGTGGGCTTAGGGCAGATTCACACAACCGATTATTTGTTTACTCTGGGTTTTATATAACTTGTATCCATTTAGTACTCATAGAAAGGATTGTAGAGTCATTTTACTTATTTTTCATCATATCAGAAGATATAGGATCTTCTGGAGGAAGAGACAAACTTTTCTAAAAGAACTTTCAACTTACTTTACATCACTAAAATCTTATGAACTCACTAGCTTAAATGCTGATCTACTCTTTCAAAATAACTTGTATTCTCAGGAAACTAGTAGACAGGTACGCGTGCTGAGATTCAGAAGATGGAGCATAGTAGCTTCGTGTCTTGTTTTGTTATTTACCTTTGTATTCTATGTTATGTGAACCACATACTTTGTAAACACTTTCTTTCAAATGTAATGGTTGTTTGTTACTTTGATTACTATGATGCATGTCTTGTTATACTAAACATGACGTCCTCCGCCCGCGAACGTTTCCGCCGTTCCGGTTTGGGGGTGTGACACTTGACCACATACTTTGCAATATCGAGCTTCATCGTCAGCCACCAGTAATAGGGTTTTAGGTCCCTATACATTTTAGTGCTATCGGGATGAATCGAGTACACGGTTTTGTGAGCTTCTTCCATCAAGAAATCTCTTATTCCTCCTGACTTAGGCACCGAAATTCGATCTTGGAATACCTTCAGTCCGTGACTGTTTATACCGAACACTAACGTTTTTCTCAAACGTTCTTCCTTTCGGTCATTCTTTTCTTAAGCTTCTTCTTGAGCTTTCTTTATACCCTCCACAGTTGTCGAGACAACTTCTATTCTCAACGCTCTTGCCCTTTTTCTTTCAAGATTGACTTTCCGACTGAGAGCATCAGCAACAACATTTGCTTTACCGGGGTGGTAAAGTATCTCACAGTCATAGTCCTTAAGTAACTCTAGCTAGCGTCGTTGCTTCATATTCAATTCTTTCCGATTAAAGAGATATTGGTGACTCTTATGATCAGTGAAAAGTTTGCACTTCGAGCCATAAAGGTAATGCCTCCATATCTTTAGAGAAAATACTACCGTTTCCAACTCCAAATCATGAGTGGGGTAGTTCTTTTCATGCTCTTTCAGTTGTCAAGACGCATATGCTATCACCTTTTCTCTTTGGGTCAACACACAACCCAACCCAACACCAGACGCATCGCTGTAAACAGCGAAGTCTTCAACCCCATCAGGTAGAGAAAGAATCGGTGCTTCACATAACTTCTTCTTTAGCAACTCGAATGCTTCTTTGTGCTTATCACTCCAAGCATAAGTAGCTCCTTTGTGAGTCAAAGCTGTTAATGGAGTAGCGATCGAAGAAAAGCCTTGGATAAACCTTCGGTAATATACAGCTAATCCTAGAAAGCTTTGGATCTCCGTGGGACTTTTCGGTTGTTCCCACTTCATCACAACTTCAATCTTTGCTGGATCAACCATTATCCCTTCTTGGTTGACCATGTGACCCAAGAATTGGACTTCTCGAATCCAAAAATCACATTTGGAGAACTTGGCATACAACTTCTCCTTCTTCAAGACTTCGAACACTTCTTGCAAGTGTCTGCCATGCTCCTCTTGGCTTTTCGAATAAATCAGAATGTCATCTATGAAAACTATCACAGATTTATCAAGGAACGGTTTACAAACCCTGTTCATTAAATCCATGAATGTTGCTGAAGCATTGGTTAGTCCAAACGACATAACCAAAAACTCGTAGTGTCCATATCGTGTTCTGAATACAGTCTTCTCGATATCCTGCTCTCTCACCTTCAGCTGATGATATCCTGACCTAAGATCGATCTTCGAGAAATAGCTTGAACCTTGTAGCTGATCGAACAGGTCATCAATCCTTGGCAATGGATATCTATTCTTTTTCGTTGCCTTATTCAGCTCTCTGCAATCAATGCACATCCTCATACTCTCGTCCTTTTTCTTCACGAATAACATCGGAGCTCCCCAGGGTGATGAACTAGGTCTAATGAAACCTTTGTCCAATAACTCCTGAAGTTGCATCACCAGCTCCTTCATCTCCGTTGGTGCTAATTGGTAAGATGCTTTTGCTATTGGCGCCGTTCCTGGTAACAAGTCAATACAGAATTCTACTTGTCGATCAGGCGTTAATCCAGGAAGATCCTCAGGAAATACTTCCGGATAATCACCCACGTCAGGAATGCTCTGCATCTCCTTTTTCTCCTTCTTTGCATCAATCACGAAGAAAAGCCTTGGATAAACCTTCGGTAAGATCCAGCTAATCCTAGAAAGCTTTGGATCTCCCTGGGACTTTTCGGTTGTTCCCACTTCATCACAGCTTCAATCTTTACTGGACCAACCATTATCCCTTCTTGGTTGACCACGTGACCCAAGAATTGGACTTCTCGAATCCAAAAATCACATTTGGAGAACTTGGCATACAACTTCTCCTTCTTCAAGACTTCCAACACTTCTTGCAAGTGTCTGCCATGCTCCTCTTGGCTTTTCGAATAAATTACAATGTCATCTATGAACACTATCACAGATTTATCAAGGAACGGTTTACAAACCCTGTTCATTAAATCCATGAATGCTGCTAGAGCATTGGTTAGTCCAAACGACATAACCAAAAAATCGTAGTGTCCATATCGTGTTCTGAATGTAGTCTTCTCGATATCCTGCTCTCTCACCTTCAGCTGATGATATCCTGACCTAAGATCGATCTTCGAGAAATAGCTTGAACCTTGTAGCTGATCGAACAGGTCATCAATCCTTGGCAATGGATATCTATTCTTTATCGTTGCCTTATTCAGCTCTCTATAACAATGCACATCATCATACTCTCGTCCTTTTTCTTCATGAATAACACCGGAGCTCCCCAGGGTGATGAACTAGGTCTAATGAAACCCTTGTCCAATAACTCCTGAAGTTGCATCATCAGCTCCTTCATCTCCGTTGGTGCTAATCGGTAAGGTGCTTTTGCTATTGGCGTCGTTCCTGGTAACAAGTCAATACAGAATTCTAATTGTCGATCAGGCGGTAATCCAGGAAGATCCTTGGGAAATACTGTTGGATTAATGTCTAAGTCCATAACTATATTTGGTATGTACTTGACCCGACCCGGCATGGTCCATTTGGGTTGCACTTCACCGACACAATTTATATGGATAGTCTTTTGAGAATAGTATATTTATGATTTATATTAATATATTATAAGTTCTAATATATTAATATATAATCATATTATTTAATTAGTATTGATCAAGAATTAATTTATAATTAATTAAGTGATCAAAAGGAACTAATTAAATATGGACTCTTAGATATATAAATATATATATATATATATATATATATATATATATATATATATGTGTGTGTGTAGTGGGCCAAGTTCATTTAGGTTGGGCTAAGTCTTCATGGATAGTCCATGGAGCTTTAACCCATGGATCCTAGGAAATGAAAGGTCATGGGTATTAGGGTTTAACCCTAATCCTTCACACTATATAAAGGGTCTTATGGTTCATGAAATTATGCTAGTGGCTAGTGCGGATACACTAAAGAGGGCAATAACCGATTTCATAGTGTGAGCCAAGTATCCATATTCTCTAAAGGTTTTCCAAGGTGTTTTGGTGATTTGTGATTCCACTTGAGGCTTCCACACTATTGGGGCTAAGCTCTTAAAGCTTGAAGACATCAAGCTACATCAAAAGGTTTGTCATCTAACTAGAACTTTGTAGTATAGGTGCTTCATAATATGCTAGTTAGGATGAAACCTTGGAATATTTAATATTTGCATGTATAATAGAGAAAACATAGATCCAAGGTTTATAGGGTTGCATGTACACCATAGGAGTGTTAGAATGCTCAAAACCCAATAGTGGTGTCAGAGCCATGGGTTGTTTTCTGTTATATTGATGTAAATGTTTTATTTTCAAAGTTGGAAAAAAAAGGAAAAAGACATGACGTTTGTCAAATTTTAAGATAATTACTTGTTTTTGTGAAAAACTAATTATTTGTAAAGTTTGAATCATTTGTTATATGAGTTGAATTAGGTCAAATTTAGTAAAAGATAAAATGATATGATTATTTTATTAGTTTTAAAAGTTTGATCTAAAGAGTTTTTTGAAACCTCCATAAGTTATGGATATGAAAAGGTTTTTAAAAAAATTGATTCAAAGTTTTTTATGGAGTTACAAAACTTAGTATTAATGTTTTAAAGAATTCCATAACTTGTTCTTAAGTTATGGAACATGAAAAGTTTCATCATAAAACAAGTATTTAACTCCATAAGTTATGGAATCCAAAAGTTTTCAAGAGTTACAAAACTTGCCCTCAAGTTTTGGTATTTGGAAAAAGTTTTTTTATGATAAAAAAAGAAAGAATTGAATTCTAAAACTCTTGGGTTCATAACTTAAACAATTAATTAAATGGTTTTAATTTTGAATTTAATAATTGGAATTATGATGTTTTTATTGAATAATTCAATTAACTCTTATGGACTTTATTAATAGATAATTAAAGTGTTTAATTAAAAGAGAATTAATAATTCCATAATGACATGGTTTAAATTTAATTAAATTAAGAGTATAGTTTAATTAATAGATTAAACCACCAAGTATTTTAAATGTCTAAAATACACCCTTATACTATTATAATATTAAAAGTTTAATATATTATATGTATAAGAGCAAGTCGTCTTACCATTAGTAGGCCTCATTCACGAAGCCGGCCTATAAGGGGGGTATAAGGTTACTGCCTATAAAATGGCAGTTTAATGGGTGTCCACTCTCACCCACCGCTTCCTTGACTGGTGGAGGGTCGTTAGCCGAACAGGTAGGACAAGGACTATAATTCTCCCTTCATTAAAAGTATTAATGATAAATACTAAGTAACTAAACCTTTTATAAATTCCCAATCTTAGTTACTTAGGAAAATGTGAATAAGGTGCTAATCCATGAAAATACACTTTGTACTTTGTTTAAGCTGTTAGTGGAGCGTGTGTGGTTAACCGACACACTAACCTGGACTTAACAAGGTAGGCAAAGGGTAACTTAATGTTTATCATAGTATCGTTGGAGCGTGTGTGGTTAACCGGCACATCGATTGAGGGGTAAATATTAAGGGTACCAAGTATATTTGAATGGTTACTTCACACCTTGTTTTGTGATCCTCGGCATCCCTGTCACAAAACCTGAAGGGCACACTCGAGATTGAAACATGCCATTGAAAAGTTCAATGAATCTCAAAAGAATCTAGGAGTTTCAAAACCAATTAAAACCAAATAATACATTTCGTTTATCTTGGTGGAAATTGGTGAATCGTCATTCACCTACCTTCAAATATTTTATAGCTTGGATTACGGCATCCCTCTTCCAAGTTATAAAATAGTTTGTTGGGTCCTAGGCTTAATATATCATATTGGGTGTTATATTAAGGACTTAAATCAACTTTACGTGAATTTCTCCCATTGTTGATGTCTGGTTTAGACAACAATGATCTTCCCAAACCAAGCTTTCCTAATGAATATGACTTCCCGAGTTTGGCTCATGGAAGTCATACTTCTCTTCCTCCACCTCCTCCAATTATTCTCCCTAACCCACAAGTTCAAGGTCACTCAAGCCCTAATGGCAAGCAAGGTTTATGTGTGATCACATCTTAGAGATGAAGTCACATATTGACAAGCCGGGAGAGTTGAGTGTCAAAGTCTTGAGAAAATTGGATGTTCAGTCACTTTCTAAGTCACATTGTGAGTTCCTTTGGGACTACTATGAAACAGACTATGACATGAACCTTAATGATCATATTTATTTGCTTGGTGCTGCTAAATCAGCAATGATTTGGAACGATAGTAAAACAAATTTGATTAGAAGATCAACTTCCCAAAAACTTTATGGACAGTGACAATGGTGACACTGGAAATCCAGAAAAAGCATTCTCTTCCCAATGGAAAGGGATTGACCATAGTCAACCCGGTTGACCAAATGGTAAAGAGAAAGGCTAAGTTTGAGATAGTCCCATTACCAAAGGTTCCATATGTTTATTTTGCCAAAGGAAGGGGCGTTGATTGCAAACCTGCCAAATTTACCTAAGGATGTTAAAGTCAATAAGTTTGACTCTACATCAGGTAGAGCCCGTTATCTAACTCTGTTAAGTTCTATTCTGAGATCCTCATTACATGATGTGACTAGGTCACATGTTGATGTTTTAAGAATCAAAGAATAGAGAGAAATCTTAAAGGAAGTATATGCTGATTCTGATCGCGAAGGTGGATTTCGATCGCATCAGAACTTTGAGCAGTTGCTTAAGAAGTTATGATATATTGGTAAGGAATAGATAACAACAATTTTCCATGTGGATTGTAAGGATAAGTTTTTCCGCAAAGTTTTAAAATAAAAGAAAATTGTTTAATTTTATTTATTTGAAGTATCCTTACAATGGTATTTGTAAAAAATTGTTGCTTATATGATTCCACTGACAGCAATATTGGAAAATGGATTTGATTCTTTCATTTGTGGTAGTGTCTAAATTTACCAAATCAGGAAAGTTCCTCATCACCCAAGTTTCAATTGGACCGAAACTTGGAATCATGCAAGTTGAATAGTATAATGAATGAGAACTTTCGAGCATTGGAAAATCAAGACTAATTACTTGTTCACATGGATGTGTGAGTCAAGTGAAGGACTAAAGGGATTGAGTACACATTCTTGTGCACTGGTCATGTCCACCACAAAGCTCGTTAAGACTATTTGATTTACTAAAGTTTAGTAAATATGGTTATACTTACAAGTTTAAGTATAATTCTGAACATTGGAAAAGTCTTAATGTATGGCAGAACGAATGGGAAGAATCAAATTAGGCAGAAAGATAAAAGTTTCTCAAATCTGAAAAGATGGGAGAGTACTTTAGTATCATGTTTGTGATCATCTTAATGATTTAGAAATCATATAACAATTAGTCCTCTAAAGGTCATCTTAGTGCATTATTATGACTAAGAAGAGGAGTCATGAATTGTTGAAATGGTTAGATCAGGAAGATGAGTCATACTTCATTCCAAAACAATTCTTAGAGTCATACTCCAAGATTGTAACTTGAGTGACATATCTTAAAGAAAGGTTTAAAACACTTGTCAAATGTAAGAGTAAAAGTGTCCTACTCTTGTACATTTGAAATTGGTAAGTTGTGATGTTTTGGATAAAACAAAGACCAACTAAGGCCAATTGTGTGAAGTGTTTGTCTTGATAAAGAATCCGCACTATCTCTTGAATATTTGGCAAGATAGTCTTATATGTCAAGAGGATAGTGGGAGTCTTAAAGTTCCTAAAAAGAATTTCAAGAACTAATCAAGAATAAAACCTGAGGTTCTTCACTAGCACACGACTTGAGGTTTATAACCTATCGTGTTGACATATTCTGTGCCCATTCCAGTTAAATTTGGCTTTGCATAGGAGTTTTGAAAGTTCTCAATTGGTTGCATAACAACTTGGAAGCAATGGCAGGCCCTGTACTGCCAGGTGGCAAGAAGTTAAGATTCCATAAGTTCAGTCCATATGAGTTTGGATTTGTCATTATCCTTGTCATGTGACTATGGTTTTGACGATTCACATGGATAAGAACACATACACCATAAAATCTAAGGGTCATAAGGTTTCTCTCCGATTCATGAAAATGATGGTGAGGAAACACTTCCACCAAGTAGATTTGAAGCAGATGGCAAAAGGTCTAAACAATTGAGACTATGATTACGGAATCCCTTTTCATAGTTCTGAAATTGTTTAGACACACATGCATGCTATCTAAGGAAAGGTGTATGATTTTGATAAAGTTTTATCAAAGCATCTCGTATAAGAAATCTGAACTTTGGTAAGAAAGTCAATAAAGTATTGATTTCTAGAAGTCCAGCTAATTTCTGAGTACATGTCAAAGCTAGTGGGAGCATAAGTGTTATGCTAATAATCATCATGTTAGTGGGCGCATGATAATTATTGTTAGTGTTGCAAGTTAGCAATGTTAATTATAGAAAACAAAAGTTTCAATTCGTGAGGCTGCAGGGATTGAAAAAGTTGTTTTGCTATAATTAAGGGAGAGGATATACTTCATTTCAGTTCTAAAGGCTTAGATTGAGACCTTAATCATCCTTAGTCAAGAATATATATATGAATTTCATGTTGGATTGGTTCAACTTAAGGAAATTCTATATATTGCGTTCTCAAAATTCGATTATGATTACGGCATCCCTCTTCATAGTCAAATTTTGAAAACATGGCAAATAAAAATATTGTAGCAAAAGACTGGTCTAGAATCATGTCTTTATGTGAGACATCATGAATCGTGTACCATTTGCTTTGGGTACAGGATCGATTGCATGTGCTATAATATTTGTCATTTCTAAATTTTTCCAAATGCCCAGAGGCATTAAGAAGGGAAAAGGTCTAGAATTGGATATGACTAAAATGATTAAGCAATTGTCGAGGACAATCTGAGGTTTACCAAAGATTGGTTGCTCAGGGATAGTTGGAAGTATAGTGCTAATTTTGGAAGGACCATATTGACATATTCTGAAAAGAGGAATCTCTTATTCAGAAGTGATAGTGAAAATGAGAATATGGAGTTGTCTCTATAGGTGGAAGTTATCTGTGTAAGATTAGAAAACTTAATGCAAGAAGCATGTCCAAAGCAATGTACTTTGAATATGAGACTTAGTTTCCATGGAGTTGATCTCCATTGGAATACCTTATAATGACTGTTGACAAGTCTTTGTGACTTTGTACATATTCATTACAGGAGGGTCAGTGCATATAAGTTTAAAATCTAAACAGATTTCGATAAATGATAGGAATTTGAAATTCTCACATTTTTCGATAAGGATTTGGGAGTGTGAAATTAGAATCATTGAAATTATGTTCAATTGGTTTATTTCACAAAGTAAGGATCATAGACAAACATAGAGTGCATACGTGGTGTATGGCAAAGCTATTGTTTAAGAAAAACATAGTGTACATGCTTGGAGCACGGGACAACTAGTGTTTTTAATTCAAGTATAAAGTTGATAAAACCGAAACAATGAATAATGAGTAATCAGTATGGTGATAAATAAAAGTGTTTATTTATATTCATAGGGTTTGATACCATATTTGATTCATTTATTCTTGTGTTTCACTTTGCATGTTTTGACTTCCAGAATAACTAAGTCACTCTTCCTGAATGATTAAGTTATTCAAACCATCCACAGTCGGTCATACGTTGGAAGTAGATATGAATCAAGACTGTCATGGGTTGGTTTGTAGAGGTCCAAGTTGGTGGACAAAGTGGTGCTACAACACTCATGAGTGCTCATAAGTTCTGAGTATTGGATTCAACCCGCGCTCATTTGAATCACTTCATGGATTTTATCATGAGTGATCATGAGACGATAATATCTTATATTCTTCAAACCTAGAGATATGAGTTGTTACTATGAGTTGGTTATACATTGATTGCACGAAAACGCATTGGTAACTCGATGTTATAAAATGTGCCTTTGTGTATGATTCAACAAGTAGTAGAACAAGCCATATGAGTCGAAGTTTATCCATTCCTTTTACCTTCGAGATAAAAGCGATATCTGTGGGCCCCTCGATGATTTAGCGATGACACATGTGAGTGCTTGGCCAAGCCAGGACTGATTTGATTTGTTCAATCAGTCAGTCATCATAAATCGAAAATCGGGAAACAAAAAATGGACAGAGAGAATGATTATAATCCATGTCTCAGTCCATATGATATCTAGAATGGAGGAATATATGATCACTTATCTAATGGACAAGTCATTGACAAAGGTCAGAGTTCATTGACAAGATCAGAGTTCGACAGCGGCTTTAAGAGCTACGATTGCCAGTTGGTTTTTGAAGTCATACTCAATAATAGTTTTAGACTTATCCAAGTGGGAGACTGTTGGATTAATGTCTATGTCCATAACTATATTTGGTATGTACTTGACCCGACCCTACATGGTCCATTTGGGTTGCACTTCACCGACACAATTTATATGGATAGTCTTTTGAGAATAGTATATTTATGATTTATATTAATATATTATAAGTTCTAATATATTAATATATAATCATATTATTTAATTAGTATTGATCAAGAATTAATTTATAATTAATTAAGTGATCAAAAGGAACTAATTAAATATGGACTCTTAGATATATATATATATATATATATATATATATATATATATATATATATATATATATATATATATATATATATATATATGTGTGTGTGTGTAGTGGGCCAAGTTCATTTAGGTTGGGCTAAGTCTTCATGGATAGTCCATGGAGCTTTAACCCATGGATCCTAGGAAATGAAAGGTCATGGGTATTAGGGTTTAACCCTAATCCTTCACTCTATATAAAGGGTCTTATGGTTCATGAAATTATGCTAGTGGCTAGTGTGGATACACTAAAGAGGGCAATAACCGATTTCATAGTGTGAGCCAAGTATCCATATTCTCTAAAGGTTTTCCAAGGTGTTTTGGTGATTTGTGATTCCACTTGAGGCTTCCACACTATTGGGGCTAAGCTCTTAAAGCTTGAAGACATCAAGCTACATCAAAAGGTTTGTCATCTAACTAGAACTTTGTAGTATAGATGCTTCATAATATGCTAGTTAGGATGAAACCTTGGAATATTTAATATTTGCATGTATAATAGAGAAAACATAGATCCAAGGTTTATAGGGTTGCATGTACACCATAGGAGTGTTAGAATGCTCAAAACCCAATAAATACTTCCGGATAATCACACACGACAGGAATGCTCTGCATCTCCTTTTTCTCCTTCTTTGCATCAATCACGAATGCCAAATATGATGTACATCCTTTGGCCAAACACTTTCTGGCTTTCATTAGAGAAATAATCCCAGAATTTACTTTGCGTTTGTCCCCATACACCATAATTGACTCTTTCCCTAGCGGGTTTACTTTTACAATCTTCTTCTTGCACAGTATTTCGGCATCATTGGCGCTAAGCCAATCCATTCCCATCACGATGTCGAAACCATTTAACTCAATAGGCAATAATTGCTCGTGGAACTTATTCCCATTCAAATCAATTAATACGTTTTTCATACGATGGCTAATAGGTATAAACTTGCCACTAGCAACTTCGACTAATAAAGCATTATCTAGTCTATCAACAGGCAAAGCTAGTTTTGTGCCAAATTCATGCGAAATAAAGGAGTAGTTGGCTCCAGAATCAAATAAAATTTGGGCAGGCAATTCGTTTACGAGAAAGGTACCTGAAGTGACATCAGCTTCTTCTTTAGCAGCTTCCAGTGTCATCTGAAAGGCTCTCGCCTTCGGCTTTGGTGGAATGTTGGGTTTTGCTGCCTCCTTCTTTTTCGGACAATCCCTCGAGATGTGCCCCTTCTCACCACACCCATAGTAGACTTTCTTGGTAAGGGTGCATTCGTTGGCATAGTGCCCTGGCTTTCCACATTTGAAGCATGTGGCTTCCCCGCCACATTTCCCAAGATGTTTCTTCTTGCATTTGTCGCACCATTTCGCTTCGCCTCCTCCGCCTCCTCTCGAACTAGACTTCGAGAATTTACCCTTTTTGCTGGACCCTGAGGGTCCGTCGAACTTCCTCTCCTCACCAACCTCTGACCTCTCCAGACCCTTCTCCCTAATCTGGGTCTCAACATTTCTAGCAGTCCAGATGGCGGCTTTCAATGTGGTTGCTTGTTTAACCATTGGACCAAAGTCCGTTGGTAATCCGAGGGCAAACTTATTGACCTTTGAGAGTTCTGTTGGAACTAGGTATGGGATAAGCTTCATCTTTTCTGTGAAACTTGCAGCGTATTCAGTAACGCTCATTTTTCCCTTCATCAAATTCTGAAACTCATTATTGATTTCCAGAAGGTCCTACTCGGAGCAGTATTGCAATTTGAGTTGCACCACAAAGTCTTCCCAAGACATCTTGCTCATTTCTCCCTTGGGCATCGAGTCAGCTAACAGCTTCCACCAACTCAACACTCCAGATTTCAACAGAGGGATCGCAAGAGCGGTCTTCTGTCTATTGCTGCATTTGCAAATTTCAAACATTGTCTCCATTTCGGAGATCCAGTTTATAACTTCTACCGGCATCGGGCTTCCGGATAGACATGGTGGTTTGGATGCCATGAAATCTTTGTACTTGCATCCACGTCCGTTGTTTCCTCCATCCTGTTTGTTATGTCTAACAAACGGTGGGTTGGCTTGACCAATAATCCCACTGAAGTTTCCTCCTTCCGACTGCCCTTCACTTAATTCGGGCTGTACGATCGGCATCGAAGGTTCTTCACGATTCTGCTGAAGCAGACGTCTAGTTTCTTCCATCTGACGATCCAACATCGTCTGAATCATCAGTTGTACACCAGTTATTATCATTGGCTCAGGTGCTGCTGCTACAACAGGTATTTGCTCAATTACAGGTGGTTGATTCTTGTTTTCGTCTGCGTTTCCAACGCCGCTTCTTGTTCTTGCCATTGTTGATCTATACAACGAATAAGGTGAATTTAGATCCTTATTCACGATAGATAATAAATTATCCAAATCACCCCGAAATGTTTACATGCTAGTTCTAATATCGTAGTCCTACGCTTAGAACCCTAAACATATAAGGTTTCCACATCCGGTTGGCAACAAACCGTAGATCCAAACAAATAATATCATATATGGCAAACATATAACATTTAGCACATAAAAGCATTTTAGGAAACTTTCCTAAAATAAACTAGTGCTCGTGTCTAAAGTACAACATACACTCACCCCACAATCTTCACTTTGCATTCTAAGTTTAAGTCTAGAAATCCTCTAAATTCCTAGTTCGCTTAAACTAATGCTCGGATACCAACTGTGACATCCCCAAATTCACGGCCAGAAAAGACCGGTTTCATTTATGCTTTTAAAATAATTTCAGAGTACATCCATTGATTTAAAAGAGTTGCAAAATTTGTCCCCAAAACAATACATGATAAAATAAGGTTTATCAAAGCATTTCTTAAAGAAATGTATTTTCATTATATATCAAAAATCGGGATGTCATGTTCCGATACAGACACAAAAGCATAAACAATAAAACATAGACCTTACACAGTTATATACAACTACTGGTCTATAAACAAAAACATCTTCACAAGTTCTCTAACTTATGCTCTCGCGCCACTACCTGTAATACAAAGAAACTGAGTGGGTCAGGCTTGGGAGCCTGGTGAGCATATAGGGTTTTCAACCCACAATAAATAATTATATTTAATTTCACCAACCAACAATAACCCGATTACCCATTCCCGTTATCCTCACTTTACGTCCCTAAAACAACAACTATCACAAGGGACCTAGTCTAGGATTTTTCATCGGGATGGACATTACTGGAAAAGGGGTTTCCTCAACAATATATGTCCTAAAGGCAACCATGAGGGGGATAGAGTACACCAGTGAACACATTATTCACAACACCTACAGGTTATAAACCTGCAAGCGTTCCACTGGACAGTCTAGAAAGAGTCTGTGGTCGTCATCCATACTCCGCTAGATAACTAGATCAACAACAACATCGAGGCCTCTCATCATTTTTATTTCATCACACATCACTATCTACCCAACATATTTGTAGATAAAATATACTTGTTTATATACAGCTTAAAAACCTGTATAACATATTCATTCAATACTCATACCACATAACAAATAGTATATAATCACATAGCACGTATTTCATAGAGTATAATTCATATATGTGTATTATAGAAGGCAACTACACACTTACTCATATCATATATCTAATACATTCATCAATACTTGTATTAAAATCGTGTATATGAAAGAGACTATGCACTCACTTGATAAGACGATGCTCGGACAGCACTACGGCTCTTAAAGCAGTATTCTTCGGTGAAACTGTGATCTCTTCACACACTGGGCTTCTCGCGGGCAGAGCTTCGCCTCGAAAACTCTTTTCTTCTCGGGATCTTCAGAGCTTCGAGACTCGCTTCGGGCCTCGGGATGATACCGGGGCTTTGGGGGTATAACTTGCACATAAATCGAGGTAATATGGAGTGAGAGGAAAGAAATCGAACAACAAAACTCGGCTGACCTCGCTTTCTATTTATAGGAGGCTGAAATCCTATGCTCACGTCGTGAGCCACTAATGCTCACGTCGTGAGCTCGATGTCATGGCGTTCGTCATCAGGCCACTTGCCCTGGAAGATGTTTATCACATGCTCACGTCGTGAGCCACTAATGCTCACGTCGTGAGCTCTGACACAGGGTTTGAAGGTCGTGCCCCGAACTTCAGAAATTCATATCTTTCACATACGAGCTCCGTTTTCGACGTTCTTTATATCCACGCGTAGGTGAGATTATGCTCTACAACTCTTGTTTAGAAGAAAACTCTGTTAGAAATTCATAACTCATTTATCTGACGTCCGTTTTCGTCTGTATTTTTACCATTGCATTAACATCGACGAGATCTTCGATTGTCGTTTAGATTGTTTCGGATAGAAATCACTCGATCTCATATTCGAACTTTGGGCTGCATACCGCTAAGTCGAAACTTCGAAAAATCATAACTTCCTCATACGAAGTCAGATTTAGACGTTCTTCTTATGCACGCTCTCGGTTTAACTTATTCTACGACTTTCGTTTAGATCACTAAGGCTAAATATCTCTTTATCGTAAATTCACTATTTACGTCACACAGTGTCGTACCGGTTCTGTCGCGAAACTTCGACAGGTCATAACTTCTTCGTTATAACTTGGATTTCGGCATCATTTATATATTCGCAAACCTTACCACGACCACTACAACTTCCTTCATAGATATCGTGCTTATCTAATATTTCATTTTAACTCTTATTTTTATCCTTAATTCATTTAAATCACAGAATTAAGCAATAAACACATAATACTCAAATAATACATTCTTATTATTTCAAAACGAGTTACAAATGTTAAACTAGACTATTACATCATCATTAATGTCTAGCCTAGAAACACGGGCGTTACAGTGTTAACTTATAAACAGTGGTTCATATATCAATTAGTTATTATGATTGAAATAAAAATAATCGATAAATAAACAATTTCTTAATTAATCAATCATAACGTTAAATTGTAATAATAAATTGAAAAGCATGTTTAATTTTATTTAAACGAAAACCGCAAGTAGATGTTATTGAATGATACACTTATGATAAATTTATATTTTATAATATGGTTCTAAATAATTACATATTTATATATCAAATTATTGTAAGAGGTAATAAATTAAAGTCAATGTCTTATTATTTTCAAATTCATATGCAAAAAATTTAATTATATAGTTTATTCTACACAACATATGGATATACGCCTAATTTTTTAATAATAATGTAATTATATTTCGTTAATTATAATATGAACATAGTTACATTTTTAATGGATATGAATTTTTTTTACATATAATAACAATTTGTATAAAATGTACATTGTCTATGTACATATAAATTATTATATGTAAAAAAAAGTATTTTGTTATTATCGGTAAAGAAATGTAAGATTGTTGGTTACTATTATTGTTAAAGAAACATATGTACATTATTAGTATAGGTAAACTATAACGTACATTGTTCGTATTAATAGCAAAAGTAACCTACATTGTATTCCCTGTAATTTACCTTTATTACAAATTCCAAAACAAATGTGCCCACCGTCTTCTAATCCAATTGGAGTTCATCCATGGGATATGTTTATTTTAGTGTAACATCTCAACAATCACAACAATTTTAAACTTTTCAAAACAACCCAAAATCATAAAATGTGTACAAATCATTGTTTTCAAAGTGTTTAACAATATCATAGTATCCCAAAATCATAAGGCCATGAAGTATGTGGATGTGTACGGTCATGCCTTCGCCTTCCCACATTCACCAGAAGTACCAGAAACAATAAACTAAAACCGTAATCCAAAGCTTAATAAGTTCCCCCAAAGTACCACCATATAAACACAACAAACAACAACATGCATAAATGAGCCTTCAGCGTGATTGGACCGCCTCGCAGGGCCTACAGCCTATCTGGACTGCTCCCGAGCCTTCGACATGACTGGACCGCCTCGCAGGGTCTACACCAAAGATCCTAACCTCTTAATCCATTAAGACCATGCATGATAAGAAACGAGTGTCCAAGATTACATTTTTATGACTCAAGAGGCTCCAAAGCCTCTGAAAGGACAACTTATTGGGTGAACACGCCATGCTCAAGAGTCACCATTTTTGGGAAAAAAAGTGTCTTAAAGGAGTAAATGACTAGATCTACAAGATAGAGTGATCAAGATGCAAACTTTATACCTCGTGGAGGTTGCTAACAAGAAGGACATCCCAGATCCAAGATGCTTCCAAGCTCCAAGTTCTTGTTACCACTCTCTTCTTCTTCAAGAACACTTTTAAACACTTAAAAGGGCTCCGAAATGCACATTTTCACTTAGGGTTTGCTTGGCGTCGTTTCTGATAGAGAATGTGTTATGGGTCTTATATAAATATATGGGTAAATGATAGAGAATGTGCTATGGGTCTTATATAAATATATGGGTAAACATGGGGGACTTAATTGTAATATCTATAGCATAAATAGAGTAGTGATAGGAGTAGTGAGGCATTGAGTATTTTGTAGCATTGAGTATCGGCTTTAGCTTGGGCAGGAGGTTTCTCTTGAGAGAACTTCTCTGATTAGGGCAGGAGGACAATCATTTGGATTTCCTTTCTGATTTGTTCTTATTTCCATTTAGTAATCAAATAGCTACCTAGATCTATATATCTCATATTTTAGTTTTATTTATCTGTTATTGGATTCACGTTCTTATCAATTGGTTCTATTGCCGGGAATCGAACCCGGGTCTCCTGGGTGAAAGCCAGATATCCTAACCGCTGGACGACAATGGAACCAATTGACAAGAACGTGAATCCAATAACAGATAAATGAAACTAAAATATGAGATATATAGATCTAGGTAGCTATTTGATTACTAAATGGAAATAAGAACAAATCAGAAAGGAAATCCAAATGATTGTCCTCCTACCCTAATCAGAGAAGTTCTCTCAAGAGAAACCTCCTGCCCAAGCTAAAGCCGATACTCAAAGCTACAAAATACTCAATGCCTCACTACTCCTATCACTACTCTATTTATGCTATGGATATTACAATTAAGCCCCCCATGTTTACCCATATATTTATATAAAACCCATAGCACATTCTCTATCATTTACCCATATATTTATATAAGACCCATAGCACATTCTCTATCAGTTTCTCATAGAGGGTGGCTGAAGAAGAAATGAGATATGAGGCTATAATGAGGTTTAAATATGAACCAAACCCTAAAAATTACTGTATGCATAATCCTCACGTACGCCTTCGGGTGTACGCCCAACATACTCGGGCGCGCCCTGGTACACCTAGCGTACACAACGTACGTTCAGTGTACTACACAATGAGCAAAATTAGCATATTGCCACTATAGGCCATTTTGCAATCCTTTTTCAATCCCAAGGGCCAAGATGCAATATTATTCAAATATAGGGCCAAAAATGGAAGTACCTCATCATTGGGATGTTACAATTCTCCCCCACTTGAACTAGACTTTGTCCTCGAAGTCGTCCATCTCGAACAACTTCGGATAATGCTCTCACATCTCCGCCTCCGACTCCCAGTTCCACTCGGAGTCTCTCCGATGTTGCCACTGAACCTTTAGCAAAGGTATCTCCTTCTTGTGCAGAACCTTCATCTTTCTTTCCAATATAGTCTTCGCCCTCTCAACGTAATTCAGGTGCTCATCGGCCTGAATATCATCCAAGGGAACCACGGCCTCATTGTCCAACACGCACTTCCGCAACTACAAAACATGGAAAGTGTTGTGGATCTGACTGAGCTCACTCGGAAAATCCAACCGGTAGCCCACACTGTCTACCCTGGCGATCACACAGAAAGGTCCAATATGATGGGGACCCAATTTCCCGCTCTTCCTGAAGCGTATCACACCCTTCTAGGGTGAGACCTTCAGTAATACCATATCGCCAACCTAAAAATTCCAACTTCGATCGACACCGGTCGGCATAAACTTTATGTCGACTCTGAGCTGTCTGCAGTCTCTGCCTGATCGGCTGAATAAGCTCCGTGGTCTAAAGGACCACTTCGGTCCTCCCCATGATCATGTGACCAACCTCTCCCCAACACACCGGGGTACGACATCTCCGACCATACAAGAGCTGAAAAGTTGTTGGAGTGGTAGTTGTTGTTGTAGGCAAACTCCGCAAGAGGTAGGTAGGAATCCCAACTCCTACCGAAATCTATGACACAAGACCGCAAAATATCCTCAAGGGTCTAGATGGTCCGCTCACTCTGACCGTCGGTCTGCGGATGATAAGCAGTGTTGAAATGTAGCCTCGTGCCCAGTTCCTCGTGGAACTTCTTCTAGAATCAGGAAGTGAACAGAACATCTCGGTCTGAAATAATGGAGATTGGAACTCCATGACGAGCAACAATTTCTCAGATATATACATCGGCCAACTTTTCGGCCGAAGAGCTCTCCCATATGGACAAAAAGTGGGCGCTCTTGGTCAGTCGATCCAAGATGACCCATATAGTATCAAAATCCTTGGCAGTCTTCGGAAATTTGGTGATGAAATCCATGGTGACCTATTCCCACTTCCATATGGGAACCTCCAAAGGCTGCAGCTTGCCATGCGGCCTCTGATGCTTGTCCTTGACCATCCTACAGGTCAAGTACCTCTCAACGTACTAGTCTATCTCCTTGTTCATACACGACCACCAATAACTCAATCTGAAATTATTATACATCTTGGTGGCTCCCGGGTGTATAGTAAAGCGAGACTTATGAGCCTCCTCCAACACTATATGCCCGACACCACCAGAAGTTGGAACCCATACCCGACCACACGGGGTCAATAACCCCCGACTGTCCGTGACAAACCTGTCGATATCACCCCTGATCCTTTCTTGTTTCCAGTTCTCCTTCCTAACTCCCTCTGTATGTTCCTCTCTTATCACACCCAAAAGCGGAGAATCAACGGATATCCTCATACACATTTCTCCCACTGAAGATCCAGCCGAATTGCGGCTCAAGGAAATCGCTACCACATTCTCTTTACCCAGATGGTAAAGGATCTCGTAGTCGTAATCCTTGACCATGGCTAGCCACATCTGCTGCCTCATGTTCGGGTTCGACTTGTCCATAAGATATCGCAAACTATTGTGAGTCGTGCAAACAGTACAACGAACCCCATAAAGATAATGCCTCTAATTCTTGAGGGCAAATAGCACTGCCCCTAACTCTAGGTCATGAGTAGGATATCATGCCTCATGCGGCTTCAGCTGCAGAGAAGCATAAGCAATCACTCATCCCCTGTGCATAAGGACCGCCCCCAAACCAGTGATGGATGCATCACAAAATACCAGAAAATCCTCAACACCCTCAGGAAGAGTCAACACCGGGGCCTCACATAACCTCTGTCGCAGTGTCTCAAAAGCAACCTGCTGCTTGGGGCCCCATCAAAAATCCACTCCCTTCATCATCATACGAGTGAGGGGTAATGCGATCTTGGAGAAGTCCTGAATAAATCTCCAATAATATCCCGCTAATCCTAAGAAACCGCTGATCTTTGAGGGAGATTTCGGAACCTCCCACTGCATCACAACCTCGATCTTGGCCGGATCGACCAAAATTCCATCCTGGTTAACGAGATGTCCCATGAACTGGACCTTTCGTAACCAAAACTCACACTTCGAGCACTTGGCATACAGTCGTTCCCGCCTCAAAACTCCCAAAAGTTCTCGAAGGTGCTCGTTGTGCTGCTCTTTGGTCTTGGAATACACCAAGATATCATCAATGAACACTATAACAGATCGGTTGAGCATCAGACTGCACACCCGATTCATCAAATCCATCAACACTACAGGCATATTAGTGAGTCCAAATGGCATCACCACGAACTTGTAATGCCCATAACGAGTCCGGAACGCGGTCTTCTCCACGTCATGCTCTCTCACTCTAACCTGATGATATCCGGAGCTCAGATTGATCATCGAGAACCAAGATGCACCCTATAACTGGTCAAAGAGGTCATGAATCCGCGAAAGGGGATAACGGTTCTTCACCGTTAACTTGTTCAACTCCCGATAATCAATGCACATCCAGAATGAACCATCCTTCTTCTTGACGAACATAATCGGAGCTCCCCATGACGAACTGCTCGGTCTGTTGAAATGCTTGCCCAACAGTTCTTGAAGCTGAGAGGAGAACTCTTGTATATCGGGTGGTGCCAAGTGGTACAATGCCTTGGTAATTAGGGCCGAACATTGCACTAGATCAATCCTGAACTCAACCTGCCTCTCGGGAGGCACACCGGGTAACTCCTCTAGAAATACATCGGCAAACTCCCTAACCACTGGCACATCTGAAACCGAGACCTGCTCCCCAACCCGAGTAACAACCACATAGGCAAGGTAACCCGCACACCCATGCTGAATATAATATCGATACTTAGCTGCCGAACACAACCTTGAACCAACCCTAGTACCCTCTCCATAGATAAACATTTATCCCCCACTTGGGGTTCGAGCTACTACTCACTGACCCTCGCAATCGATCATAGCACCAAACCTGCTCAACCAATCTATCCCCACTATCACACACACATCCCCCATGGGGATAGGGATCAAATCAATCGGATAAGGAACCCTGAAGATCTCCAATTCATAACCCATATATACTTTGGATGTAGAAACCTTGTGTTCGTTGGTGATAGAGACCCGCAAAGGACACCCTAAATCACTAAGGGGCATACGAAAATGCCTACAAAAAGATCGAGACACAAATGACCGACTCGCGCCCGAGTCAAATAACACAAGAGCAGACAAAAAGTTCACTAAGAATGTACCTATTAGCAACATAAACATAAAGCATACCACAAAAATAATTGACAGAAAAATAAATAGAAGCATACCAGTCATGACGTCCGGCGCTGCTCTGGTCTCCTCGACGGTGAGCTGAAAAGCACGACCCTCAGACTTCAGGGGCTCCGCCCCTCCCCGGACGCCCATTGGTGACCCTTATAGTGGCTGGTGTCGGGGCCTGCACCGACTTGTCGGCGAGCAATGGACAGTTGACCTTCATATGGCCAACCTGATCATAGTGGTAGCAAATCCTAGTACTCGAAACTGGGGCCGGTTGGCAATAATCCCTCGTATAGTGCCCCTCCTTGCCACATTTGTGGCATCCCGAAATAATCTGACAAGGGCCCTCATGAACCTTGCTGGACTTTCCACAGGTGCGACCACTCTGACTCCCCTACCTCACATCAGCGGCCTTAAATCGCTTCGCTGCAGGCTGCGAATGCACAGGGGCCTGCCTCTGCTCCCACTTCTGGAGCTCCATCTCAATCTCACGCCGCCTCCCGGCCTCCTGTAAATCAAGGAGTTATCCAAAACACTGAGTAGACACGAACTTTCAGATGTTCGTCTTGATCATGCTCATGTACCGAGTCATCTGATCTTGCTCAGAATCACCAAACTCAAGGAAAAACATAGGTCTCTCTGTGAACATCTTGGTGATCTCTGTCACCGACTCGGTCCCCTGTCTCAGGTCCAATAATTCCTATGTCAGCCTCTCCCGCTCCACCAATGGAACATATCTTGAGCAGAACATCTCAAAGAACTGCTCCCATGATACTGCAGCTCGCTACTCTGGGGTGTATGAACTAGTAACCAGTCTCCACCAATCCTTCGCTCCAGGCCGAAGAAGGTTCAGAGCACACCTAACCTTCTGGTCAACTGGGGAAGAGCAAGTGAAGAAACATCCCTCAACATCTGACAGGCACCTCATGACAATGATCGGATCTTGAACACTGTCAAACACCGGGGGCTTCATATTGTCGAAGTCCCGGTACTGAAAAGCTTTCTAAGCGCCAATCCCAGCCACAACGAAGGCCGCGGTAGTTGCAGCAATGATAGTCTCAGAAAGTTCAGCGTATCGGTCATCAAAGAACTCCATCATAGCGGTCTTGATAGAACCAAATAGATCTGGTATCTACCTTCGGACGATATAAACAACCTCCTCACAAATGATCTCCCTAACCCGATCCTCAATCAATCCTGGCCTATCCTGGCCACCTTCCTGACTCCTGATCCGGATCCTGACTCAAATCGCCTCGTAACCACCATACTGAAAATAAACCTTGGAGATATCAAATAACACACATATCATATCATAGGAACCATATCCAACAAAACTCTAGGGGTTGTAACTTCCCTGCTACGCATACGCGTCCCGTGCTTCCGGTTGTACGAGCCCATACTACCTTCCGCATGTACCCGTGTTTGTCTCAGAAGATCATCACAACAACCCTAACAACATTCACTATAAAACACATACACCCTATTCTCACTTCCTAGATAAAGGCTAGACATCCCACGTCTGGTCGGCTGACCATACATAACACATCCACGAAACTTCCACCAACCCTGGAACACTCGTGTATGCTAATCATACATAACACCGGATCCTATAGACAGTTGAATAGTTGATTCTACCCTAAGCCCACAAACAAACAAGGAACAGGAAATAAGGCTAAATCAAACATTCTCAGGCTATAAAATCTTAGTTATGTACAATCTTGATGCATACACTAAGCAACTACAATAATGATGTCAATTTCATATAAGGAAGAACCCATGCAATGCTATCATGCAATTCCTGAATATTGTCACAACTAGCATTTTTAGCTAGGAAATTTTGTCCTCATGTAAACATCAACTATTGTAAGACTTTCAATCTAAGTGGATATTATACTCTAAGCTCAATCAAAATCATTCATTTGAATCAAAACTCCTAAATGAAGTTCAAAACCTAATACAATGCATCTCATATACTTAACTATGGGTCTGAAACCCTAAAAATCCCACTTCAAATTTATTATGGACTAGGATCCTCTTATTGGGCCTAATGTGCCAGTAAACCTTCTATTCGATGATTTTGGAACAATGAAACCCATTTGGGCTCTAGTTGGGCCTACATTCGTCAAACCATAGCAACTGGGCCATGTTGAGCCTTAAATAACTCACTTATTTATTATGGGCCATGATGGGCCGTGAACCATTCTAATTAACCATGATGGGCCGTGAACCCATCTTCTCATCGTAATTGGGCCGTAAACCCAATCACTTTACCACCTTTGGGCCGTGAACCCTCAAGAGGGGCCCAATGGGCCGAAAATACTCAACTTGGGCCTCATAATGTCAAACATGAGCTAGTATGGCGAAAGTTTTTCTCTTCTCTTTTCTCCTCCCTTATTCTCGGCCCAACTTCAAAATATAAAAAAAAGGAAATATCAAGATGATAATTAAGGGTTGCCACCTAATTATTATTCAAAGGATAACTAAGCAAATTGTACACCATGTTTCTATAAAGTCTCATGTCTCCATGCAACAATCTTATCATCTCTCTCTTCCCTCCCTCTTCTTCTATTTCTTGGCCAAAGAGCACCACCATCACTCTCATTTCCTCCTTCACTCTTAAAGAAAAACTCTCTTTTCCTTTCCTTCTCTAAAACTGTGGGTGTGTGTATGTGCTTAAGGAAGACTCCAAACTTGAAAACTTGGTAGGTTACCTTTCATTCAAGATACTTAAATTCATCTTATGCTATGATCCTTCCTCAAAAATCACACTATTTCGTGATTTTGATCCTAGAATTCGAAAACTCATTTCAAGGAAGCATCTAGGGCCGAAATCTCCTTCAAACTCTTCATCAAACCGAAATCATCAAACCAAAGTGAGTTCATACCCACTATTTTCGGTTTTTACTATGTTTTGGGGGAGAATACAAGTTATTTTGTGTGGATCTATGTATGTATGCATGATTTTGTGTGTTTTTCATGTTATATATGTGATTATGTGTTTTAAATTCCATGAACTTAAAGATCTACTAAAAGATGATGCTATTTGTATAACATAACACTCATTTCAACTTATCTTACCAAGAAATGGTTTTAAAATACATACAAGTTGCTTAAAACCAAGAAAATTGCATAATAGGGCCGAAAGTGACAAAATGACCAAAATGGGTATATTTGTGTAACTCACGGTTAGTGGGGGGTCAAAAAGGGTTATTTTGATAAACATGGCTAGTTACGGCATATGAGACCCCACAAGGACTAAAAATGTAAAATGTTTCATAATTGGGCTTTTCATGGCTTTTGGGCCAAAATTGCAAACTTTTAGACTTTTGTGGGCTTAAGTTTCATTTTAAAACAAGGTTGAGCCAAAAATGTAAGTTTTCGACAAAAAGGGTTGGAAATGTAAATTTGTTAGAACTTTGGCCAAAAAGATAAAATTATTTACAAATGGGCCAAGAATGCAAATTTTCATAAAAATCAAGCCAAAAATGATATTTTGACAAAAAGGAGTTTAAAATGTTATTTTTACATAAACTAGCCTTAAATGCAAGTTTTGTTCATAAAAGGGGGCCCAAAATGTTATTTTTATAAAAAATGTGCCTTAAATGTAAATTTTCGGCTTAATGGGCCAAGAAAGTCATTTTTACAAAAAGTGGGCCTTTTATGTCATCTTGGTAAATAATTGGGCTAAAACAAGCATTATAATAATAAACGGGCTAATTACGTAATTATCATGCTTATTGGGCCTTAGTGGCCCATTTCTATGTTTGATACGTCCTGTATACTCTTTACATGTTTATTGGGCCTTGTTGACCCATTTACATGCTCGACGGACCTTGGATACTCCTTGTGTGCTTATTGGGCCTGTAAATAATATACATGTGAAATGGGCCTTAGTTGTCCTTTTACATATATATTGGGCCCGGGATATATAATCTCGTTCCTTATGAGCCTATAAACGATTTACATGCTTAGTGGGCCTTAGTTGTTCACCTACATGTTCATTGGGCTTGGAATGTACCTTATATGTTTCTCTTCGCGTAAATTCGATTAAGGATCTAGTGAGACGTGTCGGTTGACACCTATTGAGTGTATGATCGTAGCCTGTAGTTATAACCAGAGTCTCTTGGAGGGAGAGCGGGGGTTTGTGTATAGATCTATACGGGGATGACACCTCATACCTGAGCTGTTCGCTACAGCTAGATTAAACCAGTCTAGGGTGGCGAAAACCTTACCTTATTCCGTCGGCGTCCATAAACGCCAAGACAGGCGAAATTGTCATTATCTAGTATGGTTATAACGACTCACTTAGAAGAATTAACGTTATAAAATTCACGGGAGACCGTTCTCTTTTCTCATTGGATTACTCGGGAACATACTCGCGTCGGTACTCAACCTCGGGGGTTGATATACCAGAATTCTCTTTCGCCGACAACATCGGGTTGTCTGGGGGCATTCTCTTTACATTTTCTTTACATTCTCTTCATTCTCTTTTTGCATTCTAGTAAACATTAACACACACGCATTAATACAAGATCGGACACAAACATACTAAACTATTTTCAGAAAATATAGGATTTCTGGTGGTTACAAAGTTATACAAATCATTTTCTCAAACATGCTTATGAACTCACCAACATTCTTATGTTGACCTTTTTTTAAATTAACTTGTATTCTCAGGAAACCGTTGAGCAGGTTGGGCGGAACGAACTAATGGATATTTTGTTCCATCAAACTTTAACTATTTTGGCATGTAATATTCAAAACACACTACTCGATGTAATCAATGTATGTTATTATATTACATGTGTGATGATGATGATGTTATGTTTCAATTATATACTATGTGATGATACTACAAAGATGAAGTCACACCAAGCCCCCGGACGTTTCCGCCGTCTGGTTCGGGGGTGTGACAAATATCCCTAGCCTATTACTAGCATGTTGTTCTACATAACATAATAACAGTTAACTGTGTGGTAACTTGGGGTATACTTACTGGCTCCGGCTGATCGTACACATCGTGTCCTTCCTTGGTTACTTTTGAAAACAATTTTAGAAATCATTCTGAAACCTATGCAGATCCTTAGTTTGAGTCTGGACTTGCACACATGCTTATCCAATACACTCAAACCAGGGCTCTGATACCAACAATTTTAAACTTTTCAAAACAAACCAAAATCATAAAATGTTTACAAATCATTGTTTTCAAAGTCTTTAACAATATCAGAGTATCCTAAAATCATAAAGCCATGATCCATGCGGATGTGTATGGTCACGCCTTTGCCTTCCCGCGATCATCAGAAGTACCTGAATCAATAAATTAAAATTGTAAGCCAAAGCTTTGTGACTTCTCCCAAAGTACCACCGTATAAAAACAATAAACAACAACATGCAAAAATGTGCCTTTAGTCTGACTGGACCGCCTCGCTGGGCCTACAGCCTATCTGGACAGCTCCCGAGCCTTCAGCATGACTGGACGGCCTCCTAGGGCCTACAGCCTCTCTGGACCGCTCGCCGGGCCTTCAGCCTGACTGGACCGCCTTGCAGGGCCTACAGCGTATCCGGACCGTCCCAGGTATCTTGGCCATCAACACATAGCAGAATCGCCTCAACCGGACCAACCATAACATGTCGACATATACATAAACGATAAACATATAACCAGCCAACATACAATAGGCAGATATACAGATCACTACCACATGCTAACATCTTATATACCAGGATACTGATCTTATAGATCTCAACATCATAATCACATACAATCATATAACATGATTTCGAATCCAATGGGTCGGCCTTGGTGCCTTCGACCCACAAGTACAGTGAGGAAGACTTACTCTAAAACTCAACAATAGATGATGAGGTCCCAACACCGAGTCTTAACTCTAACCGACACCTATCCATCCAAATGACTAATTCTCAAACACAATCCGAAATACCCAAAATACCCCTAGGTTAAACTTGGTAAAAATCAGGTAAAAATTAAATTACCAAAAAGTCAACCGAGTCAACCCAGCTGAGTACGCCCAACATACTCAACTATACGCCCAACGCACACAATGATTGACCAGACATGATTCTGTTGACCACGTACGCGCCACGTACGCCTTGTACACCCAACATATGCAGCTGGTTGCGAACCTAACTCATCAAGAGCTTAATCCTTAATCTCTTAAGTCCATTTTCGAGATCCAAGTCCAAAATGTTGTCTTTGACCATAAAGTTTCCAACTTTATGGTCTTGCATGGCTATTAAGTGCCCAACACCAACGATCATAACCTCTTAATCAATTAAGACCATGCATGATAAGAAACTAGTGTCCAAGATTACATTTTTTATAACACAAGGGGCTCCAAAACCTCTGAAAGACAACTTATTGGGACAAGAACATGTCATGCTCAAGAATCACCATTTTTGGGACAAAAAGTGTCTTAAAGGAGGAAATGACTAGATCTACAAGATGGAGTGATCAAGATGAAAACTTTATACCTCCTGGAGGTTGCTAACAAGAAGGAAATACCACATCCAAGATGCTTCCAAGCTCCAAACTCTTCTCACCACTCTCTTCTTCTTCAAGAACACTTATAAACACTCAAAAGGGCTCCAAAATGCACTCTTTCGCTTAGGGTTTGCTTGGGATCATTTCACACAGAGGGTGGCTGAAGAAAAAATGAGACATGATGCTATAATGAGTTTTAAATATGAACCAAACCCTAAAAACTAGGGTTTAAATAATCCTCACGTACGCCTTGCGTATGAGGTGTACGCCCAACAAACTAGGGCGCGCCCTAGTATGTAACGTCGTGTTTTCACAACCAACTTTTTTCATTTTTTTAAGGTAAGACTTCCCAATTTATTAATCCATTATTTAAGATAACCCTTTATTCCAAATTACATTTATTAAAGATCAGAGTATCATAGAAAACACGGAATCTTCAGCGTTGCTGATGAGAGTGTACAGTCCCGCCTTCGCCTTCCCGCAATCCCCGATGATACCTGAAACCATAAAAATAACTAGGTAAGCATAAAGCTTAGTGAGTTTCCCCCAAAATACCCGATACGATAAACATACAAGGATACAGAAATGCCGCTCTCCGGCCTTCGGTCTACCCAGACCGGAATACCAGGGTTTGTTGGCATACCGCCTCAACCCAACTGCTTCTCCCGAGCCTACCAGAGTTTGTTGGCCAACCGTCTCAACCCAACCGATCCTCCCGATCCTACCAGTGTTTTTTGGCCTACCTCCTCAACCCAACCGCTCCTCCCCAACCTCCGTGCCATCATCTTACTGCCGGCTTGCACATGGTATGTTGGCCTACAACACAAAGCGGGACCGCCTCAACCCACCACCACCACCACCACAAGTCGACATGTAAAGAAACAAGGATCAAGGAGGCACATAATATAGGAAAAGAACAATCATACAACTGACTCCCGCCTACTAGTTCTCTCACATCACAGAGTCCCACTACCAGCTAACCTCCATGAAATGCGTAACCATAAGCAGCCAGGGGTGAGATAGACACCAGAACAAATGATCCTACTCTAGAACCACAACCAAACAAGGAACATGAAATAGAGCCTAGATCAAGAGTTCTCAGGTTATCCTATATAACCACAGACAGTCCCTAGGTCATTCCACTAGATGATAACCAATAAGTACAGATAACATATTGATCCAATAGTTCACTACAACACAACAACATCCTATATACCAGGATACCGATCTAACAGATCACTACGACATGACAACACACTCGACACCAGAATACAGATTTAACAGATCACTACAGCATAACAACATACTCGATACCAGAACACAGATCTAATAGGTCACTACATCATAACAATATATTTGATACTAGAACACATATCTAACAGATCACTACAACATAACAGCATACTTGACACCAGCATACATATCGAACAGTTCACTACAACATAACAACATACTAGACACCAGAATACAGATCTAGCATATCACCACAGCATCGTGACCTACTAATTAACAAAAATCTAAGAACGTCCCACTGTATATAACCAGATGTGAGATAATCACCCAGACAGATGATCCTACCCTAGAACCACAACCAAACAAGGAACCGGTAAGAGAGCCTAGATCAAGAGTCCTCCGTCTATCCTATGTGGCTATACATCATCCCTATGGCATCCTTCTACTATTAGATAACCGAATATTGGTGGCCCGACATTGGTGCCTTCGACCCACGGTACAATGAGGCAAAACTCACCTGAAATGAAGAAACCCGAGAAAACTACGATCTGATCCCTACTACACTGCTTGTTCCTATAGCTCCACTAACATCGAATACCACATAAAATCTTAGTCACCTATCCAACCCTTAAGCTTGACCTAAGTCAAACTTGGTCAAAAGTCAACGGGTTCAACAAGAATCAAGGTCCAAGGTCAAATTAGACAAAAATCCATAAGTCAACTGAGTCGACCAAAACCGGGTCAACCCAGTGAGTGTATGCGGGGCTTACCCTGGAGGTACGCTGCGCGTACTCCTCTGGAGACCGACATCGGGTTGTTTACTGTGTACGCTGGGCGTACTCCCAGGTACGCCGGGCGTAATTCCAGACTTTGCTTTCTTCTCATTAAGTTCTTAATATAATGACTTAATACATCCAAATGCAGATCCATGATCAAAATGTCATTAGGAGTCACAAAGTTTCCAACTTTATGCCCTTGCATGCTCAATAAGTGCTTAATCCATAAAAAAAAACCCCACATCTTAATGTCTTAAGACTCACCATAACATGCATGGGACAAAACTAACCACTGAGACTCCATTTTTATGACTCAAGACCTCTACTGAGGTCTGAAAGGACAACTTAATGGGTCAAGGACATGCCAAGCTCAAGATCTAACATTTTGGGACCAAAAAGCATCATTAAAACACCCACTACTAGATCTAAATGATGGAGGGCTAAAGTTGCAAGCTTTATACATTCAAAAGGTTGCAAATAAGGTGGAAATCCCAGATCCAAGGTGCTTTACTCCTCCAAGATGAGCTCCACTTCCTTCCTTCTTCTTTAAGACATAAAACACACACTCTCTTAAGCTTGGAATCACTTCATAAGGTAAAATAGGCTTGCAAAACGTTCTAAGAAGATGGGGGCTTATGAAATGAGGGGAAAGGAGGCTATAATGAGGTTTAAATAGGAGCTACACCCTAAAATATTAGGGTTTACATAAATGGAAAGTACACTCAACGTACGAGATGTACGCCCAGCGTACTAGGGCACACCCTAGTACGCTCAACGTACATGCGTACACCTGGCGTACTCCCTTAAGGCCAAATTTACGAAAGTGCCACTATGGCTCCTTTTGCATTCCTTCTTGAACTTAGGGATTAAAATGCAACATAATAAAATTATAGGGTTAATATTAGAAGCATATCATCATCGAATGTTACAATTATCTCCCACTTAACTTAGACTTCGTCCTCGAAGTCTGCTGCAACAAATAGTCGGGATAAAGCTCCCTCAACCATCCATTGGAATCAAGACAGAGTGAATCGATGGCCACGACGAGCTCCCTGACCATCTAATTCCTGCTATGAGACAACTCGCATATTTCTCGAACACAAACACCCGATAGCCGCTGAGGACCAGGACTCCTAACCAATCACCGCTGGCGAACCCTTCTTCCGAGAATAAGACATCTCCTAATACGAGTCCGAAGGAAATCACTGAAACAATTACGTATCGTGCCAACATATTTTACAATTTGCTTATTAATGAATCGAACTTCTAGTGAGAAACGCAGAGCGGGGAACTCTCTAAACCACTATTACCAAGACCATCTCCATCGATATGTTTTCCCTCGAGGTCGGAAACCCATCAGATCTAGATTTCATGGTACAATTTTCCAGGATTGATACTTTCATCAACTCTTAACCGTTCACTTACCCACATTATTTGGTTCATGAGTCTCCCGACTTCCAACCTTGTGCTAACCCCGCATGAACCCCTGGCAGAAGAAGTAATCAATCTTGGACATCTCCGACCCGCCAAACAACCACCAAGTAGTTGTTTTAAACTCAAAGGTTTTCCGGAATTACAATGACTGACAACGCTCTTGATGCGAACCGAAAAATTCAGAAACTGTGTGGAAACCTTGAACTCGGAGAAATCCACTGGGAACCGAACCTCTTCCTATGGTCTTCCTACTTCTAGATCCCACTCTCCCCCACTTGAAATATGCTAGCACCTGAAAACTTGATCCCAACCACCGGTATCCAAATACAAGGAGAATCTGAATTTGCACGACATTCATAAATCCCAAAACACACCCAATCTGATCACAAAGACGATTAACTCATTCACAAAAGAAAATAATTAACAAAGACCAACTAAGATATTTCCATTAAACTGATCATCCAAGATTACAACTAAACTTTTAAACATAAACGAATATTACATATGAATACCAATACTACCTCAAATGCTAAAAAGAAAACATGCCAAGCCAAGGGTGTAGGGTTCAGCACCTTACCGAACACAAGAAAAGGACAATTCATGGATGCAATGGGAAACAGACTTGTGCACCCTGCTTGCAATCTCTGCCCAAATGGTCCTTCCTGCGACACTTGCGACACACCATAGATCTTTTCCTCCTCCCAAACGATCCCGGACTCTGGTCTGCGGACCTGAAACGCTTTGCTACCGACTGCGACTGCAACGGAACCTGCCTCTGCTCCCTCTCCTGGAACTCCATCTTAATCTCCCGCCGCCTAGCGGCCTCCTGCAAATCCACCAGTGAACCATAGCGTTGAGTAGACACAAACTATCGAATATCCGACTTGATCATGCCCAAATACCGGGTCATCTGAGCTTTCTCAGAAGCAGCAAACTCAGGAAACATAGCTCTCTCTATGGACTTCTTGGTGATCTCCGCCACCGACTTAGACACCTGCCTCGGATCCAAAAACTCCTAAGCCAGCCTCTCCCATTCCACCAATGGGACATATCTCAAGCGGAACATCCCATAGAACTGCTCCCAGGATACTGCAGCTTGCTGCTCTGGGGTGTATGAACTGGTAACCAACCTCCACCAATCCTTCGCTCCAAACCAAAGAAGGTTCAGGGCGCGCTTGACCTTATGGTCAGCTGGGCAAGTGCAGGTAAAGAAACATCCTCCACATGTGACAACCATCTCATGGAAATGATTGGATCCTGAACTCTGTCAAACACCGGGGGCTTCGTATCGTCGAAATACTGGTACTAGAAAGCTCTTCCTCCTCGAACCCCAATGATAGCAACAATTGCGGAGACTGCAACAACAAAAACATCAAAAAGGGTAGCATATCGGTCATCGAAGTACTCCATCATAGCGGCCTTGACAGGCCCAACCAACTCCAGTATCTACCCTTATACAAAATAAACAACCTCCTCACGAATAATCTCCCTGACCCGATCCCCAGTCAATCCTGGCCAATCCTAGCCACCTGCTCCGACTCCTGATCCTGAACCTCCAATAACTGCCATACTGAAATATACCAAGAAAAGATCAGACATCACAATACAGAGCTCCAGACGCCAGGACCTACTCCTATTAGTCACTTAGTAGCCTCAACATTCCTCTTAAATCTCATACGGATCCTGTGTTTTCAGTAATACGGGCCCACACTACCTTCCACACATATCCGTAGTCGATTCAAAATTCCTCCCAAGATCCTAAGTCACTGCACTAGACCTCTCCGAAATATGCTAATACCACTTCTGATACAAGCTACAACAGACTTCCTAGGCATTCTTCCTAGGATTACCCTGCCTCTCGCACCACCAGTTGCTTTTGTGCATGCTTGTTGTACACAACATGCGATCAATAGACTATCGAATAATCGACTCTGCCCTAAGTCCAAAACCAAACAAGGAACAGGAAGAAAGGCCAAGTCGATCATTCAAGGGCTATCCAACTCAGCCATATACAACTAATGAACGTACACCCAACAATCACAAATTACCTAATATACATCAAACAACAACTACCTATACCACAAGGCATCATAAAAATCAGACATTTCTATCTAGCAGTTGCTAAAAGAATCTTATCCACTAGCATGCTTTTCTAACAATTTATATATCAACAAAAAACAAAACTCAACAAATATAACCAGCATGGGTATTTTGGGAACCACTCTCTTGTTCGGGGTCTGGCTGACTGTACACACCGCATCTTTCTGAAAAGCCAAAGTTATGCCAAGACCCATGTTCCCAATCCTAAGCCAACAATCAAACAAGAACATAACAAGAGACCGAGCCAATGTCCTTAGCCCAACCCTTTCATTTTTTTATTATAAATTATTTCTTTAAAAAAACATTTTCCAAAAATTATTGGATCCTAGTTTGAGACTGGATTCACAGGAGTGTTCCTCCAATTCACTCAAACTAGGGGTCTGAAACCAACTTGTAACATCACCCTCTGGAAGGTATCACAATATTATCCACTTTGGGCTCCCGACAAGAAAACTTCCCAGGGGGTCACCCATCTCTGGATTGCTCTCGCCTGGGCATGCTTAACTGCAGAGTTCTTATGGGATCTTCTACCCTCACGGATTTAAAACACGTTGTGATAGAGAAGGTATCCACACCCCCTTTAAGGAATGTTTAGTTCTCCTTCCCAACCGATGAGGTATCCGGTGCAGCTAACCTGCCCTCCTCCACCACCATTATAGGTTTCAACGTCCCCGTCAAACACATCGACCCATGCCCTCGCTCTGATACCAACTTGTAACATCCCGTTTTCACAACTAATTTTTTTCATTTTTATTAAGATAAGACTTCCCAATTTATTAATCCATTATTTAAGAAAACCCTTTATTCCAAATTACATTTATTAAGATAAGAGTATCATAGAAACACACAGAATCTTCAATGTTGCTGATGAGTGTGTACAGTCCCTACTTCGCCTTCCCGCAATCCCCGATGATACCTAAAACCATAAAAACAACTGGGTAAGCATAAAGCTTAGTGAGTTTCCCCCAAAATACCACATACGATAAAGCATACAAGCATGCAGAACTGCCGCTCTCTGGCCTTCGGTCTAACCAAACCAGAATACCAATGTTTGTTGGGCTACCGCCTCAACCCAACCGCTCCTCCTGAGCCTCCGTGCCTTCGACTTACATCCGACCGACACAAGGTATGTTGGCCTACATCACAAAGCAGGACCGCCTCAACGCACCACCACCACCACCACCACATGTCCACATGTAAACACGCAAGGATCAAGCAGGCACATAAAACAGGCAAACAACAATCGTAAAGCTCACTCCCGCCCACTAGTCCTCTCACAGAACAAAGTCCGATTACCAGCTAGCCTCCATGAAATGCATAACCATAAATAGCCAGATGTGAGATAGCTACTCGAACAGATGACCCTACTCTAGAGCCACAACCAAATAAAAAACATGCAAGAGAGCCTAGATCAAGAGTTCTCAGGCTATCCTACATAACCACAGACAGTCCCTAGGGCACTCCACCAGATGATAACCAATAAGTACATATAACATACCGATCTAGTAGTGCATTACAACACAACAACATCATACATACCAGAATACTGATCTAACAGATCACTACGGTATGACAACACACTCGACACCAGAATATACATCTAACAGATCACTACAACATAACAACATACTTGATATCAGAACACAGATCTAACAGATCACTACAGCATAACAACATACTCGATACCAGAACACGGATCTAACAGATCAGTACAACATAACAGCATACTCGACACCAAAATACAGATCTAATAGATCACTACAGCATAACAACATACTCGACACCAGAATACAGATCTAGAAGATCACTATAGCACCGTGACCTACTAAGTAACAACGATCTAAGAACGAACGACTGTATTTAACCAGAGGTGAGATAATCACCCAGACAGATGATCCTACCCTAGAACCATAACTAAACAAGGAACAGGTAAGAGAGCCTAGATCAAGAGTCCTCAGTCTATCCTACGTGGCTATACATAGACCCTATTTCATCCTTCTACTAACAGATAACTGAAAACTAGTGGGTTGACATTGGTTACTTCGACCCACGGTACAATGAGGCGAAGCTCACCTGAAATGAAGAAACCTGAGAACACCGCGATCTGATCCCTGCTACACTACTTGCTTCCGTGGCTCCACTAACATCGAAGACCACATAAAATATGTTGGATTAGGTGTCTAAGCCCATAACTATTTTTGGTATGTACTTGATTTGATTATGAGCATGGACCTTTTGGGTTGCCTTCAACTTGCAACTTGATAGGATGACAAGAGGAGAGAGAGTATGATTTATTATATGAATGATAAATTGGTACTCAAAATGGTTTTATTAATATATTACAAGATTAATGTATTATTTGGAAATCATATTATTTAATTAGTATTGATCAGAAATTAATTTGGTGATCAAAAGCGACTGATTAAATAATTGGGGACTGATATTGCAATTATCTGATAGTTGTAATTTGGGCTGTAGACTCCTTGTAGAAGAGATGGACGAATTGTATGGGAAGCCCATAAGGAATTCGTCCAAGGGGCCTTGTAGAAGGGTTCCTTGGATTGCTTAAGGCGTAAGCAGTCATATTAGGGTTTCCATCTAAAACCCTATCAACCACAAGTATAAATAGACCCCATACAAAGCGATTTTCGGAAAAAAAAAATGTTCTTATGAAACCCTAAGGTGGCGAAATCCTTCTCCCCCAAGTCATCCTCCTTGCATTGAGTGTTTGTGACTCCATTAGAGGTGCACCATTTGGGCACTAAGCTTTCATAGGTCAAGGAGTTCTTGTTATTGCTACATAACAAGTGAGGTAATGTTCCAAACCCTATTTTACATATTAATTTCGAAATTGGTATGTTAGTTATTAGGGTTTATGCTTTGGATGATTATTTGCATGTATAACTTGAGAAAAACCTAGATCCAAAGCATTAGGGTTGCATGTACACCATAGGAATGTTGTAATGCTCAAAACCCATCAGTGGTATCAGAGCCTAGGTCGTTTTTATGTTATATGTGATGCTAATATGAATTGTTCAAAGCTGGAAAATTTTCGTTTTTTGCTTTCTGCCTGATCACCACGAGGTGGTAAAAGTCACCACGAGGTGGTGGGTCCTCACGATGTGAGCATAATGCTCACGACGTGAACTTTGTCCTGATGGCGGATTTTTCGGATTTTTGGCTAAAATTAGACTAGGGTAATTACCATAAGTTGCTTTAACTGTTAAAATTCGAATTTTATGATTTGGTAATGATTATCCTCATCTAATTGAAAGATAATTGTCAATTTTAAGATAATTACTTAGTTATATGATAAATTAATTATTTGTAGAATTTGATTTGAATTATCTTACCATATAATATTGGATTAGGTCAAATTTTGTGATAAAGATAAAATTATGTGATTAATTTAAATTATTTTTAATTTGATCTAAAAGGTTTTGAAATGTTTCAAAATTTGCCCTCATGTTTTGGAATTTAAAATTTGATTAAAAGTTTTAATTTTGAAATATTAAATTCCTAAACCCTAGTAATTGAAAAGTTTCAAAAGTGCACCTCTTGGTTTTGTAATTTAAAATTTAATTAAATATCTTTAATTTTGAAATCTTAAATTTAGAACCTTGATAATTTTGAATAGTTCAAATTACACCCTTATGGTTTTATTAAATTAACTGAAAGTTTAATTAAAAGAGAAAATTAATAAAACCACTTAGTATTTTAAATGTATAAAATACACCCTTATACTATATAAAAATTAAAAGTCTAATTCAGAAAGCTGGTTTATAAGGGGTGTTTAAGGAAGCGACCTGTGAAATGACCGCCATTGGGTATCCACTCTTACCCACCGCACCATTCGTTAGCCGAACGGATAGGATAGGGCACAAACTTCCATTATAAATATAATGAAATACGAAGTAACTAAATGCTTTTATAAATTCCCAAATCTTAGTTACTTTAGGAAAAATGTGAATTTGATGCTAACCCATGAAATTACACATTACACCTTATTGGTTGTTAGTAGAGCGTGTGTGGTTAACCGACAAACTAATATGGGACTAATGAAGGATGGCAATGGGTAGCTCGTAGATCATCATAGATCAATAGACCGTGTGTGGTTAATCAACACATTGATTAGGTGATAAACGTCTTCTTGAGTACCGAGCTAATTTGCATGGTTATTCACACCTTGTTTGTGATCCTCGGTATCCAAGTAATAAACTTGAAGGGCATAATCGAGATTAAACATGCCATTGAAAAGTTTAATGAATCTCAAAAGATCTAGGAGTTTCAATTCATTTAAAACTTAATATTCTTTTTCGTCTTTCGTGGTGGAATTGGTAAATCGTCATTTACCTACCAACAAATAGTTTGTAATTGGATTACAACATCCCTCTTCCGAATTGTAAATTATTGTGTTGGGTCCCAGCCTTGATATTTCATTTGGGTTATATATTAAGGCTTTGATGAACTAACTTGAAGTTCTCCATTTTGTAGATGTCAAATTATAACAACTATGGTCTTCCCGAATCCTTTGGAAAAGCTTTCCACATGAAGATGATGTTCCAAGATTGGTGTCACGCCCCCAAACCGAGATGGCGGAAACATTCAGGGGCGGAGGACGTCATGTACAGTATCATAACAATGCACAATAGTAAAACAAGCAACAATGTAACATCCAAAAATTTTACGCCAAATTTAAACTTTTTCAACCATAGATGAAAGTCAAATAGTATTGTTTACAAAAATGTTTTCAAATCAATATCCATCAGAGTGTCCCATAAACAGATCATAACATAAGGATGAGGAGTGGTACGGTCACACCTTCGCCTTTCCACGATCTCCTGAAGTACCTGAAACAATAAACTGAAAACTGTAAGCCCGAGGGCTTAGTGAGCTACCCCCAAAATACCAATACTACACTGACAATACCATGTCAGTAACAATCAGTCAACCAATCAATCAATCAACATGCATACTGGGCCATCGGCCTGACTGGACCGCCCTACTGGGCCTACAGTCTATCTGAATCTATCCCGAGCCTTCGGCATGACTGGTCCGCCTCGTGGGCCTACAGCCTCCCCGGACCGCTCATAGGGTCTGTTGGCCTTCAGCACAAAGCAGGACCGCCTCAACCCAACCAACAAGTAAATAACCATGTTTGCATAACTATCACATACGGACATATACAAACATCAAACATATCTATCACACTGATCATCAACCATAGAATCCTCTCGTAACTAGAGTACCGACCTAGCAGGTCACTAACATACCAATCCTTACGGATCATAAAAGCATAACATACTGTCTACCCTGATTCCGATCTAGCAGATCAAATCCATATGTAGCATACCATAACAATAACAACTAAAGGGCTGGCCTTGGTGTCGTAGACCCTATCGATATACTGAGGATAACTCACCTCGCAGATGTCGACTCGAAAGGTAAACTCCAACTCTCGGATCACTTGACACAGGCTCCACCACCTATAATCATAGTTCATTATACTCATAAGTCCTTAACCTTATAAGGTACTCCATAATCCACTAGTCAACCCCTGATCAAAGTCAAAGTCCTCAGTCAAGGTCAACAGTCCATGTTGACCCCAACTCGCCGAGTACCCTCGGCTACTCGCCGAGTTCCTCGAAGCACATCCCACTCGCTGAGTCATCGGGGTGACTCGTCGAGTTCCTTCGACTCTCGTTCAAACTTTAAGGCCACCCGTCGAGTTCCCTCCTTGCAACTCGACGGATACACACGCATACATATCCTAGGGAAAACTCATCCGACTCGCCGAGTTGTTCTTCAACTCGTCGAGTCTTATGGTAATCTTCATCGGACTCGCCGAGTTGTTCATCCAACTCGTCGAGTCCACGGCTATCTTCTTGTGACTCGCCGAGTCAACCTTGCGACTCGCCGAGTCCATTCAGTCCCTTTTCCATACAAACTTGTTTTGAGCCATGCAGCGGCTCCAAATCACAGATCCAGGCTTCTAGGTCGTGCTTATCACGTAAAGTTGTAAACTTTACGTGCATGCATGGCTATAAAGGCTCTAAATGCCTTTTTTAAGTTCTTAATGGAACTTTATGGTCAAAAGGGACCTCAATCATGACCAAGACTGTAACTTTATGCTTATAGAATCCAAGGAGGGTCCAGATCTGAAGTTACAATCTCAGATCTAGCCCATAGCTCATCTTTCCAACTTAATGTCTCACCAAAAACCCTAAAACTCAACCAATAGAAGAGATTCACAAGAAAAAGGTGATTTGGTTACCTCCAGAAGATGATAACTGAGATAAGAGTTGATTCCCACACTCTACTTGCTCTAATCTCCTTCTCCTCTAAGCCTTCTCCCTCCAAAGATCCTCTCATCAAGCTTCAAACACACAATGGGCACACACACACACGTGTTAGGGTTTTAAGGGGCTCTCCAAGACTGTAAAGAGGCCAAAGGAGGCTGAGGTTCCTTTAAATAGGGGTGCAAACCCCGGGATTTAGGGTTTCTTCTGCCAGCTCCTACTCGCCGAGTCCTAATATGGACTCGTCGAGTAGGTCACTTAACACGCGATCCCACCCCGCTGCTACTCGACGAGTAGGTCAACCAACTCATCGAGTGGAGCTTAACCCAAAAATCTTATTTCAATAATACCTGAAAAATCGGGGCGTTACAACTCTCCCCCACTTGAACTAGACTTCGTCCTCGAAGTCCGTTGGAATAACCAATGCCAGGTAATGCTCGCGCATCTCCGCCTCCGGCTCCCATGTCCATTCGGATCCCCTTCGATGTTCCCACTGTACCTTTACTAAAGGTATTTCCTTGTTCCGCAGAATTTTCTTCTTCCTTTCCAGAATAGCCACAGGCCTCTCCACATAGTTCAGGCGCTCATCGACCTGAATGTCATCCAACGATACCACTGCCTCCTGGTCCATAATGCATTTATGTAATTGCGAAACATGAAATGTGCTGTGGATCCGGCTAAGCTCCTCCGGAAGCTCTAGCCTATAACCCACCCTGCCGACCCTGGCAACAACCCTGAATGGCCCAATGTAACGGGGACCCAATTTTCCCCTCTTCCTGAATGGCCCAATGTCACCCACCTGAAATTCCAGCTCAGATCGGCGTCAGTCGGCATAACTTTTCTGCTGACTCTGAGCGGTCTGCAGTCGCTGTCTAATCTGCAGTATCATCTCGGTAGTTTGCAGAACTACCTCTGTTCGACCCATCACCCTGTGCCCAACCTCGCCCCAACAGACTGGGGTCCTACACTTCCGCCCATACAACAGCTCGAAAGGCGGGGCGCCAATACTGGAATGATAGATGTTGTTGTAGGCGAACTCTATAAGCGGTAGGTGGGAATCCCAACTCCCACCGAAATCAATGACGCACGCCCTCAACATATCCTCGAGGGTCTAGATGGTCCGCTCACTCTGCCCATCAGTCTGCGGATGGAACGCTGTACTAAAATGCAGTCTCGTACCCAGTTCCTCGTGGAACTTCTGCCAAAAACGGGAAGTAAATCGGGCATCCCGATCGGAAACAATGGAAACTGGAACCCCATGGCGAGAGACAATCTCGCGAACGTACAAGTCGGCCAACTTATCTGCCGACGAACTCTCCTGTACGGCTAGGAAATGGGCACTCTTGGTCAATCGATCCACGATGACCCATATAGCATCGAACCCCTTTGCCGTCTTTGGCAACTTCGTGATGAAATCCATCGCGATCCGTTCCCATTTCCACATGGGAATCTCCAGAGGCTGCAGCTTACCATGCGGCCTCTGGTGCTCGGCCTTGACCATCCTATAGGTCAAGCACCTCTCAACAAACCAAGCGATATCTCGCTTCATGCCAGGCCACCAATAACTCGAGCTCAGATCACGGTACATCTTGGTGGCTCCCGGGTGAATAGAAAAACGAGACTTGTGAGCCTCCTCCATCACTGTCTTCCGGACCCCTCCGGACATTGGAACCCAAACCCGACCGTGACGGGTCAACAATCCGCGGCTATCCTGAACAAATCGGGCGCTTTCGCCCGTAATCTTCTCCAACTTCCAGTTTTCCGGTCTCATACCCTCAATCTGAGCATCCCTGACCAAACCCACCAGCGGGGAATCCACCGCTATCCTCATACACCTGGCTGGGGTCGAGGACCCAGTTGACTTGCGGCTCAGAGCATTCGCAACCACATTCGCTTTACCAGGATGGTAAAGGATCTCACAATCATAGTCCTTAACTACATCCAGCCACCTGCACTGCCTCATATTCAGGTTTGGCTGATCCATAATGTGTCTCAAACTCTTGTGATCCGTGTATATGGTACAACGGACCCCGTACAAATAGTGCCTCCAAATCTTGAGAGCGAAGACCACCGCTCCCAACTCAAGATCGTGCATGGGGTATCTCGTCTCATGCGGCTTTAGCTTCCGCGATGCATAAGCTATCACTCGTCCCCTCTGCATGAGGACTGCCCCTAAGCCTGTGATGGACGCATCACAAAATACCACAAAATCCTCCACTCCCTCGGGGAGTGTCAACACCGGCGCCTCGCATAAACACTGCCGGAGGGTCTCAAACGCCCTCTGCTGCTTCGGGCCCAACCGGAAATCCACCCCCTTCCTCGTTAGACGAGTGAGGGGTACGGAAATCTTGGAGAAATCATGAATGAATCTCCGATAATACCCTGCTAAACCCAAGAAACTCCTGATGTCTGAGGGAGATCTCGGAGTCTCCCACTGCATAACAGCCTCCACCTTGGCCGGATCGACCAAAATCCCCTCCTGGTTAACGAGATGTCCGAGGAACTGAACCTCTCGCAACCAAAACTCGCACTTCGAGAACTTGGCATACAGCCGTTCTCTCCGCAGTACCTCCAGCAGCTCCCTGAGGTGCTCCTCGTGCTGCTCTCGGGTCTTGGAATATACCAAGATATCATCTATGAACACAATGACCGAGCGATCGAGCATCGGTCTGCAGACTCGGTTCATCAGATCCATGAACACTGCTGGCGCGTTGGTGAGCCCAAACGGCATCACCATGAACTCTTAATGACCATAACGAGTCCGAAACGCGGTCTTCTCCACGTCTTCCTCCCTCACCCTGACCTGGTGGTATCCTGATCTCAAATCAATCTTGGAAAACTAAGATGCACCCTGCAACTGATCGAAAAGATTGTCTATCCTTGGAAGCGGATAACGGTTCTTCACCGTTAACTTGTTCAGCTCCCTATAGTCAATGCACATCCTGTGTGAACCGTCCTTCTTCCTGACGAAAAGGATCGGTGCTCCCCAGGGTGAACTACTCGGACGAATAAACTGTTTACCAAGCAGCTCCTGCAACTGATATGACAACTCTTGCATCTCTGGCGGTGCTAGGCGGTACGACGCCTTAGCGATAGGGGCCGCACCCGACACTAGAACAATCCTAAACTCGACCTGCCTCTCCGGAGGCACTCAGGGCAACTCCTCCGGAAACACGTCAGCAAACTCCCTAACTATTGGGACCTCCGAAACCGAGGGCTGATCCCTAACCCGCGTATCTACCACATACGCCAAATAACCGGCACACCCGTGCTGAATATACTATCGAGCCCTGGCTGCCGAACAAAACCCTGATCCCAACCTGGTGCCCTCACCATATACTACCAGTTCTCCCCCACTTGGGGTTCGAACCACTACCCGCTGTCCCTCACAGTCGATCATGGCGCCGAAACGGCTAAGCCAATCCATCCCTACAATCACGCATACATCCCCCATGGGGATAGGAATAAAATCTATCGGGAAGGACACCCCAAAAATCTCCAACACGCATCCCCGGTAGACCGAAGAATCAGAAACCCCGTGCTCGTTGGCGATCGAAACTCGCAACGGACACTCAAGATCATCTATCGGCACACTAAACCCTCCAGAGAAGGTCTGAGATACAAACGACCGACTCGCCCCCGAGCCAAATAATATCAAAGCGGGCAAAGAATTTACTAAAAACGTACCTAACCACAGGTACAATCAATGAGCATAACACCAGTACAATAACTGAGACAGAGAATAGAAACGTACCAGCAACCACATCCGGTGCTGCCTTGGCCTCCTCGGCCGTGAGTTGGAAGGCATGACCCTGAGCCTTCGGAGGCTCCACCCTGACTGGCCTCCCATCTCCAATCCTCACAGTAGCTGGCGCGGGACCCTGCACCGACTTGGCGGCAAGCTGCGGACAGTTGGTCTTCACATGACCAACCTGATGACAATGGTAACAAATCCTCATATCTGCTGGAGGGGCGGACTGACGGCAGTCCCTGGCATAGTGCCCCTCCTTGCCATATTTGTGGCACCCACCTCCTGCTCTACAAACTCGCGAATGAACCCTGCCACACTTTCCACAAGTGCGGCTCTGCTGACCCCCAGACCGTGCATCAGCGGTCTTAGACCGCTTAGGCGCCGGCTGAGACTGTGCTGGTGCCTGATGCTGCTCCTTCAGCTGCAGCTCTGTCTCCAACTCACGCCGTCTCGAGGCTTCCTGTAGATCCAGGAGGGTCTCACAACGCTGTGTAGCCACAAACTGCCGTATATCCGTCTTGAGCATATTCAGATAACGAGTCATCTGAGACTGCTCTGACGCGAACTCCGGGCAAAACATAGCCCTCTCAGTGAACATCCGGGTAATCTCCATCACAGACTCCACATCCTGCCTCAATGTCAAGAACTCATGAGCAAGCCGCTCCCGTTCCACGGGCGGAACGTAGCGGGTGCGAAACATATCCCGGAACTGTTCCCAAGTAACAGCAGCCCGCTGATCATCAGAATATGAACCTGTCGTCAACCTCCACCAGTCCTTTGCCCCGAGCCTAAGCAGGTTCAGAGCACACCTGACCTTCTGGTCAGCAGGACATGAGCACGTGAAGAAACAACCCTCCACGTCAGACAACCACCGCATAGCTCTGATCACATCCTGAGTACCATCAAATGTCGGGGGCTTCGTATTATCGAAGTCCCGGTACTGGAAAGCCCTGCCGGCTCCTCCTCCAACCCCTGCCGCAGTTACAGCCGAAGTGGCTGCAGCGGCTGCTGTCTCTGCCAGAGCTGCATATCGCTCATCAAAGTACTCGACCATCGCGGTCTTGATCGACCCAGACATCTCTGGTAGCTGCGCTTGGAATGCTGCGGCGACCTCATCGTGCAGAATCTCCCAGATCCTGGCATCCAGCTCCTCAGTCCCCATCTGCACCACGGGCTCAGGTGCTACCAGCACCTCTGGCCCTCCGTCCCCCGATCCTGACCCTGATCCGGATCCCGATCCAGACCCAACAGCAAAATGTCTCGTCACCACCATACTAAAAGGTACATTCAAGACATTAGATAAACAACATAATATCGGGAGACCAAAACCCACAAATCCTAGGGGTTGTGACTTCCTTGCTACGCGTATGGGTCTTGTGCTTCCAGTAGTACGGGCCCATACTACCTTCCACACCTACCCATATTTGTCCCAAGTATCACCACAACGCCCTAATACTATACTCAACATAATGTGCGCTCAACCCTCACTACTAGGGGACATCGCCTATCTCACAACTGATCCCACAGCTCTGCACAACTCACACCTCCATGGAACTTTCATCAGCCCCTGCAGCGCTAGTGTATGCTAGCCGCACATAACGTTGGACCCGATAGACTTTTGAATATCCAATCCTACCCTAGGGTCGAATCAGACATTCTCAGGCTATAAGATCTTGACTATACACAGCCGTGATGCATATACTAAACATATACAGTTATGATGTCAATTCCATATACAAGAAACCCTAGACTAATAGGTATCATATAATCAGGCAATCTATCATGCGATTCCTGGAGATCCCTAGCCTAGCACTAGCATGTTGTTCTAACATATCAGAATATCAAATAACTGTATGGTATTTTGGGGTTTACTTACAGGCTCCGGCTGATCGTACCCTCTGCACCCTCCATCCTTTATTTTGAAAACCATTTTTAAAACTTTCCTTCCGAAAATCCCCTTAATTTGAGACTGGATTCACCCGAGTGTTCCTCCAATTCACTCAAACCAAGGCTCTGATACCAACTTGTAACATCCAAAAATTTTACGCCAAATTTAAACTTTTTCAACCATAAATGAAAGTCAAATAGTATTGTTTACAAAAATGTTTTCAAATCAATATCCAACAGAGTGTCCCATAAACAGATCATAACATAAGGATGAGGAGCGGTACGGTCATGCCTTCGCCTTGCCACGATCTCCTGAAGTACCTGAAACAATAAACTGAAAACTGTAAGCCCGAGGGCTTAGTGAGCTACCCCCAAAATACCAATACTACACTGACAATACCATGTCAGTAACAATCAGTCAACCAATCAATCAATCAACATGCATACTGGGCCATCGGCCTGACTGGACCGCCGTACTGGGCCTACAGTCTATCTGAATCTATCCCGAGCCTTCGGCATGACTGGTCCGCCTCGTGGGCATGCAGCCTCCCCGAACCGCTCATAGGGTCTGTTGGCCTTCAGCACAAAGCAGGACCGCCTCAACCCAACCAACAAGTAAATAACCATGTTCGCATAACTATCACATACGGACATATACAAACATCAAACATATCTGTCACACTGATCATCAACCATAGAATCCTCTCGTAACTAGAGTACCGACCTAGCAGGTCACTAACATACCAATCCTTACGGATCATAAAAGCATAACATATTGTCTACCCTGATTCCGATCTAGCATATCAAATCCATATGTAGCATACCATAACAATAACAACTAAAGGGCCGGCCTTGGTGTCGTAGACCCTATCGATATAGTGAGGATAACTCACCTCGCAGATGTCGACTCGAAAGGTAAACTCCAACTCTCGGATCACTTGACACAGGCTCCACCACCTATAATCATAGTTCATTATACTCATAAGTCCTTAACCTTATAAGGTACTCCATAACCCACTAGTCAACCCCTGATCAAAGTCAAAGTTCTCAGTCAAGGTCAACAGTCCATGTTGACCCCAACTCGCCGAGTACCCTCGGCTACTCGCCGAGTTCCTCGAAGCACATCCCACTTTAAGGCCACCCGTCGAGTTCCCTCCTTGCAACTCGACAGATACACACGCATACATATCCTAGGGAAAACTCATCCGACTCGCCGAGTTGTTCTTCAACTCGTCGAGTCTTATGGTAATCTTCATCGGACTCGCCGAGTTGTTCATCCAACTCGTCGAGTCCACGGCCATCTTCTTGTGACTCGCCGAGTCAACCTTGCGACTCGCCGAGTCCATTTAGTCCCTTTTCCATACAGACTTGTTTTGAGCCATGCAGTGGCTCCAAATCACAGATCCAGGCTTCTAGGTCGTGCTTATCACGTAAAATTGTAAACTTTACGTGCATGCATGGCTATAAAGGCTCTAAATGCCTATTTTAAGTTCTTAATGGAACTTTATGGTCAAAAGGGACCTCAATCATGACCAAGACTGTAACTTTATGCTTATAGAATCCAAGGAGGGTCCAGATCTGAAGTTACAATCTCAGATCTAGCCCATAGCTCATCTTTCCAACTTAATGACTCACCAAAAACCCTAAAACTCAACCAATAGAAGAGATTCACAAGAAAAAGGTGATTTGGTTACCTCCAGAAGATGATAACTGAGATAAGAGTTGATTCCCACACTCTACTTGCTCCAATCTCCTTCTCCTCTAAGCCTTCTCCCTCCAAATATCCTCTCTTCAAGCTTCAAACACACAATGGGCACACACACACACGTGTTAGGGTTTTAAGGGGCTCTCCAAGACTGTAAAGAGGCCAAAGGAGGCTGAGTTTCCTTTAAATAGGGGTGCAAACCCCGGGATTTAGGGTTTCTTCTGCCAGCTCCTACTCGTCGAGTCCCAATATGGACTCGTCGAGTAGGTCACTTAACACGCGATCCCACCCCGCTGCTACTCGACGAGTAGGTCAACCAACTCGTCGAGTGGAGCTTAACCCAAAAATCTTATTTAAATAATACCTGAAAAATCGGGGAGTTACAAACAACATCCATTGCATTAATAGAATAGTTAATACATGTGTGTTCTGTGTATAGTTGTAAGACACCAAAAATATATCAAAATAAAAGACGATTCTTGAACATGCTCCGTCTTCTCAAAACCTTTCCAGTGCACCAGTCTACTGGTTCCCTAAGAATACAAGTTATTTTGAAAGAGAGTATCAACATTTAAATTGGTGAATTCATAAGTGTTTTAGTGTCAAATGTTTGTAGTTGTTTCATGAAAATGTTTGTATACTTCCCGGAAAATCGTATACTTTCTGCTAAAAATGAAATGTAGTCTTCTACCCAAGACCCGACTGTTTTGTATGTTTGTTCTCTTGTAATAGTGTAAAATGTATGTTTGTACTTGAAATAGTATAAAATGTATGTTTTACATATTTGTAAACCATCTTTACTCGAAAAATAGTATGCATTTCTCATGAGAGAAAATCATTGTATGAATGTAATGGAAAATGCAGGTTTACAGTAGTATTGTATGAAATACACTACTGATGCATTAACTACCTTATAACCAAACTGGTTAAATTAAGGTTAAAATGTGATAAGGTTATAACCATGCTTGATTGACTAGTGTAAAACACGACGTTCTTCAGGCGTCGAAAAGTTATGACATTTGTCACCCGTAGACCTGCAGGTCCCACTGTAGCTAGCAGCGAGGTGTAGGATTGTCAATCCAGTATAGATCTATACACAAACTCACGCTCTCCCTCCAGGAGACTCTGGTTATAATAATGTGACATAGCAAGTATATTGCTATGTCTTGAAATAGTATCATCATATTTTAGTTATGTTGTTCACGTATAGTATGTAAGTTCCTTTCTATTCTTGTAAAAGAATAGTATACTTTGTATGAATAGAAATAGTATGTATATATTGTTTCATGTATTGTTCCTCTGTTCTAGAAACTAGTATGTATTGACCCTCTAAACTATACCTATTATAGTTTACTAGTATGTTTGTTTGAAGTGTAACTGATTTGGAGAAAAGACTCAATTGCCCAATGTATGCAACTGAATTAAGTAAGTACTTTGAAAATGGAGTTTAATATTCATGTATATATTTAGCAAGTATAACTATGATTTAGTCGACAGTCGAACTAGTGATCCTACCCTAAGCCCACAACCAAACAAGGAACATGAGTCAAGGCAATAGCAATAGTCCTAAGTCTGTTAAAGGATACTTATACATAAATATATAAATGAATATGATTTTCGATACTAAACAGCAGTCTAAAATAGTTTAAAAGAGTTTTTGAAATGATTTTAACAACTTATAAAAGCATAAGAAATCCTTTGTTTGTTTGTTTTCTCATGTAAATGTTAACACAATTCTATTGAGTTCTACTTGTATCCCCCCTAAAACATTTAAAAAGGTAAATTGTAGGGGTTTGAACTCACCTTGTGGGAGTGACTCGATTGGAGGTTCGATTTAGGATGATTGTTTCCACAAGTTAGATCCCGAGACAAAACAAGTCCTAAAATGAATTTCACGCGATATATAGGCATGAAATTAGTGAATATAACCTCAAAGTTGTAAAGGAAACAACCTATGATGTAAGAAACACTTACCAAAGAAGTGTTAGAACCGAAATCAAGCAACTACTTGGACTTCACGGCTGGCTTCAGTTTTCACAGCCAACCTTCGGTGTCACGGCCGCAAAGGGTTTTCGGCCCTTGAAGATTCAAGTGTTTTCGGCTGGAACTCTAGGTGTGTTCTTGGTGTTTCTTGGTGTTTCTTGGAGAAATGAAGGAGATGTAGGTGTTACAGCGATAAACTCAAGAATGAAGGGTGATTGATTTCGAAGTAAAGAACACTAGTTGTTCTTAAATGAAATCCGGAGGTGGATTGAATAATCTTCGGATGGTAGATGAGAGAAAACGTCGGTTTCGGTTGAAGACTTTGAGAGAAAATGGATTGAGTTTGCGGCTAGAAATGTAGAAGTGATGATAAAATTATTCAAACTCATATATATAGGCAGAGTTTGCGGTCCGATGGAGTTCACGACCCGAAGGAGTTCACGACCTGAAGGCTCGTTTGCGGTCCGAACCGTTTGCGGCTGCGAGGGTTTGTGACTTATGCGAAGGTCCTCGGTCCTAATTGCTTCCCTCATTTGACACACAACACCTTAGAATATATGGTATATACACCTATAAATCATTAATCTAACCATAATAGGATAATTAAAGAAATAAGTTTGACTTTCGTTTGATATGCTTGACTTTTACACGATAGAAATTACGGGTTGTCACATCATCCCCCCGTTAAAGGGAATTTTGTCCCGAAATTAAGACTAAGAAATACACATGGACTAAGGGAAAATATGAGGATACTTATGTTTCATTTGATCCTCCCGCTCCCAAGTGAATTCGGGTCCCCATTTTGCATTCCAGCGAACCTTCACTATTGGGATACGGCTTTGTTTCGTTTGCTTGACCTCCATATCCATGATTTCTACTAGTTCTTCCACGAAGTTGAGGCTCTCATTGATCTCGATTTCGTCGAGTGGGATAACAAGAGTCTCATCAGATAGACACTTCTGTAGGTTCGATACGTGGAAGGTAGGGTGTATGTTACTAAGTTCTTAATGTAGTCGGAGTTTGTAAGCTACAGGGCCGATTCTAGTGAGAATCTCAAAAGGCCCAATGTAGCTTGGATTTAGCTTACCACGCTTTCCGAAGCGTATCAAGCCCTTCCAGGGTGAGACCTTCAATAGAACAGGGTCACCAACCTGAAATTCCATAGGTTTCCGTCTTTTGTCAGCGTTGCTTTTCTGTCGGTCTCTAGAGGCTTTCAATCATTAACGAATCTGAACAATCTTCTCTGTCATTTCTCGGATGATTTCCGGACCCGTGAGAGTGCTGTCAGGAACTTGTCCTTTAGCTAATTGGGAGTCACCCACCTCAGCCCAGCATAGAGGGGATCTGCACTTCCAGCCATAGAGGGCTTCAAATGGAGCAAATTTGATACTAGAATGGTAGTTGTTGTTGTACGAAAACTCGACCAATGGCAAATGGAAATCCCATGCTTTACCAAAGTCGATCACACAAGCTCTCAGCATGTCTTCCAACGTTTGTATCGTCCTCTCACTCTGTCTATCAGTTTGTGGGTGATAGGTTGTACTCATGTCCAGCTTAGTTCTTAGGGACTTTTGTAGCGACTGTCAGAATCTTGAAGTGAATCTATTGTCTCTATCAAAGATGATAGATATGGGGACACCATGCCTTCGTACAATCTCCCTCATGTATGTTCTTGTCGGTTTCTCCATATTGTCGGTTTCTTTGATTGGTAGGTAATCTGCGGATTTGGTTAATCTATCGACGATCACCCAAATGGTATCAAGTCCACCCGTTGCCTTGGGTAACTTGGTTATGAAGTCCATTGTAATCTGCTCCCACTTCTACTCAGGTATCTCTGGTTGTTGTAGTAAACCTGAGGGCTTTTGATATTCTACTTTAACTTTGGCGCAAGTAAGACACTTGCCTACAAAGGTAGCAATATCTGCTTTCATGTTAGGCCACCAATATAACTTTTTAAGATCCAGATACATCTTATCTGAACCTGGATGAACGGAGTACTTATTATTGTGCACTTCGTTCATGACAACGTCTCTGAAACCACCGAGCTTAGGTGTCCAAATCCGATTCATGAGGTATAAGACTCTGTCACCCTTGACCTCTAAGTTCTTATCCATTCCTCTTAGAGTTTCACCTGCCACATTTTTAGGTTTAAAGGCTTCCAGTTGAGCCTCCTGAATTTGGGTGGACAGATGAGATTGGATTGTCATCGTCAATGCCTTGACTCTACGACCTGAGTACTCTTTCAGACTTAGGGCGTCAACTACTACATTGGCTTTACTTGGATGATAACGAATTTTGCATTTGTAGTCATTTAGTAGCTCAACCCACCGTCGTTGTCTAATGTTGATCTCCTTCTGGTCGAATATACGTTGGAGGCTTTTGTGGTCTGTAAAGATAGTGCTTTTCGTACCATACAGGTAGTGTCTCCAGATCTTCAGAGAAAATACCACTGCTCCTAACTCAAGATCATGTGTAGTGTAGTTGACCTCGTGCGTCTTAAGCTGTCTTGAGGCATAGGCAATAACCTTTCCTCGTTGCATAAGAACACAGCCAAGCCCTTGGTTGGATGCATCGCAGTATACCACGAAATCTTCTATCCCTTCTGGGAGGGATAATATCGGTGCGCTGCATAAGGCTTGCTTAAGCGTTTGGAACGCCTTTTCTTGTTTTTCTTCCCAGTCAAAGGCCAGGCCTTTCTCGGTCAATGTGGTAAGTGGTTTCGCAATCCTTGAAAAGTTCAGAATGAATCTGCGATAGTAGCTAGCGAGGCCTAGAAATTGATGAATTTATGTAGGCGTCTTTGGTGCTGACCAGTTCTCAATAGCCTTGATTTTGGAAGGGTCCACGTGTATTCCCTCTTCGCTAACCACGTGAACCAAGAATACGACTCTCCGAATCCAAAATTCGCATTTAGAGAGCTTTGCATAAAGCTTTTATGCTCGTAGCGTTTCGAAGCTCTATCGTAAATGTTGACTATGTTCCTCCTTACTGCGTGAGTAGATGAGTATGTCGTCAATGAATATGATCACGAACTTATCCAAGTAAGGACGGAACACCCAGTTCATTAATTCCATGAACACCGCGGGCGCATTGGTTAATCCAAAAGGCATCACTACAAACTCGTAGTGACCATAACGAGTTCGGAAGGCTGTTTTGGGAATATCTTCCTCTAAAACTCGTAACTGGTGATACCCGGATCTTAATTCAATTTTTGAAAAGTAGCTCGCTGCTTGAAGTTGGTCGAACAAGTCGTCTATCCGAGGTAGAGGGTATTGGTTCTTAACGGTAAGTTTGTTTAGCTCACGATAGTTGATGCACATACGGAACGATCCATCCTTTTTCTTCACGAACAAGACCGATGCTCCCCAAGGTGAGAAGGTTGGTCTAACGAATCCTTTGCTTATCAGTTCGTTCAGTTGACTGGATAGTTCCTGCATCTCACTTGGTGCTAGTTGATAAGGCGATTTGGCTACAGGGGTAGCTCCTGGAATTAAGTCGATTCTGAACTCGACTTGACGTTGTGGTGGTAATCCTGGAAGTTCTTCTGGAAAAATGTCGGGAAAGTCGTGTACTTCTGGGATGTTCTTTATGTCTTTCAACTCTTGGCTCATATCAACCACGTGAGCAAGGAATGCAAGATATTCCTTTCGTAAGTACTTCTCGGCTTGAATACTTGAGATGATTCGAAGGCCTGGTTTGTCGCCATAGATAACTAGGGTTTCGTTATTCGGTAGATTAAGAAGAACGGCTTTCTCAAACCACATGATGTCAGCACGATGAAGACTCAACCAATCCTTGCCGATAATGATGTCGAAACTCTTAATTAAGACTGGAATGAGGTCGATTTGAAATGAGCTATCTAGAGAGAGGGTGGATCCTAAGTATATATCGTTAGTGCTCTCAGTCTTCCCGTTAGGCATTTATACAGTGAACGTTTCTTTTAGTGCTTGTGGTTGTTGTTTAAGTAAGTGCGCAAATTTTTGGTTTACGAAACTCCTCTCCGCTCCACTATCAAATAGTATGCATGCATAAGAGTTATCGAGGAGAAACGTACCCGTGACCACCGTAGGGTCCGCCACAACTTCCTCATGGCTTATCGCCAAAACTCTCCCTACTCCACCAGTATTCCCTGCTTTCGGGCAGTTCCTCTTGTAGTGACCAACCTCACCACACCCGTAGCATGCCTGGCCTACTCCAATACCAGGGACCTGGGTGATTGGTCTTTCCGGGGCCTTACAGAAACGGGTCGTGTGCCCTTTCTTGTTGCATTTAGCACACTGAATCTCCTAGAAGGGGTCGTTGTTGTGGAAGTTGCACTTGTTGCACTTCGGCAAACTCTCAGCATACTGTTTCGCTGGTCCAGGGACAGCAGGGATTGTTGCGGCATGAACAACCACAGTCTGTAGTTTCTTGGTAGAGTTTTGCGCTGATTTGTTCTTGTTTCTATCCCAAGACTTCCTCTTGTTGTCGGTCCTTTTGGCTGGCTCTGGGACAGGGGTTGTTACTGGCGTGCGGACTCCATGATCAATGAGTCGCTGTGCCAATCATTTGGCACTGTCGAATGTAGCGAGGTTTGAAGATAAAACGTTTCCTTGATATGGAGGTACCAGTCCCCATATTTAACTCTCAACCTTCTTGCCCTCAGTAGGGACCATCCCTGGACATAAATCTACCAGATCACTAAATCTAGTTGTGTAGGCTACTATGTCAGTGCCTTTCATGGTCAGGCTCCAAAGTTCCTGTTCGAGCTTCTGAACTTCGCCCCGCGGGCAGTATTCTCCTACCATCAGGTCCTTCAGTGTATCCCAGCCCATCAAGTTAGCCACTACGAGAGTAAGTGACTTAACATGGGCATTCCACCATGTGAGGGCTCTGTCTGTGAAGGTGCATGCAACAAAATTTATTTTACTTCCTTCTGGGCAGGAGCAAATCTCAAAGATAGACTTCATTTTCTCTATCCATTGCGATAGAGTGACGATTCCACCGCTACCATTAAAGGCTTTGGGTTTGCAGTTGGTGAAGTCTTTGTATGAGCACTCCCTAGGGTGCCCGTGACTATCACCTTGTGTAGAGTTAACACCTGTTCCACCCCCGCTAGTACCGCTAGCAGTAATCTGAGTTATGGCTACCGTTACAGCCGTGATCACTGCAACTTGAAAAACTACAAGATCGAATTGAGGAGGAGGTGGTTGAGTTGGAGTTATCGGTGGATTGCGTCTGCCTGATCTACGAGGAGGCATCTTTCAACTATAAGTTTACAAAGATAAAGATAATTGTAAGTATTCAATAGAGAGAATAATGAGAATGTTCCTTGATCTAACACACCATAGATCAACATGTAATTGATGAAGTGTTTACATTTGGGTTCTACCATTTGAAAGATGAAAGAATTTGGATAAAGATTTTCCAAGAGGATTGGATGCCTGTCAATATCATTGGTATTATAGATGTATAGAGTTCATGAAAAATTGACCTTGTAATAGGTCTACAAATACCAATACATAGAAAACTTGACAGCATAACGACCTAACGAACTGAAAGTTCAAGGTCTAGATACAAACAGGAAAATAATACTAGAGTCTAAAAGTAGACCTAATCTATATCCAAAAAAGTGAGTAGAGTAAGCTCTACTCGCGAGGAGTGTTGTTCTGGTTGGTACTGGATTCTGCCCTGGACTTGGCTAGCTGGTGTTCTATTTCTCACATACGCCTTTCCAATGCCACTTGACTCTGTCAAAGTTCCCTAACTTTGGATCGAGTGGCATTCAGTTCTATATGGTAGTGCGTCAGTGTGAGTCCTGGTTAACTCCTGGTCATCGGTCAAATGGCGGAGACGAACTGTGTTGACTCCTGAGTTAGCCGTGATCTCCATGACTTGGTCGATGGTTGCTCTTCAAGTTGTAGAATCTTCGGTCTCCATTGTAAGGAGGTGGTTGTCCTTGTTCGTGGCTCCACTTTCCCAAGTTCACTGCCCAAAGAGGCGTCGGACCTTGAAAATCCTGTCGAGGGTTAGGATTTTGAGCAACTTGAGGTGGATTATAGACCTCGGGTTTTGAGTCAGAGTCTTCCTGCTCATCCTCTTCGTTCTCTTCCTCAGAACTATCCTAGGGGTCTTCTTCTACTGGGACTATCGGGTTCTCTTCTTCAGGTTCATCTTCAAGCCATCCACCATTCCCTTGATCGGGAAAGTACGGGTCGCCATGTAGATAGAATCCAGCCATGTTATCTGAGCGAGAAAAGGGGTGTAAGAGACATGTAATAGATTTATCACTATAGATCATTATAGGATGATCCTTACATGTTACTTCAATAGTTGCGTAGTGTATACCAGTTATATATAACCAAAATAGAATATACCTTCGAATAAGTAATCCAACTTTAAGTCCACAACCAAACAAGGAACAGGAAGTAAAGCGAAGATCACATATTCTAAGTCTATAACATCTTAGTCACATATAACCTTAGCGCATCCACTCAGCAACTATTGACCTACTATTAAAGACCTATTTAGTTTTCACATAGGTAATTATAGTACAACAAAATACTCCTATAGTATTTTAAGTTTATGTTATGTTCTAGTGTTTCATTGTAGTAAAGTGGGTAAGTTTTAGACTTGTTGAAACACCACAACAATTCCTAGGCACATGCTAATCACTTCTTGGACAGATATAGTTGATAAGGCTATATCAATCCCAGACCTAATTATATGTCCCCAAGCCTACTTGTGCTATTCAACAAACGCAATACTTTTGTTCTGTTCTAGTATAACATTGTTCTTAGTATGAATGCATGTATGTATATTTTAGGAAAATATTTTATTATTTAAAAAGTATAAACTCTTGGTCAGAGTGTTTTAATCCCGATGTGTTTATAGTTGTATATCTTTTATGGTTGATATACTCATTTCACTATAAACAAAGCTCTGATACCAATCTGGCACACCCCCAAACCGAAATGGCGGAAACGTTCGGGGGCGGAGGACGTCATGTACAGTATCATAACAATGCACAATAGTAAACCAAGCAACAACATCCATTGTATTAATAGAATATTTAATACATGTGTGTTCTGTGTATAGTTGTAAGACACCAAAAATATATCAAAATAAAAGACGATTCTTGAACATGCTCCGTCTTCTCAAAACCTTTCCAGTGCACCAGTCTACTGGTTCCCTAAGAATACAAGTTATTTTGAAAGAGAGTATCAACATTTAAATTGGTGAATTCATAAGTGTTTTAGTGTCAAATGTTTGTAGTTGTTTCATGAAAATGTTTGTATTTGTCTAGTGAAATGTTTGTATACTTCCCAGAAAATCGTATACTTTCTGCTAAAAATGAAATGTAGTCTTCTACCCAAGACCCGACTGTTTTGTATGTTTGTTCTCTTGTAATAGTGTAAAATGTATGTTTGTACTTGAAATAGTATAAAATGTACGTTTTCCATATTTGTAAACCATCTTTACTAGAAAAATAGTATGCATTTCTCATGAGAGAAAATCATTGATGTAATGGAAAATGAAGGTTTACATTAGTATTGTATGAAATACACTACTGATGCATTAACTACCTTATAACCAAACTGGTTAAATTAAGGTTAAAATGTGATAAGGTTATAACCATGCTTGATTGACTAGTGTAAAACACGACATTCTTCAGGCGTCGAAAAGTTATGACATTTGTCACCCGTAGACCTGCAGGTCCCACTGTAGCTAGCAGCGAGGTGTAGGATTGTCAATCCAGTATAGATCTATACACAAACTCACGCTCTCCCTCCAGGAGACTCTGGTTATAATAATGTGACATAGCAAGTATATTGCTATGTCTTGAAATAGTATCATCATATTTTAGTTATCTTGTTCACGTATAGTATGTAAGTTCCTTTCTATTCTTGTAAAAGAATAGTATACTTTGTATGAATAGAAATAGTATGTATATATTGTTTCATGTATTGTTCCTCTATTCTAGAAACTATTATGTATTGACCCTCTAAACTATACCTATTATAGTTTACTAGTATGTTTGTTTGAAGTGTAACTGATTCGGAGAAAAGACTCAATTGCCCAATGTATGCAACTGAATTAAGTAAGTACTTTGAAAATGGAGTTTAATATTCATGTATATATTTAGCAAGTATAACTATGATTTAGCCGACAGTCGGACTAGTGATCCTACCCTAAGCTCACAACCAAACAAGGAATAGGAGTCAAGGTATTTAGCAATAGTCCTAAGTCCGTTAAAGCATACTTATACATAAATATTTAAATGAATACGATTTTGATAATAAACAGCAGTCTAAAATAGTTTAAAAGAGTTTTGAAATGATTTTAATAACTTATAAAAGCATAAGAAATCCTTTGTTTGTTTGTTTTCTCATGTAAATGTTAACACAATTCTATTGTGTTCTACTTGTATTCCCCCCTAAAACATTTAAAAAGGTAAATTGTAGGGGTATGAACTTACCTTGTGGGAGTGATTCGATTGGAGGTTCGATTTAGGATGATTGTTTCCACAAGTTAGATCCCGAGACAAAACAAGTCCAAAAATGCATTTCACGCGATATATACGCATGAAATTAGTGAATATAACCTCAAAGTTGTAAAGGAAACAACCTATGATGTAAGGAACACTTACCAAAGAAGTGTTAGAACCGAAATCAAGTAACTGCTTGGAGTTCACGGCTGATTTTGGTGTTCACGGCCACCCTTCGGTGTTGACGGCCGCAAAGGGTTTTCGGCCCTTGAAGATTCAAGTGTTTTCGGCTGGAACTCTAGGTGTGTTGTTGGTAAAATGAAGGAGATGTAGGTGTTTACGGCCATAAACTCAAGAATGAAGGGTGATTGATTTCGAAGAAAAGAACACTAGATGTTCTTAAATGAGATCCGGAGGTGGATTGGATGATATTCGGGTGGTAGATGAGATAAAAATTGGGTTTTCGGTTGAAGACTTTGAGAGAAAACGACTTGAGTTTGCGGCTAAAAATGTAGAAGTGATGATAAAATTAGTCAAACTCATATATATAGGTAGAGTTTGCGGTCCGAGGGAGTTCATGGCCCGAAGGAGTTCACGGCCCGAAGGCTCGTTTGCGGTCCGAACCGTTTGTGGCTGCGAGGGTTTGCGGCTTATACGAAGGTCCTCGGTCCTAATTTCTTCCCTCATTTAACACACATCACCTTAGAATATATGGTGTATACACCTATAACTCATTAATCTAACCATAATAGGATAATTAAAGAAATAAGTTTGACTTTCGTTTGATATGTTTGACTTTTACACCGTGGAAATTACGGGTTGTCACAATTGGATCATGGAAACAGAAGTCGTTCTTCACTTCCGCCACCTCCTCGAATAATTCTCGCTAAGCCACGTGTTCGTCGAGTTGAAAAGTTCAAAGGTCACTCAATCCCTATTGGCAAGCAAACACGAAGATGGAAAGTCTATATGTGGTCGCGTCTTAGAGATGAAATTACATACTGACAGGTTGGGAATGTTGGGTGTCGATGTCTCAAGGAAGCTGGATGTTGACTTGGTTCTTCAATCACTTCCCCAATCATATAGTGAGTTCATTACAGATTACTATATGATGGACCACGACGTGACCCTCATTGATATTGCCTATTTGCTTATTGCTGTTGAATCAATAATGATTTGGGACACTGGTAAAGCAACTTTGACTGGTAGATCAACCTCCCAAGCTTCCATGGACATTGATAATGGCAAAATTGGAAGTCCAGAAAAGTTTTCTCTTCCCAATGGAAAGGTTTTGGCCAAGGTCAAACCATTTGGCCGGATGGTAAAGAGAAAGGCTGAATCTGAGATTGTCCCATGTGCTATTCCAAAAGAGTTTGTTTGCTTCTACTTCTAAGAGAAGGGACATTGGTTGCGAAGCTTCCATACTTACCTAAAAGACCGCAAGAATGGGAGAGTCAAGAGGTATGACTCTGCTTCAGGTAAATCCACTATCTAACTCTATTGAGTTCCGATTCGTAGATTCTTAATACATAATGTGATAAGATTGCCTTTTGATATTTTATAGGATCGAAGAAAAGAAAGGAAGCTTAAAGGAAGAGTAAGTTGAGTCTGGTCGCGAAAATATGGATTTCGATCGCATGGTGTAATGACCAGATTTTTGAGCTGCTTAGGAGTTATGATAGATTGCTTAGGAATATTACTGACATAGTTTTCATAAGTATTTGCATTGTAAGGACAAGTTTCTTCGTAATTTTATAAATAAAGAAAAAAAATTTGATTTATCTTATTTTGTATTTCCTTGCAATGGCATTTGTGAAAATCGATGTTTGTATGTTCCTATTGCTAGCAATATAGAAAAGGATGTGATTCTTGTTTATGTTATTTGTGGTAGTGTCAAAATTTACCAAATAAGGAATGATTCTCATCACCCAAGTTTCAATTGGACATGAACTTGGAATCATACGACTTGTATTGTGTGATGAATGAGAACCTTCAACTTTGGGAAATAAGGACTAATTCCTTGTTCACATATAGATGTGAGTCATATGAAGGACTGGAAGATCTAGTACACATTGTTGTGCACTGGTCTGGTCCACCACAAAGAACGATAAGACTATTCATCATGATTTACTAAAAGTTTATTAAACATGGTTATACTTACAAGATTAAGTGTAATTCTGAATCATTTGAAAAGTTTCAATGTATGGCAGAACGAATAAGAAGAATCATTTAGGCAGAAAGATAAAAGTTTCTTCAATCTGAAAAAAGAAAGGAGAGTACTTAAGTATCGTGTTTTATGATCGTCTTAGTGATTATGAAACCGTGTCACAATTGATCCTCTAATGACACCTTGGTGCATTTATATGACCAAGAAGAGGTATCGAGAAATTGTTGAAATGGTTAAATCAAAAGGTGAATCATACTTCGTTTCAAAATCAAGTCTTAGAGTCGTACTCCAAGATTTTGCCTTGAGTGATACATCTTTAGTAGGTTTATAACACTCATCAAATATGGAGTAGAAATGTTTCTTACTCTTGCACATTTGAAATTGGTAAGTTGTGATGTCTTGGATAAGACAAAGACCAACTAAGACCAATTGTGTGAAGTGTTTGTCTTGATAAGAAACCGCACTAACTCTTAAATATTTGTTTGTCAATAAATGTTTCTTGACAAAAGAATCCCATATGTGAAGAGGTCAGTGGGAGTCTTAAAGATCTTGAAAAGTTTCAAGAATAAACCTGTTGTTTATCTCTAGCACGCGACTTGAGGTTTGTAACCTATCGTGTTGACACATTCTTATTTCGTTTCTCATTCCAGTTGACTATGCATATGAGTTCTATGAGTTCTCATTTGATTGCATAAGGCAAAGCACCTTCATTAGTGAAAGTTCATTGATCAGTATGGGTGAGCTGCTCAATAATTTGGAAGACATGGTAGGCCCTTGTGCTGCTAAGTGGCAAGAAATTAAGATTGAATAGATTCAGTCCATATGAATTTGAATTTGTCATAGACCTTGTCTTGTGATAATGGTTGGAAATGACAGATTCACATGGATAGGAACACGTACACTATAAAATCTAAGAGGTAAGGTTTCTCTCCACTTCATGAAAATAATTGTGAGGAAACGCTTTCACTATGTAGATTTTAATGAGATAGCAGTTGTGTAAATTGCATTCTCAAATTCGATTATGATTACGACATCCCTCTTCATAGTTCGAATTGTGAGAAATGGCAATTAGGCTGAACATTCGGGACTTACTTCTGTAAGTTCAGAAATAGTTTAGAAACACATATGAGTTTTCTAATAAAAGGTTTATGGGATTAGATAAAGGCTTATCGAAGCATTTCATATCAGGAATCTGAACTTTGGTAAGAAAGTAAATAAGTATTGATTTCTGGAAGTCCAGCTGATTTCTGAGTACGTGTCGAAGCTAGTAGGAGCATAAGTGTTATGCTAGTTGGAATGTAATTATTATGCCAGTGGGAGCACAATTATTACATTAAGTGTTGCAAGGTAGTAATGCTATATTTTAGGAAACAAAGTTTTGATTTGCAAAGTTGCACAGTTTGAAAAGTAAGGGAGATGACACTTATACTTTATTTCGAATCTAAAATCTTAGATTGAAATATTAATTAGACTTAGTCATGGATATATATGATTACCATATTGGAATGTTTCAACATGGGAATTCTATATATGGAAATTTTATAGCAAAAGACTGGTAAAGTATCATGTCTTTATGTAAGACATTATGAATCGTATCCCATATGCTTCGGGTATAGGATGGATTGCATTTGCTATAATATTCACGTGTTCTAATTTTTCAAATGCCTACGGCATTAAGAGGGAAATAGGACTAGAACCGGATATGACTAAAGTAGTTAAACAACTATCAAGGACAATCTAAGGTTCGCTAAGGATTGGCCACTTATGAGCAGTTGGAAGTATAGTAATGGATGGACCATATTGACATTATTATGGATAGATAGGATTCTATTAGGAATGAGTTGTCATATGGTAAATATGGAAATGTTTCCATAATGGGAATTGGATATTAAGAATCTATGTAAATTAGAAACTTTTATGTAAGAAGGATGTTCAAAGGAATGTACTTTGAACGTGAGACTTCATGTCTATGGAGTTATCTTGTAACAATCTCCAATAGAGCACTTTGTAATATAATTGGAAAAGTCTTTGTAACCTTGGTGCTATGAAATTACAAAAAGTGTAATTGCATAAAATGTTAGAATCTAACATATTCTAATAGTGGGAAGAATTTAGTATTCTTACACTTGTAATAAGGATTGGGAAATGTGAAATGAGTGTCATTGGAAATGTGTTCAATTGATCTATTTCACAAAGTAAGGACCATAGGTAAACATAGTATGCATGCTTGGAGCATGGGATAACTAATTTTATAATTCAAGTATTAATTTGATTATCCGAAACATTATACAATGAACAATGTGTAATCAATACGGTGATTAAATATTAAGTGTTTTATTTATACTCAAAAGTTTTGAGGCCATATTGGATTCGATTATTCTTGTGTTTCAGTTCGCATATTTTGACTTCCAGAATAACTAGGTTATTCAAACATCCACAGTCAATCATACTTTGGAAGTAGGTAATGAGGTAAGACTGTCATGAATCCGACTGTAGATTGTCTAAAGCGTTTAGACATAGCAAAAGTCTGTTGCAGTGTTCATGAGTGCTCATGAAATAAGATTTGAGTATTGGATTAAACCCACGCTCACGTGAATCACTTCATGGATTTTATCACGAGTGATTGTGAGACGATAATATCTTATATTCTTGAAACGGAGACATATAGTTGTTGTTTACAAGTCGGTTGTGCATTGATAACACGTAAACGCATCGATAACTTGATGTTATAAAACATATTATTGTGTGTGATTTGATGAGTAAATAGTACAAGCATATGAGTCGAAGTTTATCCATTACTTTTACCCTAAGAGGGATAAAAGCGTTATTTGTGGGCCCCTCGATGATTTAGTGATGACACCTAAGAGCTTGGCCAAGCCTGAACTAAGTTGATGTGTTCAATTGTAGGCTGTTGTCAGTCGTCATAAATCGAAAATTGGGAAACAACACATGGACAGAGAGAATGATTATAATCCATGTCTCATGTCCATACGATATCTAGAATGGAGGAATATTTGATCCCTTATCTAAACGACGCGTTACTGATAAGATCAGAGTTTGACAGCGTCTTTTGAGAGCTACGATTGCTAATCAAATTCTGAAGTCGTACTTGCAATAATAGTTATTAGAATTATCAAAGTGAGAGACTGTTGGATTAGATGTCTAAGCCCATAACTATTTTTGGTATGTACTTGATTTGATTATGAGCATGGTCCTTTTGGGTTGCCTTTACTCATGCAACTTGATAGGATGACAAGAGGAGAGAGAGTAGGATTTATTATATGAATGATAAATTAGTACTCAAAATGGTTTTATTAATATATTATGTCACACCCCAAACCGGAAAGGCGAAAACGATCGGGGGCAGAGGACGTCATGTACAATATCATAACAATGAATAATAGTAATCAAAGCAACAAAAAACATTGTATTAATAATGAAGTGTTTACATTGTGTTCGAATCACAACTTGATTGACTCCAAAAGTAAATAGCAAAACAAAGACTTGAAGTTACTATACTCCATCTTCTCGGACCCTATGTGTGTACCTGTCTACGATTTTCCTGAGAATACAAGTAGTTTTGAAAAAGTGTCAACATTTACGTTGGTGAGTTAATAAGCATTTGGTATGTAAAAGTACGTTATTTGTTCTTTGAAAATGTAAGTGAATTTATCCAGAAAATCCTATATTTTCTATAAAACTGAACTGTGAGTTGTTTGTTTGTAAAGTAATTGTGTTTATCCCGAAAAATCCTATATTTTCCATAAAACTGAATTGTGAATTGTTTGCTTGTAAAGTAATTGTATTTACCCCGGAAAATCCAATATTTTTCCATAAAACTGAACTGTGAACTGTTTGCTTGTAAAGTAATTGTATTTATCCCGTAAAATCCTATATTTTCCCCTAAAACTGAACTGTGAACTGTTTGCTTGTAAAGTAATTATGTTTATCCCGAAAAATCCTATATTTTCCATAAAATTGAACTGTGAACTGTTTGCTTGTAAAGTAATTGTAATTATCCCGGAAAATCCTATGTTTTCCATAAGTTGAGTTATAGTCTAATATGATCCAAGACCGAAAAGTATAAGTATTATCAATACTTAAAATAGTTATAACTAGTTTTATTTGTAAATAAAACCATTTGAAGAGATGTGTTTTTACGCAAAAATCCACGTATAGTCGTTTATCATGTGAGTTTTCATAACCGTGCTATTAATGAATTGCCTGCCTCGACGTTCTTCAAGCGTCGAAAGATATGACATTTGTCACCCATAACCTGCCGGTTTGGCTGTAGCTATTAGCCAGGGTGCGGGATCATCAGTCTCGTATAGATGTATACACAAGTATCATACTATCCGTTAGGACACTTGGGTTATAAAACAGGACTTCCATGGATACCTAGGTAGGTACGACGAAGACAAGGTATCACAAATTTCCAACGAATTACGTGTTTTTGTAACGAACTGTAAACCCTTTTTGATGTAAAGGTAAGTATTAAAAATATAAAAATAAACTTATTTTTATATAATCATTTCTTTGTCCCGAAAAGGGTAAGATAATATGAATGTTTCCCAAACTATACCTATTATAGTTTAAAGTATATGTTTTGACGAAATCAAAAACCGTTGCGTTTTAACGTAATTTACATGTAAATATTTGCACTGTTTGGTGGTAACGTTGTTTTTCATATTAGCAATCTTTACGTAAAATGCATAAAAAGGTAAGAAAGCGTAAATAATAGTTTGTATATTTACACAAGTTCCCTTGTGTTTTACTTGTATTCCCCCCTAAAACATAGAAACATTATTGAAAAGCGTAGGGGTATGAACTCACCTTATGTGTAGTCGTGGTTTGATAACGAGACAAAAAACGGTGACTTCGGGCTAAAATATGGGAAGGATGTCGTAATCCTAATGGTTTTATAAACATATTAATGTGTGAATATTTGATGAAACAAGAATTGATGTGTTGAATAACTACTAGATAAAAAGAAAAGAACTTACACAATACTTGTAGTCTAACTTGGAAGAGTTCTCTGGATTGTAAAGCTTATGTTATTTGAGAGAATTTGAGAGTATTTGGTTTACTGTAGATGTGAAAAATGAATGTTGATTTCTATTGATGTATCTTATATACGAAGGAAACTTATGAGGCGGTTACATTGGTAAATGAACCATATCACCTTGGTATGCTAAATTAGGATAAGATATGAAGCTTTTTAAGGGTTTACTGTCAAATTGCAAGGGTTTACTCCCAAAAGAAAGAGTTTACTCCCAAAAGATAGAGTTTACTCCCAACTATGAAAGGGTTCACGGCCAAAAGAGGGAGTTTGCTATCCATTATGGCCGAAATCATCCAAATCACTCACAAAAGAGTGATTGCGGTCCTAATGGACCTAAAAGAAGAGATTTTGGTCTCATGTGTTTGGGTTTTCGGCCTTAATGGGCTATTGTCTTTGTGTTTTCAGTTCTATGTGAATCCATGAAGGAGTTTTCGGCCATATGTGACTTCAAACTCAAGAATGGAATGTCTAAAATCGAGTTTACTTAAATCATGTAATTTATTTGACTTGTGTTGACCCATTTTACTCCTTAATGTTTTGGTTAACTTGTATTAGCTTATTATAACTTAAATTAACATGGGTGATCACCTCACATACTTAAATAAAATCTACACAAGTATGGTTCTTGAAAGTCATATTTCTGTTGTATCAAATTTGAATCTACTGGTACATGGTTGAAGTTTTAGACCTAGTTTGTTCTAGGAAATTTACAGTTGTGACATATTACAAGATTAATATATTATTTGGAAATCATATTATTTAATTAGTATTGATCAGAAATTAATTTGGAATTAATTTGGTGATCAAAAGAGACTGATTAAATAATTGGGGACTGATATTGCAATTATCTGATAGTTTTAATTTGGGTTGTGGACTCCTTGTAGAAGGGATGGACGAATTCTATGGGAAGCCCATAAGGAATTCGTTCAAGGGGCCTTCTAGAAGGGTTCCTTGGATTGCTTAAAGCCTAAGCAGTCGTATTAGGGTTTCCATCTAAAACCCTATCAGCCACAAGTATAAATAGACCCCATACAAAGGGATTTTCGGAAAAAAAATGTTCTTATGAAACCCTAAGGTGGCGAAATCCTTCTCTCCCAAGTCATCCTCCTTGCATTGAGTGTTTGTGATTCCATTGGAGGTGCAACATTTAGGGCACTAAGCTTTCAAAGGTCAAGGAGTTCTTGTTATTGCTACATAACAAGTGAGGTAATGTTCCAAACACTATTTTGCATATGAATTTCGAAATTGGTATGTTAGTTATTAGGGTTTATGCTTTGGATGATTATTTGCATGTATAACTTGAGAAAAACCTAGATCCAAAGCATTAGGGTTGAATATACACCATAGGAATGTTGTAATGCTCAAAACCCATCAAAATCTTAGTCACCAATCCAACCCTAAAGTTTGACCTAAATCAAAATTGGTCAAAAGTCAACGGGGTCAACAAGAATCAAGGTCTAAGGTCAAACTAGACAAAAATCCATAAGTCAACTGAGTCAACCCAAACCTGGTTAACCAAGTGAGCGTACGCGGGACGTACCCTGGATGTATGTTGGGCATACTTCTCCGAAGACCAACATCAGGTTGTTGACTGCGTATGCTGGGGTACTCCCAGATATGCGGGCGTAATTCCAGACTTTGCTTTCTTCTCATTAAGTGCTTAATATAACGATTTAATACATCCAAATGCAGATCCATGGTTAAAATGTCATTAGGAGTCATAAAGTTTCCAACTTTATGACCTTGCATGCTCAATAAGTGCTTAATCCATAAAAACCCCACATCTTAATGCCTTAAGACTCTCCATAACATGCATGGGACAAAACCAACCATTGGGACTCCATTTTAATGACTTGAGACCTCTCCTAAGGTCTTAAAGGATAGCTTAATGGGTCAAGAACATGCCAAGCTCAACATCTAACATTTTGGGAAAAAAAGCATCATTAAAACACCCAATACTAGATCCAAATGATGGAGGGCTAAAGTTTCAAGCTTTATACCTTCAAAAGGTTGCAAATGAGGTGGAAATCCCAGATCCAAGGTGCTTTACTCCTCCAAGATGAGCTCCACTTCCTTCCTTCTTCTACATGACACAAAACACACACTCTCTTAAGCTTGGAATGGCTTCACAAGGTGAAATAGGGTTGCAAAACGTTCTAAGAAGATGGGGGCTGATGAAATGAGGGGAAAGGAGGCTATAATGAGGTTTATATAAGAGATACACCCCAAAAGATTAGGGTTTCCATAACTGGAAAGTACGCCCAACATACGAGATGTACGCCCAGCGTACTAGGGCGCGCCCTAGTATGCTCAGCGTACATGCGTACGCATGGCATACTCCTCCTAGTCCAAATTTATGAAAGTGCCACTACGGGCCCATTTTGCATTCCTTCTTGAACTTAGGAACTAAAATGCAACATAATAAAATTATAGGGTTAAGATTAGAAGCATCTCATTATCGGAATGTTACATAGTATGCCTAGCGTACACAATGTACGCTTAACGTACTACACAATGGGCAAAATTACCATATTGCCACTATGGGCCATTTTGCAGTCCTTTTTCAATCCCAAGGGCCAAGATGCAATATTATTCAAACATAGGGTCAAAATTGGAAGTACCTCATCATTGGGATGTTACATTTAGTAATTACTAAAATTTGAAACTTCCTACTAATCTCCCAACAAGATGGTTTTTATATTACCAGCTCCAACGATCCCCTAATAATATCTCATCCATTATTTTGTATTACCAACTGCTTGTATTGTGATCCTCTAATATTTTGAAGTATTTTTGATGTTTTCTAATATAACTGCACAAACCATTTGTGGCATGGAGGTCCTAAAATCCACCCTTTAATCTTAGGCTTAGTGTTCTCATACATATTAGTCCTATAAGGTTCTTGTTGTTTGGGTACCCTTGGTGAACTCGACCCTCTTAAATCTAAGGTCGATGTACTTGCTGAAAGTTTCATGGTATCAGAGCCAAACTCCCCAAAAACCTCTAAATCATCTTTATCTTAATCTTCTTCTTCTTCATCATCCAAGATGTCACCATCTATTCATCATGTCCTCACGATATCAAATATCAAAAACCATGTCTCCATTATCTTGGAAATAGAGAAGGTTCAGTACTCTACTTGGGCAGAATTGTTCAAAATCCACGCTAGTTCCCACAAGGTGTATCACCATATCATCAAACATGATGCAGGAGAAGAGAAAACACTAAACACTGACGAAGAGAAGGAGTTGTGGCTTACACTTGATGCAATCGTCCTTTAATGGATTTATATAATAATATCTAGTGATCTGCTGCACACGATTATTGAACCCATCTTAAATGTCATGGAAGCCTGGAATAGGCTGATGTCAACTTTCAAGACAATAAGCCTTAACGTGTTGTCACTCTTGAATAGGATTTCTATCGTACCCACATCGAGTATTTTCCAAACGCCTTTGCCTACTGCCAACGACTTAAGGTTCTTGTAGATCAACTGGAGAATGTCGTCGGAGCCCCGATTTCTAATGATCGATTGGTAATTCAAATGGTTTCCAGGCTTACTAAAGCATATAGTGAAGTGGGTACTCTTCTTAGGAAAACTAATCCCCTACCTCAATTCTATCAGGAAAGATCCACATTGACTCTTGAAGAAGCAGGTGTGAAAAAGACTCCTCAAATCGTCCCTACAACAATGACAGTTGTTCACAGGGAAGTTGATGACTCTCATAAACAAACGTCATGCCAAGACGGGGGAAATACTCTGGTATATCGCAGAGGGTCTTTTTCGTGGTGGTCAAAATAGAGGACGAAATCAGAATGGAAGTCGTGGAGGAGCTTGTAGCCGTGGTGATACTAGCAACATTCGTGGCGGTGGAATCACCACATTCAGGAAAACAACAGTGACAATGGCCATGGGGCCATGGGCTATGCCTCCATGCCCTTACCCTATGACCCCATGGGCTAGACCAAATTCTTTTAGCAACACCAATTCCCAACATCAGGGACTTCGTGGCCTAAATCCAAGACCACAACAACCTTAAAAAGCATACTCAGCTGTTGGCTTACATTTAGGTTCAACACATGGACCATCTTTCATTGATATGGAGACTACCATGTACACACTGGGCATGAAACCACCAGACCCAAATTGATACATGGATACATGTGCTTCATCCCACATGACATCAGGCACATGTAACCTCTCATCTTATTATATTTTGCATGGTAAACATAGTATCATTTTAAGAAATGGTAACGTTATTCCCATTCATAGTTATGGTCAATCTACTATCAAACCTCCACATCCACCTTTCATGTTGAAAAATGTTCTTCATGTTCATAATATTGTGAAAAATCTCATATCTGTTCGTAAATTTTTCAATGATAATTGGGTATCTGTTGAATTTGATCCCCTTGGTTTTTCGGTGAAAGATTTACATACGGGGAACCCTCTAATGAGATGTGAGAGTCGTGGAGAACTCTATCTTCTCACCACCACCACTAAAGTCAATAATCACTTCACTTTTATTGCTATCACTCCTATGTTATGGTATGATCAGTTGGGTCATCCGGGAGCTTCTATTTTTTCAATTTCTTAGAACAAATAAAGACATTCAATGTAATGCTCTTAACAATAAATCTTTGTGTTCTTCGTGTCAATTTGGCAAAATATTAAATTACTTTTTGTTGAATCTAATTCGTGCTCTGATACCATGAAAGTGAAATGTTTTCCCAACCTTCATTGAAAAAAAATAGTAATATAAATACATAACATAATGCATCGATCCACAAAGGAAACGATATTAAAATCATAGGATCCTAATCAATATACAATATCTCTAACTTTTACAATGATTATATACATAAATAGGTTTATATTCTTACTTGAAAGTGGAGTGTTTTTCCCCTCTCTTCATTGAAAACAAATGGAATCATAAATACACAACAGAAGGCGTCGATCCAAAAAGTAAATGATCCTAATATCAAAGGATGCTAATCAATATAAAATATCTCTAACTTTTACAGTGATTATCTACATAAATAGATTTATATTCTAACACTTGCTTATTGTCAATTAAGTTGCTTTATCTGTTTTCTTTTGGTTCACAACATACTTTAGCCATGATACATATTGAAGTTATAATTCTCTTATAGTCCATATGTTCTAATGCCTAAATGTGCTAATATATGAAACATTAACGCCTCCCCAAGTTATATATGAAGCAATAAATAGAATGTATGTAACTTAAGGACCTCATATTGACCCCACACACTTTATTTGTTAACAAATCAAAAAAATTATATAATAATTAGAATTTTTTTAAAGAGGTATTTCTCCTTTTTTTATTACTTAAAAATAATATTAATTATAAATAACATAAATATAAAAGTTATATTAAGTTACTTTAAAAACAATAAATGTTTTAAACAAATAATCAATATGAAAACTAATAAATGGTTTAATAAGTTGAATTTAAATCATGTCTCAAACTGATTAATTATAATAATATAAATATAAATTTTAAATCAAAATTCCAAATTAACAAACAAATAATACAGAAAGTGATTTTCGTCTACATCATCAATATGAAAACTAATAAATGGTTTAATAAGTTAAATTTAAACCAATCAGCTCATTCCCCTCTTTCAAGGGGCTTGGAAGAAATTCTTTGGGTTTGCCTAAGTGATTTTCGTCCACATCATCCAATGAGGTCCATGGGCTCCTTTCCTCAACTTTCAATAAATAACGAAACATACCCTGTACTTTTAATTAATCCAATTAAACCCAAAATTAATTCTAATTAATTTCTGATTAATTATTAATTATATAATACTATTTCCAACTAATATATTATTCTCATAATATATTAAAAAACTATTTATCTTGATTTTCAATTAATTTATTAATCATATAATAAATTAATAAATCAGTCTAACTCTCTAAAAGTTATCATATTCAATTGCTAGGTTTGAGGGCAACCCAAAAGGACTGTGCTACCATCAATTCAAGTTGATACAAATTATATTTATGGGCTTAGACACCTAATCGAACAATATCCCACTTGGATAAGTTTAATAACTATAACTGACAGTATAACTTCCAAACTGATCAGCAAATTGTAGCTTCCAAAAGTCGTTGTCGAACTCTGACCCAGTCAGTTACGTGTCTTAAGATAAGTGATCAAGTATTCCTCTATTCTACAAGATATCGTACAAACATGAGACATGGATTATAATCAATCTCATTGTCCAAGTTTTTATTTCCCGATTTCTGATTTATGACGACTGAAATCAGACTACCATATGAACACATCAATTAAATCCATGCTTGGCCAAGCAATTTAGATGTCGACATCAAATCATTGTGGGGCCCAAAGATATTGCTTTTCCCGTTAGGGCAAAAGGAACGAATAAACTTTGACTTATATGTTTGCACTATTTACTCATCAAATCATGCACAACAATACGTTTTATAACATCAAGTTACTGATACGTTTACGCATTATCAATGCACACCTGACTTGTAACCAACAACTCATATATCTCCGTTTCAAGAATATAAGATATTATCGTCTCAAAATTACTCGTGATAAAATCCATGAAGTAATTCTTTTAGCGTGGGTTTATCCAATACTCAAACCCTCAATTTTTTTTAGTATTCGTGAACATTGCAGCAAAATTATTTCTATGTCTAAAACTCTATAGACAATCTACAATCCAGTGCATGACGGTCTTAATTCGCTACTTACTTCCAAAAGTACGAGTGACTGTGGAATTTCGAATAATCGAATTATTCAAGAAGTAAAACATACGAAGCGAAACATAATAATAACCTAATTAACTATGGTCTCAAAACTATTGAATATAAATAAAACCCTTATTATTTAATGACCATATTAATTAGACTTTATTTGTTGTATAATGTTTCGAGTAATCAACTAAACACTTGAATTAAACATCAGTCATGCCATGTTATGAACATGCATACTATGTTTCTCTATGGTCATTCCTTTGTGAACATATCGATTGGACACTATTCAAATGATGCTCATTTCACAATTCCAAATTCTTGTCACTACTAAATGTGTTAGAATTTCAACCTTACATGCATTGTTCTTCTGTGACGTCAAAGCTTCAAAGTCACAGAGACTTATCCAACGATATTACAGAATGTCAACCTTTCTTGCATTAAAATTTTTAACGCACATGTAGATTTTAATAATCAACTCCCATTATGGAAACATTTCCATATTCTCATATGATCATCAATTTTGATCAAGAATCATCCCAATCTAAAACATGTCATCATGGTCCTTCTAACCAATATTATACTTATAATTGTCCACAAGCAACCAATCATTTGCTATAACCTCATAATGTTCTTGATAGTTGTTTAACTTTAGTCACACAAAGTTCTAGTCCTTTTTCCCTCTCAATTCCCAAGGCATTTGGAAAAATCAGAACAAGTGAATATTATAGCATATATAGTCGATCCTATATCCGAAGCATATGGGACTCGATTCATTATGTCTTACATAAGGACCTGATATCTGTTCAGTCTCTTGTTACAATATTTCCATATATATATATATATATATATATATATATATATATATATATATATATATATATATATATATATATATATATATATATATATATATATATCAAATTTCCTATGTTGAATCATTTCAACATGATATTCATATATGTCCATGACTAAGTTCTATTAAACTATGCAATCTAAACCTTTTAGATTCGAAACGAAGTATGAGTGTCCTCTCCCTTGAGCCTTTACTATAGTGAACCAATTTCCAAACTTTGCAACTTGAAAATTTGCAAACTTTGTTTCCTACAAATAGTATTGCCAACTTGCAACACTTAGCATAACAATTATGCTCCCATTCGCATAACAATTATGCTCCCACTAGCTTTGACATGTATTCAGAAATCAACTAGACTTCTAGAAATCAACACTCTTGACTTTCTTACTAAAGTGCATATTTTTGATACGTGATGCTTCGATAAGTCTCTAACTAGACTTCTTAAGCTTATACACCTTTCATTAGATAGCATATGTGTGTGTTCAGATCCTTTCAGAACTTATAACCATATGTCCTAAAAGTTCAAACTATTCCTTTCCATCTCTCACAATTTGAACTGTGAAAATGGATGTCACGATCATATTGCGAATTTGAGAATGCAATTTTCATAACTACTAACAATAATGATATTTATCTGATCTTTAAAATCTACAAGCGAAAGTGTTTCCTCATAATGATTCTCATGAATTAGAGAGAAAACTTTGCCACTTAGATTTTATGGTGTATACGTCCCCATCCATGTGAATCCATCATTTCCAACCTACAATCATAAGATAAGGTTTAGACAAAACAAAACTCAAATCTAGTTTTCCTTTCATGGACTAAACTTTACCTATTCTTAATTTATTTCCCTCTGGTAGCACAAGGGCCTACCAGTGCTTACGTGTTGTTAAGCAGCTCACCCATATTGATCAATGTACTTTCACTAACTAACATGCTCTGCCTTTGCAGTCAAATGAGAACGATAGAACTCATAAGCATTTCCAACCCAACTGTAAGGTGCACAGAAACAAGAATGTGTCAACTTAACACGATAGGTTATCAACCTCAGATCGTGTGCTAGCGATAACTAAAAGGTTTATTCTCGATTGAATCCTGAAATTTCCAAGATCAATAAGACTCCCACTGACTTCTTGACATATAATTTTCTCTCTTAAGAAACATTCCTTGATGAGTTAAAACAAATATTCAAAAGTTAATCTGGATTCCCGACACGAAACACTTCATGAATTGGTCTTATTTTATCCTTTGTTTTGATAAAAAAAACATCACAACTACCAATTCCAAATGTGCTAGAGTAAGAAAAAATTATTACTCTACATTTCATGAGGTGTTATAAACCTACTTAGTACGAAATAAGCTTTAAGATACGATTTGCAATAACTAGAGCGTAACTCAAAAACTTGATTAGAAATGAAGTATGAGTCATCTCTTGATTGAATCATTCCAACAATATTTGATTCCTCTTCTTAGTCATACAATTTCACTAAGATGTTATTCGATGATCAATTGTGATAGAGTTCCACAATCATTAAGATGATCAAAAAACATGATACTAAAGTACTCTACTTTCCTTTCTGTTTGGAGAAACTTTTATCTTTCTACCTAATAGACTCTTTATATTCGTTCTGCTACTCTTTGAAACTTTTTCAAAGCATCAGAATTATGTTTAATATGTACTAGATCCATTAGTCCTTCACTCTGACTCACATAAACGTGTGATCAATGAACTGGTCATAATCTTCCAACGATCAAGATTCTCATACATCACATAATTCAAATTGCACGGATCCAAGTTTCTATCCAAATGAAACTTGGGTGATGAGAATTCCTTTTCACTTGGTTAATTATGACAACACCACAAGCGATATAGCAAGAATCAAATCCACGATTAACATTGCTAACAATAGAAATGTAACCAACACTTTCATAAATGTCATTATAAGGAAATATAAAGTAAACCAACTAAATAAATCAAAGTTTCACTTTTATTGATTATAAACAAAAAATTTGGAGCTTGTCATTACAATGCATAAAATGGAAAAACATGTTTCTAGACATTTCCTAAGCAATCTATTAAATTTATCATAACTCCTAAGCAACAGCTCCAAACTCTGATCATTGAACCATGCGACTAAAGTCCATCTCTCACGATCAGAATTAGCTCACTCTTCTTAAGCTTCCTTCCTTCTCTTAGATCCTGCAATACCATCAAAATGTGATCATCACATCATGTATTAAGAGTCTATGAATAGGAACATGTTAAGATAATGGATGTACCTGAAGTAGAGTCGCAAGACTTGACTTTACCATCTCTGAGATATTTCAGGTAGTATGGGCAGCTTCGCAACCAATGCCCCTTCAATTGGCAATAGAAACATACAAAATCGTTAGGGTTAGCACTTGGAACTATCTCAGAACTAGCCTTTCTCTTTACCATACGATCATACAGTTTGACCTTGGCCGATCCCTTTCCATTGGAAAGAGAAATTTGTTCTAGACCACCATTTCCCATATCCATGGAAACTTTGGAATTAGATCCTTCAAACACTTTTGCTTCACTTGTGCTCTTAAGCATTTCTGCTTCAGCAACAATCAACAAATGTGTTAGATCAATTACGGTCATGTCGAGGTTCCTCATATAAAAGCTCTCAAGTTCTCAATGAACTGACTATATGACTAGGAAGCGAAAGTAGAACCAAATCAATGGCTTTCTCCCTTGGGAAAACGACACCCATTCTATCCAATTTGTAAATGTGTGATTTCATTGCCAGAACATGTGCACAAACAGATTTTCCATCTTGATGTTTACATGCCAATAGGGCTTGAGTATTTTTGTATCTTTCAAATCGTAACGTGGGAAGAGTTATTGGAGGAGGAGGAGGAGGAAGAGTTGGAGAAACATGACGTCCGTTTCCACTATTACTTGAAGAAGGGAACATACTTTCACCTTGATCAGAATGTGGAAGATCATCTTCAGATTGTAGAGGGAAACCATTTCCCAAAGAATTAAAAAGACCATTGTTGTCTTGACTTGACACCTATAAATGGAGAAAAGAGAATTCAAGTTAGATGATTTTAATCCTTAATTATTAACCCATAAATTTAAATTAAGGCTAGGATCCATATTTTCGATTCGAACTTTGAAGAGGGATGTCGTAATCAAATTCGAATCTATTTTAGGTAGGTAATTCTTTTACCAATTTCGATCTTATGAAATTCGTAGATCTTTTGTGATTCATTGAATCTAATCAATGACATGTTTAATCTCAGATTATGCTCTCATTTTTGTGACTGGGATGCCAATGATTACAAAAGAGATGTGAATAACAATGCAAATTAGCTTGACACTCTTGATGTCATTTATCATCTCGTTTTAATATGTCGGTTAACCACACACGCTCCATTAATCAATGATAAATTTTGAGATGCCCATTACCACCCTTTATTTGCCCCCCATTAGTGTGCCGGTTAACCACAAGCGCTCCACTAACGACTCATAAAATGTAGTGTGCAATTTCATGGATTAGCATACAAATTCACATTTTTCCTAAAGTAACTAAGAGTGAGATTTTCAAAAATAGTTTAATTACTTTATATCATTATAATTTTAATGAGGTTTTGTCCTATCAAATCCGTTCGACTAACGACCTTCCACCACACGGGAGAGCGGTGAGTGAGAGTGGAGACCTATTCACGACCATTTTATAGATCGCTTCCTTATACTCTCTTTATAGCATGGTTTCGTGAATGAGGCGTACTAGCGATTTGACTGACTGTTCTTATACATATAATATATATGAAACTTTTAATTATATATATATAGTATAAAGTGTAATTTAAAACCTTTTAAAATAGGAAGGGTTTAATCTTTTAATAAATTAAAATTTTAATTTAATTAAATTTAAACAATTTTATGGATTTATTAATTATCTTTTCATTAATTACTTAATTAAACTAATAACAAAATCCATAGGGATGTATTTTAAACTTTTCAAAATACCAAATATTATTTGACATTAATTATTAAGTTTAATTAATATCCAGATTTATTATTTAAAAATTTAAAAAACCAATCATATTATTCACAAAACAATTAATCAAGTCAAATGTTAATCTCCTAACTTCTAGGCTTTTAATTTATCATCATGGATACACCAAAATCGGATTTGGGGATAAACATAGCAAGTAGATATCACATAAAAGCTGTTAAGGCAGATTAGGCATAAAATCTCATCCAGACGGAGCTCACGTCGTGAGCTGCAACAGATCCAAAACATGTTCCTTTTCTGATTCACCAATTTGCAAATATATGAAAGAAAATTGTTGTCTCTATTACCAATGTTGGGTTATTATGGTTACAACTACAATGCACTAAGCGGAAAACATTTAAACAATTCAAATGATTAGGGCACATGCAACCTAATAGGATCTATGTCTTTCACATATAGCAACATACTATAATACTCATCCTACAAAACTTTCCTATGAACAAACTAACAAATAAGACAAGGAAACTTACCTTAAAGATTGTTGTAGCAAACAATCTTGAAATCCTTCTTGAAAGACTCTTGGAAGCAAGCGCCACAAGTGTCGCGCCTCTAATCGTTCACACTCAAACCCTAGCAACCAAGGAGCTTGAAGAGAGAGAGAGAGAGAGAGGAGAGAGAGGTAGAATTTCAGCCCTAAGCCTCTAAAGGAATGTTAGGACCGAAATTCTAAGCCTAAGGGTCTTTTTATAGCTAAGGTAACTTGGTGTCAAAGCTAGGGTTTTAGAAGGAAACCCTAATTCCTTTGCTTGGTGACCAAACAACTCATTCCCCTCTTTCAAGGGGCTTGGACGAATTTCCTTGGATTTGCCCAAGTGATTTTTGTCCACCTCATCCAGTGAGGTCCATTGGCTTCTTTCCTCAAATTTCAATAAATAACCACACAGATCCTGCACTTTTAATTAATCTATTTTTTTTTTTGGAACAATTTTTAGTAATTCATTTAATCCCAAAATTAATTCCAATTAATTTATGATTAATTATAAATTAATTAATACTATTTCCAATTAATTTATTATTCTCATAATATCTTAACAAATTGTTTATCTTGATTTTTATTTAATTTATTACTCATATAATAAATTAATAAATCAGTATCACTCTGTAAATATCCTATTCAATTGTTAGCTTTGAGGGCAACCCAAAAAGACTGTGCTACCATCAATTCAAGATTATACCAATTATAGTTATGGACTTAGACACCTAATCTAACAATGTCAGTGGTAGTTGAAATATGTATGATTCGTTAAACTCCAATTTAGATTTTACATACAAAATGATTACCACTAGATCATCCTATGATGGTTAACAATATGAATTAAAAATCTTCTTCCTTTTTTCTATGTTTCAGGTAATATGTCGGTCCATTTTGTTTTCTCTAAATTCTTTTTTAACTTGTTCATGTTGGAATATGTGAAAAAGCGTTATTTGTGACTATCAAATGCATGTATTATTTGTATGTTTGTTGTTCGGTAGGTTATGTTATCATTCCAAACATAGTAATTTGCAATTACGAGCCTCTAACGTTGGCGATTCTACGCCTAACATGCCCTCACAAGTTACAACTGATTTTGTCTAATTTGACATGTGAGCATGTCATATTGATTTTATATTATTGTCTTCATTTGATTATATTTCTACGGTTCTACCCTCTAAGTTTCACTAGAGTTGTGCATGTGAGCATGTCATAAATGACGATATGTACTACTTTGTTATGAACGTAAATAATAAGACATGTGTTGTGGTTTAAATATAATTTTCTGTACACCAACAAATATAGTGGTGTAGCCAATGATTTTATTTTAAGGTATGCCAAATAATTTACAAAATATAAATTAGTAGCAAAATACTTCAAACAATAATAAAATTTAGCAATGTATGCATTTTAAGTCAATTAAAAATTAAATGCCATGAAAATGTAAAATCAACACAAACCTCAATACTAAATTGGTCATGACTAAGTCAATTAAAAATTATATCAGATATAAATTAAACAAAAGTGATTAATTAAGATAAAAAGAAAATACAAACCTGGTGAAACTTTGAGATTGAACTTTAAAGTGAATTAATGTAGGAACATTGGAACGGTGATGGATGATGCGATATTGCACATTTTCGATATACCCTTATTTAGGCTATTTTAGGCGCGCCATAGCTAGCTGAAAAGCTAGCTTATTTTTCAAGCTTTCTTATGTTGTTGTGTTTGGCAAGTCAAAAAGTAGCTTATAAGTTAACTTTTTAAAAAATTACTTTAGACTAGCTTTTTAAGAGTTTATTTATTTATTTAATTTATTTATTCATTTATTTATTTTTAATTTTCAATATACCCCTTAATTAATTATAAAAACACATTATTTTAAATATCATTTTATATCATTTCACATTTTTCAGCTAATTTTACCCAACATCATTTTTTATTAGCTAGTTTTTCAGTTATCAACTAGCTTTTTATATAAGATATAAATAAAACAAAAGTGGTTAATTAAGATAAAAAAAAATACAAACCTGGTGAAACTTTGAGATTGAACTTTTAAGTGAATTAATGCAGGAACTGGAACGATGATGGATGATGCGATATTGCACATTTTCGATATACCCTTATTTAGGTTGTTTTTGACGCGCCACAACTAGCTGAAAAACTAGCTTATTTTTCAAGCTTTTTTATGTTGTCGTGTTTGGCAAACCAAAAAATAGTTTATAAGCTAGCTTTTTAAAAAACTGCTTAGGCTGTGTTTGGCGCACCACAGATAGCTTATTTTTCGAGCTTTTTTATGTTGTCGTGTTTGGTAAGCCAAAACGTAGCTTATAAGCTAGCTTTTTAAAAACTACTTAAACTAACTTTTTAGGAGCTTTTTAAAAAATTTTCAAACACACCCCTTAATTAATTATAGAAACACATACTCTTAATGTCATTTTATGTAATTTTATATATTTCAGCTAGTTTTATCAAATGTTATTTTTTATCAGCTAGTTTTTCAGCTATCAGCTAGCTTTTTATTTAACAGCTAGCTTTTCAGCTAACAGCTAGTTTTTCAGCTAGTACGCCAAACGTAGCCTTAGACTGGCTTTTTAAGTGTTTTTTTAAAAATTTCAAATATATCTTTTAATTAATTATAAAAACACATTCTTTTTTAAAATATCATTTCACATTTTCAGCTAGTTTACCAAACATCATTTTTTATCAGCTAGCTTTTCAGCTATCAACTAGATTTTTATTTAACTACTAGCTTTTCAGTTATCAGCTAGCTTTTCAGCTAGTACGCCAAACATAGTCTTTTCCCTAATACTAAATTTAATTTAATATTCCTTCATAAAAGAAATTACAAGCACGATGTGTTAACAAACGGTGCATCATGAACAATCTAATGATTAATATAATGCATGGTTTTGATTTCACTATGACAAATCATGTAATTAACACAACGAGTTGTTTGGCTTCAATTCACACCAATTTTAATTATCATGTATCAAAATATAATTTGTTAGAGGAAAATTATTTACTTGACATTCAGGTTTATACGGTATCTATGCTCCTGCCAGTAAACCTAAATCCATCGATGATTCAAAAAACATGCAATCAGTCCATGTTGGGTTAATGAATTATTTTGTTCTTATTTAACTTTATAAATTATAATATGTTAAATATTATTAATAAAATGATATTACTCTGATAGTAGTCTAGTTTTCATGAATAAATTAATTTAAGAGGTTTTATGCAATTTAACACAATTTGAACGACTTTCAAATCATTCGACTCATTTCGGATTTAATACAACTTACAATTTTACATGTGTAACATATTAGAGAAATTATAATGTAAATCAATATATTTACTTATATTGAAATTGCCAATGTGTCGAAACAAATAAATATAGTTTATTTATAACGATCAGATAAACTTAATTAGTGTAAAAATGATATTAGGAAACTATTGCAGTTTTTATACGGTGTGTAAAAAATATTATGATACGAAAAAACAATCTAGTTTTTGCAATTTTGAAGAAAAAGATAGAATTCTAAATTTATGGTTTTCATCAAATGTGGTTGTTAAAATGGGCATTTTGTCTAAAAAGGCACAATGTGGATATAAAGTTGAGTTAATACAAAATAGGTGGGGTCAAATTGCAAAACCCTCTTTTTGACCCATTAAAGTGAAATGATTTGTCTCTTTCACTCAACCTTTATTTTGTTATATTCCCTATTTTAAAAACTGATTTCTGTTCAGAAAATCACCAAGGCCGGATTAAAAGGTAGCTGTAAAATAGATGGGTTGTATTAACGGTGGAATTTTTATCAACAAGGAAGACGGTAGAAATAATATATTACAAGACAGAAATAAATGTTTGCTACGTTTAAACATCATTGCTACTCATGTCAGTTAGATACAAAAGGCATGAATATACCCTCCATTGTTTGTGGTTTGTGAGTCAGACTAGAAAGATGTGTAACATATTTTTATTTTTGCGAGGTGCATATCTATGGCAATTTATTGATAGATGGTGTGAGTTAGTCATACTGAAATTTCATTGATGTGCTAGAGGTGGTGTTCTAGATTGATATGATACCTTTTTCTCAAACAAAAATGATTGTTTTGGTCATATGGTGGTTTTTTTGGCAGTTCAAAATGATGTTCTTTTTGAAGGTCACTATATTAGAAGGAATTCGTGATTGGTAGATTTATCGATGATTCTTATATCTGGATAATAAACAGAAATAAAAACTTCGGTGTTAATAGATTGGCTTGACATTTAAATCATATTCTTTCTATTTCTATGTAATTTTTTCTTAGCTTTGAACTAATTTCTTAATAAAATCTTAAAAAAGAGAATTGGATTTTAAAATCAACTAATACAATTGAATTTATATTTGTTTCTATAAGTTTCTATAAGAACAAGCAAGAAATGAGTGAATAAGAAAAATAATAATAATAAAATGTTTACCCTTCCAAATAAAGTGTTGTATCTATGCTTCCATAACATCCAAAATGTGGGTAGAATGACATCTTTAAAGTTATATTTTTTGCACAAAACATATAGGTAAATTAACATGGCAAGAAAGCCAGTTTGCAATAGTGAACGGAGAAGAGATGACAAAATCCCACCACCGAGCAATAAGAGTCCAAAGCATCGAAGCTATCAGTCAATAAAAATATATGGTCGATTGTCTCAATACAAGACTCAAAATTAGGAGATAAAGCGAAACAACATCAATTCATTAGTCCATATTATCTTTCGTAGACATCTGTGAAACAGTTTATGTTTTAGAGAGAGAAAGATTTAGAGAGAGAGAGAGAATGATTCTCAATTGTATTCATCACACACCAATACAATGCATAGCACATCTTTTATATAGATGCCTCAACTATTACAACATATTTGTAACTCCTCTAACAGACTAATGCTGACATCACAAGAGACTAACTAACTCTAACTGATCCGTTTGCTGACTTGGCTATATACGTTATCATCCCCCGTCAAGCTGAGGCACGGTAGAGACACACAGCTTGGAACATAACTGAGTAAACCGTGTAACTGGAAGCCCTTTAGTTAACACATCAGCAGGTTGCAACAATGTAGGAACATAAGAAACATTTAACTTCTTAGCCAACACCATATCTCGAATGAAATGAAGATCTATTTCAATATGTTTCGTCCTTTCATGAAACACAGGATTAACAGCTAAATAGGTTGCTCCCATGTTATCACACCACAGCGTAGGAGTAGTAGAAATAGGCACATGCAATTCTTTTAAAAGAGAAACCATCCAAGTCAATTCTGCAGCAGTATGAGCAATGGCTCTATACTCTGCCTCTGTACTAGAACGAGCAACAGTGTGTTGCTTTTTAGAACTCCAGCTAACAAGATTTCCACCTATGTATACTGCATATCCTATGGTTGAACGTCTATCATCAGGGCAACCAGCCCAGTCAGCATTCGAGTAAGCGTGTAGAGTGAAATCCAAAGATTTTCTGATGACAAGACCATGAGTAATTGTGCCACGTCGATATCGTAAAATCCTTTTAACTGCCATCCAATGTTGATCTGTTGGCCTATGCATAAATTGGGATACTTTGCTCACAGCATAAGCTATCTCAGGTCTGGTAATAACCAAATATTGTAATGAGCCAACTGTACTTCTATAAAGTGTTGGATCAGTTAAGACAATACCAGAAGATCGAGACAGTTGTCTTCCTGGTGAGACAGGTGTTGGAAAAGACTTACAATCATGAAGTCCAGTTTTCTCAAGTAGATCAAGAACATATCTTTCTTGACTTAAATGTAAGCAATGAGAGGTAAATGTGGCTTGAACCCCTAAAAATTGACTTAATTTTCCCAAGTCTTTAAGGGCAAATTTGGAATTAAGCCGATTTATTAAATTTGAGACAAACTCGGAAGAACTGCCACTGATGATTATATCATCAACATAAACCAGAACATAACATGTATCAGTAACTGTTTGAGAAACAAAGAGAGAAGTATCATAGATACACCTTGTGAACCCAAAACTGTATTAGGCATTGGACAACTTTGCAAACCATGATCTTGGAGCTTGTTTTAGTCCATAAAGAGCCTTTTTAAGCAAACAAACATGATGAGGCTAACATGGATCTGTATAACCAGGAGGTTGTGACATATACACAGTTTCAGACAAATCACCATGCAAAAATGCATTTTTACATCAACTTGTCTTATGTCCCACTTATTTGAAAAAGCAACTGATAGAACAGTTCTAATTGTAGTAGGTTTTATAACTGGACTGAAGGTTTCAGAGTAATCAACACCTTCTGTTTGATAGTATCCTTTGGCTACTAGGCGAGCCTTGTAACGACTTATTGTTCCATCTGAATTTCTTTTTATTCGATATACCCATTTACAACCCACAACATTTGCATTGGGATGAGGAAAAACCAATTCCCAACTCTTATTGCACTTAAGAGCATTTAGTTCAGCATCCATAGCTGCACACCATTCTGGCCACTTTTTAGCTTGAACATATGTGGTCGGTTCTTTATCAGGAGGACTCACAGATTTGGCAACATAAACCTCATGATCTGGAAATGTTCTTAACTTCCTAGAAGCATCATGAGACCTTGTTGGAATAGGATGAGTAGAGACAACAAATGGTGGTGTTGGTGGTGGTGGTGGTGATGGTGATGGTGATGATGATGATGATGGTAAATTTATAGAAGGTGAGATAGATGATGGAGAAGATTGTGGATGTACAGGTGAAGATTGAGAAACACTCAATGCAACTTGTTCTTGAGTATATAACTCAATTGGTACATGAATGGTAGCTTGTGGAGGACTTGGTGACGATTGAGTAGTTGAGAAGTTTGAAACAGAAGGAAAAGTGGTCTCGTGAAATGTAACATGTCTATTATGATACACTTTGGAAGTGACAGGATCAAAGCAAATATAACCTTTATGATTTGGAGCATAACCAAGAAATAGACATGGAATAGACTTAGAAGACAACTTATCTTCTCTCAAGTGACCAAGATAAGGATAACAAAGACAACCAAAACTTTTGAGTAATGCATAATCAGGAGACTTATGAAACAGAATCTCAAAAGGAGATTTATGATTTAGAAGTGGAGAGGGTAATCTATTTATGAGATAAAGCAGCAGTAGAAAAAACATCTGTCCAAAAGAATTTTGATAGATTGGCATGTGACAACAATGTTAGTGCCATGTCTGATAAATGTCTATTCTTTCTTTCAGCAAGACCATTTTGTTGTGGTGAATATGGACAGGAAATTCGATAGGTTATACCACAAATTGCCAAGTATTTAGACATAGGACCTTTGATAAGTTCAGGTGCTCCATCACATTGAAACATTTTTATTTTCAAGGAAAGAAGATTCTCAACATGAGTTTTGAAATAAGTAAATGCTTCAAACACTTGTGACCTATTTGTAAGAGGATAAAGCCATACAAATCTGCTGTAATCATCAATGAATGTAGCAAAATAACGAAAACCTTCTGGATAATAGAGGTGTTGGACCCCATATGTCACAATGAATAACATGTAATGGAGAAACAGAATGTATTACATGAGAATCAAATGGTTTTCTAGTAATTTTCGACACATTACAAGTGTTACATGGAACTGACATGCACTCTTTATTTAACAACGAAAGTTTTTGAAGAATATAGACTCCGGGATGACCAAGACGAGTGTGCCAAAGCTGAGTTTGTGAAGAAGATGAAGGACTAACAGAAGCTGCAGAAAGTCCATAGACATTATACATGCTTAGAGGAATATGATGGAGTAGCTGTCCTGAAAGAGTCTGTATCAAGAAACCAAAAGATGAGAAAGAGACAACACAAGGATTGTCACGAACAAGTTAAGGAATAGACAAAAGACTCTTCTTAAGTTGTGGTACTAACAAAACATTTTCAAGATGTAATATGCAATTGGAAAGTTTAAGATTGTAATGACCAATATGAGTTATAGGTAAGGCCATACCATTTCAAATAACAACCCTGTCTTTCCCATTATAAACTTTTGCATTTTTGAACAAGCTGAGGATCAAAGGTCATGTGAGTTGTTGCTCCAGAATCAGGCAGCCAAGACTTAACGGTATCACAAATATCATATAAAGAACCTTGTTTGACATCAGCAGCATAAGCAGGTGGAGGAGCCCAATATTTTGGTTTGTCTTGATTGCTAATGGTAGAAGCCCAATTAGCAAAGTGTTTTGGCCCAAACCCTGTTTCAGAACCAGAAGAATGATTGGAATTCCATGAGCTTGATAGAAAATTTGGATTTGAGGAATTTCCAGGATTGTTGTTGTTTCCTCCATTTGAAAATGACCCATTTACCCCTGGATCAGAAAAGAAGTTTGAAGAGGGGTAGGATGTATTCCATGATACATCTGAATTTGAGTCATAAGAAGGTTGCCAATTAGTAGTTGGAAAAGAAGCAACATGACCGCCATAGCCATTGATATCACCATAAGTGTATGAACCACCAAAACTATTGTTCCTGCCTCCTCTATTACCATTTCCACCTCTAAAATTTCTTCCACCACGAAAGGAACCTCGACTTCCACGATTTCCTCCATAATCTTGTCGTCCTCGACCTCTGTTTCCTCCATTTTCAAATCTCCAAAAACATTTTGAGGCTATGTGACCATCTTTATGACAGATTTGGCAATTATTACCAAGATTAATAGTTCCTTTACCTCCATTTATATTCGAATTTTGAGAAAGATGTGGAACAGTTTTAGATGCAACCATGCCTGAAACTTCAGCTGTTGAGTTATCTTGAGATTCTCGTAATAGCCTCTGCTCATAGACTAGCAACTTAGATGTGAGTTCCATAAAAGAAGGTAACTCTGTTGCATTCTCAATATTAACAGCAATGATCTTGTATTCTTGATTCAATCCAGTGAGAGCATAAATCACCATGTGAGACTCATCAATTTGTACTCCAATAGAAGCAAGAGAATGTGAAATAGTACTAATTTCACTACAATATTCATCAATTTTCCTTGTGCCTTGCTTGATTTGATGAAGCCTCGTCTGTAGTTGAATTCTTTTAACAGATATTTGTTTTGCAAAGAAGCACTGCAACTTCTTCCACAATTCATAAGTTGTTGTTGTGCCAACTGCAACATGTGCTATTGACGAACTCAAAGTTGCATTTATACAAATTTCAACATATTTGTTCAATTTGTTCCATGTCTTGTACTCTGTGCTGTTTGTGGAAGGTTGCAGAGACGTTCCATCAATGAATCGTATTAGATCAAGAGACTCAAAAACAGAAGAGATCTGATGTTTCCAAACCAAATAATTGTCTTCATTCAATTTGATAGAAACAAAGTTGCAAATATTTGTGATCGGTGGTAACTGAGACGAAGAAGCAGGAGTTGGTTCACTCATTTTCAACTTATGAACAAGGATAAGTTAATGGAAGATCAAGAAAAAGAAGAATGAAAGATTAATAAAGAACAGGGAAGAAGATTTTACTCATTTGATAAGAAATGAAGATGCTCTGTTTCAGATCTGATTTTGTTCTTCTTTGTGATCATCAATGGAGGAAAATGATAACCAGACCCTAATCGTAAGCTCTGATACCATGAAACAATTTATGTTTTAGAGAGAGAAAGATTTAGAGAGAGAGAGAAAGAATGATTCTCAATTGTATTCATCACACACCAATACAATGCAGAGTACATCTTTTATATAGATGCCTCAACTATTACAACAGATTTGTAACTCCTCTAACAGACTAATGTTGACATCACAAGAGACTAACTAACTCTAACTGATCTGTTTGCTGACTTGGCTATATACGTTATCAATCTGCTTCAATATACTTCTCTAAACAAAAACATTAATCTTGATTGGAACAAATTTATTCGAAAAAGTGGGATTATTTTCCACCAATAATGTATCATTATCAATAAGAGCTCTAGTTGAAGCCCGTAGGACCATTTACCCACACTCGTCTATTAGTTTGGTTATTTAAAACCAAATTTTTTGAAAATCTCTCCTCTAAAGAATTCCATTAAGTTGCTTCAACCCCCTCCTAATAAGAGGTGTTCTGTGCCACTTAGTGAGAAACAAAATCATCTTTATAATTCTTAAAGCAAAAATTCGTGGGAATTAGATTATCAAATACAATTGACCAAATCAAATTTCAACCCCAAAACTAGTCAATGTGAGCCAATCATTTCAAAATCTGAATAAGGTAAATTTTTAATATTATTTATTAATTAATTAGAGTAATTAAATAAATATTTAGTTAATCCCTTTAATTTAGGCAACATTTTTAAGAATTAATTAAATAAGGTAAATTTTTAATGTTATCTATTAATTAATTTTAGTAATCAAATCTATTTGTTCAATAATTATATATTTAAGGATGTTATTTAGACTATTATTTTGTAAGAATATGTATGTGTTGGATTAGGTGTCTAAGCCCATAACTATAATTGGTATGTACTTGACCCGATAATAATATGTTCCATTTGGGTTGTACCATTCTGGAACAATTTGATAGGATGGATACTTGAGGAAGAGGTTATTGTGATTTATTAATAAATTATAAGTATAATATATTAATTGAGAAATCACATTATTTAATTAGTATTGATCAAGAATTAATTTGATATTAATTTAGTGATCAAAAGAAACTAATTAAACACACATGGACTGATTAGGTAAATCAGTAATACTTCTAGTTGGACTCATGACTCATGTTGATTAGAGTTTGTAACGCCCGTGTTTCTAGGCTAGGCACTAATGATGATGTAATAGTCTAGGTCAACCTTTGTAACTTGTTTGGAAATAATAAGATGTATTATTTGATTATTATGTGTTTTATGCTTAATTATTGTAATTTAATGAATTAAGGGTAAAAATAAGCGTCGAAAATAAACTTTAGATAAAGCCGATATATATCAAGAAAGTTGTAGTGGTTGAAATAAGGATTCCGGAGATATAAAGAATACCGAAATCCAAGTTATAACGAAGAAGTTATGACCTGTCGAAGTTCCGCGACAAAACCGGCACGACGCCGAATGACTTAAAAAGTGAGTTTTTGATAAACTACTTTTTAGCCTTGGTGATCAAAATGAAAGTCGTAGTATTTGTTAAACCGAGAATTTTCATAAAAAGAACGCCCAAATCTGACTTCGTATGAGGAAGTTATGATTTTTCTAAGTTTCAAGTTAGCAGTAGACAGCTAAAAACTCAAATTTTAGATCGAGTGATTTTTAGCCGAGAAAACCTAAACGAGAATCGAAGGTCTCGTCAATAGTAGTACAACTATAAAAAGACAGACGAAACGGACATCAGATTAAGAAGTTATGATTTTTTAACGGATTTTCCTGTCCCGGTCTGTTAAAAATAATAATATTATAAATAAATTCAAAATTAGCCGACGGAGTCTAAATGAAAGTGGTAGAGTATATTCTCTCCTACGCGTGCATATAAAGAACGTCAGAAACGAAGGTCGTATGCGAAAGTTATGGATTATAGAAGTTTGGAACACAAAAATCGAGAAATCACAAAATCCGAGAAAAATCGCATGGCTGGGGTTCAGCCACGTCACCTCGCATGCGAGGCCGCCTCGTGTCCGCCATGTTCTCGCTGCTGATTCGACCGAAGATGCGGCCCAGTAAGAATTCGACGCGCCTCGCACCGGTGGCAGGTCCGAAGCGAGCCACGTGCCTCGCCCTCGCATCTGACGTGTGTCGATGACTCCCCTCGCACCGAGCCTCGCTGTTGCTGCCGTGTGTCCCTTCCTTCGGCCGGAGCTCCGAACCTCGCACCTATAAAAAGGGCGTGCGAGATTTCCCGGGTAACTTTTGGAATTTGCCACTTTTTCACCCTAAATTCAATATTTTTACTAATTCGACTTCCCCCGAAGCCCTGGTATCATTTCCAACACCCGAAATACATTCCGAAGTACCCGAGAAGCCCGAGAAATTTATCTTTTCGGTTTGAAGCTCAACCCTCGCAGGGCCCGGTTTTTGGGAAAACATCCCGGTTTTATCGGAAACAATTGTTTTAAGAGACGAGGTGCTGTCCAATCGTCGTCTTATCATGTGAGTGTATAGTCACTTTCATCTTACACATAGATATGAAGTATTTTATATAAAATACATGCTATGTGAATATATATTGTTTGTTTATTTGACATTGATGTTGAATGAATGATTTATACAATTTTTTTTAAATAATTTAAACTGTATATGTATTTTATATCTAAAAAAATGTTGGGTAAAACATGGGTAGATGAAATAGTTGGTATGTGATGAAAGGTGAGTTAGATAAATGAGATGATCAGTGATATAGATCATGAGATGAGGGTGAGTGGTAAAATATGAGAGAAGCACTTACCCAAACGTTGGCCCCCGTCATTCAACAGAGTATGAATGACAACCATGGACTATTCTAGACGGTCCGTGGAACACTCGCAGGCTCGCAACCTGTAAGTGTGTGAACTATATGTTCATTAGTTGTACTCTAAAAACCCATTGACATGTATTGCAGGTGGATTCCCGTGAATAATATTGTCGATAAATGAGAGCTATGGACTTAGCACATGTTGTATAAACCCTGGCAGCTATGGACTTAGTGCCTGTTGTATAAACCCTGGCGACGATGTGACTTCGTGCCTATTCCTTTGGTTACCTTGGCAGCTATGGACTTAGTGCCTGTTGTATAAACCCTGGCGACGATGTGACTTCATGCCTATTCCTTAGGATGAATCCTTAGGAATGAATGATAGATGATTCTTAGGGTAAATCCTTAAGATATAAATAAGATAATGGGGTTGGGTAATTAGGTTGATTGTTTGATGTTTAAGCATAATAGATTTATTTATTGTGGGTTGAAAACCCTATATGCTCACCAGGCTCCCAAGCCTGGCCCACTAAGTTTGTTTGTATCACATGTATCGATACGAAGCAACTTTACACCGAGAGATTAAAAGAGATGTAGATCACTAGTGTAAATGAATGTAAGTTTTGTTTATGCTTATGTTTCTGTATTGACGATGACATCCCAATGGTTTAAATGAATAAAATACATTTCTTCGGAAATGATTTGATAATATATTTATCATGTTTTTCTGGGAACAAATTCCGCAACATTTTTATTAAAAGGGTACTCTGATTTTTATAAAGCATAAAAAATATCGGTATTTTCTGGCCGAGAAATTTGGGGATGTCATAATTGGTATCAGAGCATTAGTTTAAGCGAACTAGGAATTTGTAGGATTTCTAGACTTAAACTTAGAATGCTAAGTGATGATCGTGAGATGAGTGTCTAACATATTTTAGACACGAGCACTAGTATATTTTAGGAAAGATTCCTAAAATGCTTTTATGTGCTAAATGCAATATGCTTGCCATATATGTCATTATTTGTTCGGATCTATGGTCTGTTGCCGACCGGATCTGGAAACCTTATGTGTTCAGGATTCTAAAAGTATGACTACGATATTAGAACTAGCATGTAAACGTTTCGGATTGATAAGGAGAATTTAAATGTCTATCATAATAGAGATCTAAATTCGCCTAATTTGGTGTATAGATCGAAATGGCAAGCACACAAAGTGGATTGGGAAACGATAACGCGCAGCCCGAGCCAATCACTATGGCAGGGGTACATGCAATGGTGCAGACGATGTTGGATCAACAGATGGAAGAGACAAAACATTTACTTCAACAAAGTAAGGACGAACTTACTGTGCCAGTACGTCAGGCATCTGCTCTTGAGGCAACTATCTGGTTTGCTAAGTTTGTTGAAGAAATGATCAACGATAGGACCACCAACAAGGTTGAAGTTGGCAAGAAGAGGAAATTTAAGGGGTCTTCAAGGTCCAACAAGAGCAACATGCTCTCAAAGTCTGGCAAAAGAGGAGGTAAAGGAAAATGGTGCGGGGAGTGCAAAAATAAACACTCTGGAAATTTTGGCAGGAAGGTGAATTGTTTCAAGTATGGAGAGACTAGGCATTACGCCGATGAGTGTACGTTTCCCAAGAGGGTGTGTTAGGGATGTAGGGAAGAAGGACATATTTCTAGGGACTGCCCGAAGAAAAATGACGTAGCAAGGCCAAGAGCACCACCAAGGCCAAGGGCAATCCATATGATCCTCAACAAAGCAAATAACAACGCTAGGAATTAGAAGTAAAGACTTGATATCCGAAGATCAAGTTATGAAGTAGAAATGTAAATAGTAATATGTGGTGTAGCCTATTAGAGGCATAGTATAGGGTAAACTTGAACCTCTGTATAATCGTTTCAAGAAATAATATAAACCTTGATTTTGTTATCTGATGTATTGAATGGCTATGTGAAATCCATGTATGGTGACTTGGAGAACTGCGAGACAATACTTGGGACAAGTATGAGTAGGTGTGAATGGTAGTAGAGGCCTATACTACTGGAAGCACATGAATCGCAATTGGATCAGGGAAAGTCACGAGGTTACCAAGGAGCCAGTAGTTGATTGCGTTTTGTTCTAGTCTGTTGTTACCATCGTTTCGGTAATGACTGAGAAAGATGATTGTTATTCCGACCCAAGAGGTTATATCGAATCGAGTCCGACCAAGATGAGTTAGTCATGTGGTTCAGAGAACCAAGTCCGATGGAGTATCTCACTCAAACGGGAAGATTGAAGTATTCCAATCATTATTAAAGTAAGAGGCTTGTAGCTAGAAGTACTACATGTTAGAATGTAATCACATTGGAAAATGAAGGAAGATATATTATGTTCAGAAACTCGACTCTAAAGGACTTGAGTCTAAGCAGTACATAATATGATAAGAGGTCATTAGAACATGACCCATCGGTCTACTATGGTAATCGAAGGAAAGAACTTATCTTAAGTTTGGAGGAGTCTCCAATAAAGATCGAGATTGTGAATTGAAGGCCACAATTGAAAGTTCAACATGGGATAGGGAGCGGGTGCAATTTCGAACACCGCCTGCATATAAGAATTCCAAAACTAGATACTTATTCGAAGGAAACATAATAGTTACAACTATTACCTAGGATGAAGAGATAACGTATGAAGTCATTATACAAGCCATGTCTTGTTAGTGTTTCCGAAAACGTAGTTGAAGACTTCGTAGTTTGTAGTGACGCATCTGGAGCTGGGTTGGTTTGTGTTCTAACCCAGAGGAATAAGAAATCTTCTGATGGAGGAAGCTCACAAGACCATGTACTCGATTCATCCCGGCAGCACGAAAATGTATAGGGATCTGAAACCCTACTACTGGTGGCCGACGATGAATCTCGATGTTGCAAAGTATGTGGCCGAATGTGTGACATGTGTGAGGGTTAAGGCACAACATCAGAACCCGTATGGGAAATTAGTTCCTTTACCTATACCCATCGGTAAATGGGAAGACATCTGAAAGAACCCTAACTTTCGTACTAAATACATTGTCACTCCAAAACATGCTACATGCATATTCAAAAATAATATTTTACATTGATAATTTGATTACAAAAGATTGGATACAAACCGACTAAGTATTAGTATATTACATAACTACCCAGGATATTTATGCTTTATACATACGTAAACCCAAGTACAAAAGTAATAGTATAAACTATTCTAAATCTTCCAACAGTATATGACTATACTGGATTCTCATTACCTGCAATTGTTAAACACTGAGAGGGGTAAGCGGTGACGCTTGGTGAGTTCAATAATAGATACAATATAACACTATGCCATATACATATCAATATGACAGAAGCAAAGAGGTAAAAAGAACAACACAAGCAGATGAGTAGCATATGACATACTTTCCATATCAATCAATGATTTGATTCAAAGATATACAATCAATGAGACATAACAATTTCCATACTTGATATACATCAATAAAGCTTCGGCCCAAATGGTAGAAGTCATTCTCTTACGAGACATGCTCTACACGGCCAGAAGCTACATACATGTACCCAAGTGACGCTTATGTCTACCAAAATGTTTAATCAGAAAGTATATGTCTTCTGTTCCATTTGGGCCGAAGCTTTATTGATGTATATCAAGTATGGAAATTGTTATGTCTCATTGATTGTATATCTTTGAATCAAATCATTGATTGATATGGAAAGTATGTCATATGATACTCATCTGCCTTTGTTGTTCTTTGTACCTCTTTGCTTCTGTCATATTGATATGTATATGGCATAGCGTTATATTGTATCTATTATTGAACTCACTAAGCATCACCGTTTACCCTTCTCAGTGTTTAACAATTGAAGGTAATGAGAATCCAGTATAGTCATATACGGTTGGAAGATTTAGAATAGTTTATACTATTACTTTTGTACTTGGGTTTACGTATGTATAAAGCTTAAATATCCTGGGTAGTTATGTAATATACTAAAACTTAGTCGGTTTGTATCCGGTCTTTTGTAATTAAATTATCAATGGAAAATATTATTTTTGAATATGCATGTAGCATGTTTTGGAGTGACAATGTCTTTAGTACGAAAGTTAGGGTTCTTTCAATCATGGTATCAGAGCGGTAGTTTAAGTGAACTAAATACCACAGATTGGTATTTAGACTTAAATCGTTAGAAGTTCAATATATGAACGGATTCATTGTAAGTATATGGATACAAACCATAGGAAATTTTTAAGTAAAAGTATTAGGTAATAATAAATCCTAATATTCTAAAATACTATGTTGCTCCAAATTTGTAGAAGAATGGCTGAACAGAAAGGTAGCCATACACCAGAAGTGGGTGGAGATCCTCGTCCTAAGGAAGTAAATACTCCAGTATCCCCTCGTGAGGAACGAATCTTGGGAAAACTTACTGGTATTATTCAAAAAACGTTCGAAGAACACAAAAAGAATGGTGATAAAGGCAAAGGAAAAGCCATCGGAGAATCTTCAAAAGGGGAGGCGAAACGTCCCTCGTTCAAAGATTTCAAGAGTAGGGGTGCTACAAAGTTTTCTGGTGTCCTTAATCCCATAGTTGTTCTAACTTGGATTCAGAACACAGAAAAAGTATTTCGTATCTCTCATGTGGATAATGAAGACAAGGCTAATTATGCTTCTGCTATGCTCGTCGGAGAAGCCTTGGTCTGGTGGGAAGCAACTTATGAAGCTCTCAATGAGTATGACCAAGAGAATATATCTTGGGAAATGTTCAAAACTCGTTTTCTAGGGAAGTATTGTCCTCTAGACATGAGGAGGAGATTGGAGAAAGAATTTCTTGAGCTTAAACAAGAAGGAACGACCGTGAATGAGTATGAAACTCAATTCAATCAAAAAGCACGGTTTGCTGCAAAGCATATTCCAACTGAAGACGAGAAAATTCAGTTATTCATGGAGGTCCTACGACATGAAATCCACGATTTCGTAGCCAATCGAGATGTTCTGTCCTTTGACAAAGCTGTTGAGTATGCTCGAAAGCGCGAGCATCACTTGGAGATACGTGGTGCCACTCTTTCTGTTCGAAAGCACCCACGTACTGATCGAACTGTTCCTGTTACCTCTATTCCACCAACTCGATTCGTTCAATCTGAACCTAGCCAACAATTGCAGTCTCAGAGTGCTTTTCGTGGTCGCGGTAGATCATAATCTTTTTCTCTTCAGTCGCCATCATGTATAAAATGTGGAAAGAATCACCAGGGCCAACGCAAAACAGAAAAAGCGGTGACCTGTTATGGATGTGGAGAAATGGGTCACATAATGTGACATCCCCAATTTCACGGCCAGAAAAGACCGATTGTGTTTATGCTTTGTTTTATAAAATCAGAGTAATCCTTTGATTAAAAGTGTTGCGGAATTTGTTCCCAAAACAAAATATGATAAGAATTTCTTAAAGCATTTCTTTAAAGAAATGTATTTTTATTAAATAACAAAATCTCGGGATGTCATGTTCCGATACAGACCAAAAGCATAAACAGTATAAAATAGACCTTACAACAGTTATTTATAACTACTGATCTATAATCCAAAATCTCTCGTCAAGTCCACCAACTTATACTCTGGTGCCATTACCTGTAATGCAAAGAAAACTGAGTGGGTCAGGTTTGGAAGCCTGGTGAGCATATAGGGTGTTGAACCCACAATAATATAATTATTATATTCAATCATCAAACAATCAACCCAATTACCCATCCCCATTATCTTCTTTATTTCTTAAGGTTTTACCCTAAGAATCGACTATCCTTCCTTCATTCGTTCCTAAGGATTGACCTAAGGAATTGGCACAAAGTCCATTGCTGCCTGAGGTTCCTATAACAAACACTAAATCCATAGCTGCCAAGGTTCATCTATACAGTACTAAATCCATAGCTACCAAGGTTCATCTATACAGTAGTAAATCCATAGCTACCAAGGTTCATCTACACTGTACTAAATCCATAGCTACCATCGTTTTATTATAAGGCACTAAATCTATAGCTGCCAGGGTTTTTAGAGTACACCGGTGAACATCAAGTCCACAACACCTACAAGTTGCGAGCTTGCTAGTGTTCCACAGGACTGTCTAGAATAGTCCGTGGTTGTCATCCCCACTCTGCTGAATGACGGGGGCCATTGTTTGGGTAAAGGTTTCACTCATTTTTCACCTGTCACCCTCATCTCATGATCTATATCATCTTTCGTATCATCCTCAAACTAATCTTTCCTCACACACCAACTGTTTCATCTACCCATGTTCTACCCAACATATTTGTAGATATAAATTACATATATAGTTTAAATCATTTAAAAACCTGTATAAAACATTCATTCAACATCCATCTTAAGTAAACAAACAACATATAAACACATAGCACGTATTTCATAGCAAATACTTCATATCTATGTGGTACAAGAAAGTAACTACACACTCACTTGATAATACGATGATCGAACAGCACTACGGCTCTAAATGTAGTATTTCTTCGGTGAAACCGGGAGATCTTCACAAAAACCAAGCTTCTCGCGGGCAGAGTTTCGGCTCGGAAACTTTACTTCTCGGGATCTTTGGGGCTTCGTGACTCGCTTCGGGTCTCGGGATGATACCGGGGCTTCGGGATATAACTTGCCAAGAAAAAGGAAGAATAAGGGAGTGAAAGGAAAGAATTTAGCAAACAAAAACGGCAGCCCTCGCTTTCTATTTATAAGAGGGGTCTGGCCTCCGAACGCAGCGCGTTCCCTGAACGAACACAAAGCGTTCCCTGAACGAACGCAGCGCGTTCCGCCGTGCGTCATTGCTTACGTACTTCGGACTTGACAGGCGACAAGACTGGCTCTGGGCTCCGAACGCGGGGTGTTCCCCCCTCGGTGTGCGTGCCTCGAACTTCAGAAAGTCATAACTTTCGCATACGATCTTCGTTTTTGACGTTATTTATATCCACGTGTAGGTGAGATTATGCTCTACAACTCTCATTTAGACTCCGTCGGCAAATTTTGACTTTATTTTTATTATATTATTTTTAGTAGGCCGGGACAGGAAAACTCCGTTAGAAATTCATAACTTCTTAATCTGACGTCCGTTTTCGTTTGTCTTTTTACCGTTGCACTACTATCGACGAGATCTTCGATTCTCGTTTAGATTGTTTCGACTAGAAATCACTCGATCTCAAATCCGAACTTCGGGCTTCATAATGCTAAGCTGAAACTTAGAAAAATCATAACTTCCTCATACGAAGTCAGATTTGGACGTTCTTTTTATGCACGCTCTCGGTTTAACGAACTCTACGAATTTTGTTTAGATCACTAAGGCTAAATATCACTCTATCGTAAATTCACTATTTATGTCGCGCTGTGTCATGCCGGTTCTGTCGCGAACCTTCGACAGCTCATAACTTCTTCGTTATAACTCGGATTACGGCATTCTTTATATTTTCGGAAACCTTGTCACGACCACTACAACTTAGTTAAGATTATTCATTCTAAATAATCTTTTATCAAAAAGTCATTTTTGACGCTTATCGTCTCTAAATTGACTAGCCCGGATTTACGGGCGTTACAATTATCTCCCCCTTAGGATGATTACGTCCCGGAATCATCAACGAAAATAGGGCTTGTATAATGATTCCATACGTTATCTTTTCATGCTAGGTAAAAATCGTAACTTCTATGTTTCTTCGAATGAGTATCTAACTCTTGGACTTCTTGACCGCAGGCGATGCTCAATCTTGCTTCTGCTCTTCGTACTATGTTGGACTTTCAATCGCAACCTACGAGTTACAAAATAAATCCTTATTGAGGACTCCTTCTTCTTCTTAGGATAAGTACTTTCCTTTATCTATTGTAACAGACCGATGGGTCGTGTTCTAATGACCTCTCATCGTATGATGCAACGCTTAGACTCAAGTCTCATAGAGTCAAATTCCATAATAGAATATACCTTACTTCATATTCTAATGTGATATAATCACATTTTAGCATGTAGCATTTCTAGCTACCAATTTCTCTAACAACGAGCGCGATGCTAATGATCGCATTGATTTCAATCTTCTGACTTCAGTCAAATGCTACATCGAATTCGGTTCTCGGAACCACGTAACAAGTTCATCGTAGTCGGACTCAATTTGATATGACCACTAGGGTCGGAATAACAACCATCTTACTAGTCATTACCGAAACAATGGTAACGACATACTTGAATAAAAACGAACTCAATTACTAGCTTCTTGGTAACCTCGTGACTTTCCCTCATCCAAGCGTGAGTCCTGTGCTTCCAGTAGCATAGATCTCTACTACTATTCACACCTACTCATACTCGTCCCAAGTATTGTCTCTCAGTCTAACCAAGTCACCATACAAAAATCACACAATCATTTAACACATCAGATATTAAAACCATAAATATCACATAGATATCAAAACCAGGGTTTATATTATTTCTTGAAACGATTACACAAAGGTTCAAGTTCACCCTATACTATGCCTCTAATAGGCTAAACCACAAGTTACTATTCGCCTTCCTACTTCATAACTTGGTCTTTGGGTATAAAATCATCATCCTTGATTCCTCGCGTGATTGTCTGCTTCGTCGAGGATCATGTGGAATGCCCTTGGCTGTGGCGGTGTGTTTTTCTTTGGGCAGTCTCTAGAAACATGCCCTTCTTCGTTACACCCGTAGCACACCTTTTTGTTGGATGCACACTTGTTGGCATAATGCCCTGTCTTCCCACATTTGTAGCAAGTCGTCTCCTCGCTACACTTCTCGAATTGTTTCTTCATACACTTCTCGCACCACTTAGCTTCATCTCTTCCCCCAGATTTCGATAATTTGCTTTCTTTGTTGGTCACTGAAGATCCCTCATGCTTCTTTTTCTCTCCAACTTCAGCTCTCTCCAGACCTTTCTCTCTTATCTGAGTCTCGACATTCCTAGCAGCCCAAATGACGGCTTTCAGAGTGGTTGCTTGCTTGACCATTGGACCAAAGTCCGCTGGTAATCCATTGGAAAACTTGTTGACCTTGGAAAGTTCCGTTGGAAGTAGGTAGGGAACAAGCTTCATCTTCTCCGTAAAACTAGTAGCGTACTAGGTGACGCTCAATCTTCCCTTCTTCAGATTCTGGAACTCATTGTTGATTTTCAGAAGATCCTGCTCAGAGCAGTATTGCATCTTTAGTTGCACCACAAAATCTTCCCAAGATATATTGCTAGCTTTTCCCTTGGGCATCGAACCAGCTAGTAGCTTCCACCAGTTCAGCACTCCAGACTTTAACAGAGGAATCGCGAGAGCGGTTTTCTATCGGTTACTACACTCGCAACTCTCAAACATTGTCTCCATCTCGGAGATCCAGTCCATAACTTCCACTGGTGTCGGGCTTCCAGATAGACACGGCGGTTTGGATGCCATGAAATCCTTATACTTGCACCCACGCCCATCATTTCCTCCATCCTGGTTGTTCTGTCGAACTAACGGTGGGTCGACTTGACTGATTAACCCACTGAAGTTCCCTCCCTCTGACTGCCCTCCATTCACTTCGGGCTCCTCAACTTGAATTGACAGTTCTTCACAATTCTGCCCTAGCAGACGTCTCGTTTCTTCCATCTGACGATCCAACATTGTTTGAATCATCATTTGTACACCAACCATTGTCATTGGCTCAGGTGCTGCTGCTGCCACAACTACTGGTTCAACCATAGGTGCTTGATTCCTGTGTTCGCCAGCGTTTCCAACTCCACTTCTCGTTCTCACCATTGTTGATCTATACACCGAATAAGGTGAAATTAGATCCTCCTTCATGATAGATATTCAAGTCATCCTTATTTCTCCGAAACGTTTACATGCTAGTTCTAATATCGTAGTCGTACGCTTAGAATCCTAAACACATAAGGTTTCTAGATCCGGTCGGCAACAGACCATAGATCCGAACAAACAATATCATATATGACAAACATATAGCATTTAGCACATAAAATTATTTTAGGCATCTTTCCTAAAATATACTAGTGCTCGTGTCTAAAATATGGTAGACACTCATCTCACAATCATCACTTAGCATTCTAAGTTTAAGTCTAGAAATCCTACAAATTCCTAGTTCGCTTAAACTAATGCTCTGATACCAACTGTGACATCCCCAATTTCATGGCCATAAAAGACCGATTGTGTTTATGCTTTGTTTTATAAAATCAGAATAATCCTTTGATTAAAAGTGTTGCGGAATTTGTTCCCAAAACAAAATATGATAAGAATTTATCAAAGCATTTCTTTAAAGAAATGTATTTTTATTAAATAACAAAATCTCGGGATGTCATGTTCCGATACAGACCAAAAGCATAAACAGTATAAAATAGACCTTACAACAGTTATTTATAACTACTGATCTATAATCCAAAATCTCTCATCAAGTCCACCAACTTATACTCTGGTGCCATTACCTGTAATGCAAAGAAAACTGAGTGGGTCAGGTTTGGGAGCCTGGTGAGCATATAGGGTTTTCAACCCACAATAATATAATTATTATATTCAATCATCAAACAATCAACCCAATTACCCATCCCCATTATCTTCTTTATTTCTTAAGGTTTTACCCTAAGAATCGAATATCCTTCCTTCATTCGTTCCTAAGGATTGACCTAAGGAATTGGCACAAAGTCCATTGCTGCCTGAGGTTCCTATAACAAACACTAAATCCATAGTTGCCAAGGTTCATCTATACAGTACTAAATCCATAGCTACCAAGGTTCATCTATACAGTACTAAATCCATAGCTACCAAGGTTCATCTACACTGTACTAAATCCATAGCAACCATCGTTTTATTATAAGGCACTAAATCTATAGCTGCCAGGGTTTTTAGAGTACACCGGTGAACATCAAGTCCACAACACCTACAAGTTGCGAGCTTGCTAGTGTTCCACAGGACTGTCTAGAATAGTCCGTGGTTGTCATCCCCACTCTGTTGAATGACGGGGGCCATTGTTTGGGTAAAGGTTTCACTCATTTTTCACCTGTCACCCTCATCTCATGATCTATATCATCTTTTGTATCATCCTCAAACTAATCTTTCCTCACACACCAACTGTTTCATCTACCCATGTTCTACCCAACATATTTGTAGATATAAATTACATATATAGTTTAAATCATTTAAAAACCTGTATAAAACATTCATTCAACATCCATCTCAAGTAAACAAACAACGTATAAACACATAGCACGTATTTCATAGCAAATACTTCATATCTATGCGGTAGAAGAAAGTAACTACATACTCACTTGATAATACGATGATCGAACAGCACTACGGCTCTAAATGTAGTATTTTTTTCGGTGAAACCGGGAGACCTTCACAAAAACCGAGCTTCTCGCGGGCAGAGTTTCGGCTCGAAAACTTTACTTCTCGGGATCTTTGGGGCTTCGTGACTCGCTTCGGGTCTCGGGATGATACCGGGGCTTCGGGATATAACTTGCCAAGAAAAAGGAAGAATAAGGGAGTGAAAGGAAAGAATTTAGAAAACAAAAACGGTAGCCCTCGCTTTCTATTTATAGGAGGGGTCTGGCCTTCGAACGCAGCGCGTTCCCTGAACGAACGCAACGCGTTCTCTGAACGAACGCAGCGCGTTCCGCCGTGCGTCATTGCTTACGTACTTCGGACATGACAGGCGACAAGACTGGCTCTGGGCTCCGAACGCGGGGTGTTCCCCCCTCGGTGTGCGTGCCTCGAACTTCAGAAAGTCATAACTTTCGCATACGATCTTCGTTTTTGACGTTATTTATATCCACGTGTAGGTGAGATTATGCTCTACAACTCTCGTTTAGACTCCGTCGGCAAATTTTGACTTTATTTTTATTATATTGTTTTTAGTAGGCCGGGACAGGAAAACTCCGTTAGAAATTCATAACTTCTTAATCTGACGTCCGTTTTCGTTTGTCTTTTTACCGTTGCACTAGTATCGACGAGATCTTCGATTCTCGTTTAGATTGTTTCGGTTAGAAATCACTCGATCTCAAATCCGAACTTCGGGTTGCATACTGCTAAGCTGAAACTTAGAAAAATCATAACTTCCTCATACGAAGTCAGATTTGGACGTTCTTTTTATGCACGCTCTCAGTTTAACGAACTCTACGACTTTCGTTTATATCACTAAGGCTAAATATCGCTCTATCGTAAATTCACTATTTACATCGCGCGGTGTCGTGCCTGTTCTGTTGCGAACCTTCGACAGCTCATAACTTCTTCGTTATAACTCGGATTTCGGTGTTATTTATATTTTTGGAAACCTTGTCACGACCACCAAAACTTAGTTAAGATTATTCATTCTAAATAATCTTTTATCAAAAAGTCATTTTTGACGCTTATCGTCTCTAAATTGACTAGCCCGGATTTACGGGCGTTACAATTATCTCCCCCTTAGGATGATTACGTACCGGAATCATCAACGAAAATAGGGCTTGTGTAATGATTCCATACGTTATCTTTTCATGCTAGGTAAAAATCATAACTTCTATGTTTCTTCGAATGAGTATCTAACTCTTAGACTTCTTGACCGCAGGCGATACTCAATCTTGCATCTGCTCTTCGTACTATGTTGGACTTTCAATCGCAACCTACGAGTTACAAAATAAATCCTTATTGAGGACTCCTTCTTCTTCTTAGGATAAGTACTTTCCTTTATCTATTGTAACAGACCGATGTGTCGTGTTCTAATGACCTCTCATCGTATGATGCAACGCTTAGACTCAAGTTATAACAAAGGCGAAAACCTCATCGAAATAAGTAAAATTTTATTGTTGGAAGTTGTAAAGAATCTCGTTAGAAACGTTTAGGCGAAAACCTCATTGAAATCCGAGTTATAACGAAGAAGTTATTAACCCTTGAAGTTTCGCGACAGAACCGGCACGACGCCATATGACGTAAAAAGTGAGTTTTCGATAAACTACTTTTTAGCTTTAGTAATCTAAATTGTTGAGAGAAAAACTTTGAGACACACTTGAACAAACGTTAGAACAAGTATATTGCGGAATAGTTAATCTCGAAGGATCTAAAAGCTCAACAATAATATTTAGAGTTAGATAGTTAGAGAGTTAGTTGCGGAAAAGTAAAGAAATGGAAATGACAACAATTGTTATATCAAGTATACACATAAGTTGATTCATAACAAGGAATGCATTCAAGCCAAGTTAATAAGTGAAATCAAACTTAGTGATTAAGTCACAAAAGACTTGCTCCGAAGAGAGATTGTAATCAGTTATATTCTAGTAAGATTTGTGAGTAAGAAGAGATGAGTAATTAGATAGAGAGATAGAAAAGATAACTTCAGAGATGTGTATTCAGAATGATAGATCCGTAATGAATACAAGAGAATGAGCTCTATTTATAGAGACTCAAGGAGTTACATTAGATTCACTCTCTAAGAGTAGCCATGCAAGGCATACTGGACAATAGAGAGGATTACAGTAAGACAAAGTAAACTAAGTAACAAAGAGTGACTGCGGTTGGCTTTGATGACTTCGGATGCTGAAGAGGGAGCTTGACTGCGGTAGCTGAAGTTCAAGAGGGTCACTTTTCATGATTCAACAATTTCCCCCTAATTGACCTATTTAACTTTTGTTCAGCTATCAAGTCTAAGAAACTTGATCAGGATCCACCAAAACTTACTGACGTTTTCCAACCACGTGATTCTCCTTAAAATCTCAAACTTGACTTCGGCAGTTGTATGCTTTGATCTTTCGACTACGGTTCGGCAGATTTCAAGTTGCTTCCTGGTGAGGCGATTCATGGCAGTCATAGGAATAAAGTATTTGACTTTATCGGTCTTCCTTTTGAAAATGACTCCGAGTTCAGGGAAGTTGGTTGCACCTAAGGGTCTTTCTTGATAACCTTCGGTAGGCATTGGTGCATGATCGAGTGGTGGTAGATCAAACTTCTTGGCAATGGTGGGGTAAATGTCTGCGTCGATTTTAGCAAAATCACAGACAGTCTCTTTCAAAAACATACTAGCTCTTTCAAGAGCTATCTTCATCTTCGGGTGTTTCTCCGACTTGTTCTGGAACACCTTTGCTATGAGAAAGACTTCTTCAGGATTCATGCAGGGGAAGTCAGCTTGGGTGCAGACATAGTCGTCTTCCCTTCTAGTGAGAGTGTATTGAATAAAGTCAGCCTTCATGAACTTCCGAGGCTTGTAGTTTTTGACTGCGGATGGTCTGTCGTTAGACCAGATTTTCTCAATGGGAGAGGAATGCTTAGCATAAAAATGGTTAAGTCTCTCGAATTCCATTGGCAGTCTTTTGTGGTCTGGAAGGCTGCGGTCAAATGGCTCAAACACTGTGAAGTATTTAGCATTTGGGGAGATTGGAACATCCCAGTAGCCATCCGAGGGAGGTTCAACATATGTGAGGTATGGCTTGTAGTCATCATCCAGCAGTCTGCGGTGAGGATTGATCCAGGAGTTTATCAAGGATTCATCCATGATAGTGTCAAAACCGCATTCTCTCCATATAAGCTCAGCAAGTTTAGCTGCTTTCCAATCTTTTTTCCTTTGGGTAGTGGCAGGGGAGTCGTTTGAGCTTGGAGAGGACATGTGCTCCACCAGATTTTTGAAGTGAGGGGGAGTCTCTGGTTTCTCAGGAGTGATCTCCTTTTGCGGTGGAGTGTTATGAGATGGAGTATGATGAGATGGTTGCGGTGAGGGTTGCGGTGTAGAAATTCTTTCTGTAATGATGGGGGGAGTCTGGGGAGATGGTGTTGGTGAGGGTTGCGGTGTAGGAATTTTTTCTGTAATGATGGGGGAGTTTGATGTTGTGAGATGGAGTGATTGGAGTGATGGACTTCTTCTTCACTTCCCCCTCTTGAGGAATGCAACCCAGGAGCTTCCTCAAGCCATTTTCAAAGGCCATCAACTTTGGCAAAAACTTCTTGAACTTGAGCTTTGAGGGCATCTGCCAGTTGTTGATTGTTGGGGATGGTGGAGTTGAAGAGCAGCCTGTGAATGTCCTTGGTGAGTTGAAGGATTTCAGGACCATGAAAGTTGGTTGACAAGGAGCGTTGCAGGCGGTTGATTGTAGCTTGAAGGACTGAGATAGTGGACTCATAGGCAGTGTGAGTCTCAGCTATCAGCTTTTGAGATTGGGTGGCTTGATCCACAATGGCTGCTTGGAGATCTTTCTTGATTGCGGTCACCTCAGAGATGAGGCGTTCCGCAGCAGCCATGAAGTCCTTGTGATCTGCTTGTCGATTGTTGTCAAGGGACCGGATTCCCATTTCTACTTTGAGGGAGATACGCTCAGCAGCCAATCTCTCGCAAGCGCTCTATCCGTTCGATCAATGACTGCGGTCTGGGGGTGTCTTCTGGTTGCGGTTGAGTTGGCTTGACCGCAACGAGAATTTGATCAACCTTTGCTTGCAGGCTCAAAAATTCCTTTCTTGTGACAACATTCTTCTTCTTTTTCTTCTTCTCTTTGGGCTTAGAAGTGGAATGGTGAAAGCCACTGGATTCTTCTTCTTCATCAAACATCATAAGATCATCATCAGAGGGAGAGGGTTTGTTTACCACTTGTAGATCAACATCATCAAAACCGGAAGTGGGAGCAGAGCTGACTTCTACTGCGGTTCCTTCGTCTTGTGATTCTTGGACAGTGGGAGTTAGAGGAACTTTGAAAGCATTTTGATTAGCAGTTGCTTCTTGAGCCTTGCGAAGAGTTTCTGCCATCTCAGACATCCAGTTTTGAACTTTCAGTATGGTGGCTACAGTATTGGCATTGTTAATTGCATTTGCCCAATACTTAGCCACAGCTTGGATTTCTTGTTCTTTTTGCTGCTGCTACTTGATTTGTTGATCTTTGCGTGCTTGGAATGCCCTACGGAAAGCGGCATACTTCTGCATGTCGGCTTCAGATACCGGAGTGTAGTTCAACCATGATTCATTAGAGTTATCACCATCAAATCCTTGGTATCGCACCGAAGTGTCCTTCGGGTCCACGGATCCTTGCACATTTGTGCTCACCGTGCCTAAACCACTTGTTACAGATGTAAGCAGAGTAGGATTTCCTGAGCTTCTTTGGTCTCCTTGACCCATAGTCAAGTTTGGCCTCGACTCAGTTCCGGAAAGGGCGGAAGAAGTGCCCTGCGGTTGGGAAGGTGTTTGAAGTGTATGGGTGACATTCAAAAGGATGGATTTCAACTCCTTAGGGGAAAAGAAATGCAGTCGGGAAGCCCTGGAGACCTTAGGGCGAGAACCAGTGTTATCCTCTTGGGAATGAACTGGGAGGAGTCTCCACGAGGTGATGAAACAGACTCACTTTCTGAGCTTGAGTGGTATTCGATGGTGGTGTTGAATGGGTCTGCGGCCACCCCAAGGACTACCGGAGCCTTTTGAGAGGCTGAGGTATCAGTCCGATCACGCATATGGCCAGTGAGATTGGTTTTTCTTTTCTTAAGGATGGCAATAGGTTGCACATCCTCATCAGAGTCACTGTCATGTGTGGTTGCGGTAGGTTTAGTTTTGCGTTTCTTGGAGGGTGCGGTTGGTTTGGGAGCATCTTTCTGTGGGGTTCTTTGTTTCTTTGAGACATTGCGGGGCCTTGATGAGTTGAGGCCAATTTCTTTCTTCTTTGAGAAAGATTTGAGAGAGTAGTGGAGGAAGGGATTGCGGTACTTCCAAGGGTAATGATTGCGGATGGGGTTTGAAGAGGCGGGGTAGGAAGGTATGGGGCAATACCTTCCGTAGCCTCAATATTATCTGAGACATCAGCAGTCTCAAGACCAAGAGTGGTGAGAATGTGGGTGGGAAGTCTTCTAATTGGTACACAGACAGATTGATCAGATGAGGGATTGTACCTTTTGAGATCCTTGGTGACAAAGTAGTTGATGTCGTTGCCCATGCTGATCCCTGCGTCCGCATGGAGGTCTGAAATGCAGAGGGACCAGAATCTTGCAAACGTGAGCTCGGTAGGGTTCTCCCTTGGGTTCTCCTTGGGAATGTATTGTAGAAAGTCATCCCATAGAATCTGACCGTAGTTCACGTCGTGGCCAGTGAAAATACTCCATACTAACTCCAGGAGTTTGAGTCCCATATTGTCCGTTCCTCCGGTTCTGCCGGATAGACTGCGGATGACAAAATGGCAAACGAATTGCCAGACCGCAGGCAGTTGGTTTTTCTTGAATTCTCCAATGCCTTTGATTTTCTTCTGATAACCCATTTGGTAAAGTGCAGAAGTGATGTCCGCCATGGATGGAGTAAAGACCTTGATGGAAGGATGAACAAGAAGGTTAATGGCAGAGAGAAACTTTTCTTTGGACAGAATGGCCAAAGAATCGTTAACTAGGTTAAGATACACTTCTTGTGGGTTCTCGAGTGGTCGATAGGCTGAAAAGGCACATTTGAATAGGGTAGAGAGGGGAACAACGTCTGTAAAAGAATCGAAAGGGCCAAACAGGGGGTGATTGTGCAAGAACTTGATCATCAGCTTGATTGGGGCATTGTAAGATGAGTCGTCTTCGAACACTTCTCTGAAATTGCTTGATGCTATCGTGGGAGCGGGATGTCTTGAAGCAGAGTCTGAACCAGTAGGGTTCACTGGTCCAGAAGCTTTGGATTGTTTCTTGGATACACCAGATTTCACCATTGTAGTAGTTTGAGAGAAAGTGAAGAAAACAGAGTATGATAATGGAGAAAGGATTCAATGTTCAGAGAGCGTAAACTGTTCTTGGGGAAGAAGAAAGGTTTTTATAGGGGCTTATGGGAGCGGGATACGTTTTTTTTTATTTACCCTAGGTGAACAAAAAAGATAAGGTAAAAAAAAAAATTTGGGGGTTCTTTTGATTTTGGGAGATGAAATCTCAGCCACACATGATGAAACGGTTTAAATTTTTTTTGGATTTTTCGGAAAAAAGGGATTTGCATTTAATGAAAAGTCAGACGTACATCATCACGTCAGGTGATCGTGTGGTGAGGGGAAAAGAAGTTGTAACGGATGGGACGTGCTGGGTAAGAGGAAAAGACAGATTATGGATGTGTTTATGGAAAAACGTTCTTTTTGTCATCATACCTAAAATAGGTCTGACACAAGGTTTATTCAAAAAGAGAATGAGACAGTTTCTCAAGGAATGTTTTTATTTAATGTTATATTTAATGAAGGATCATTAAATAGCACACCATGATTCAAGGATTGATGAAACAGTTGAGAAATTATCAATGTGATTGTGGATGGAAACTTCATTGCGAATGGATCCTTTGCTATCGCGGATGGGTAGATGTGTGACTGCAGAAGAAGAACTGAGTAGAGCACTTGTACAAGAAGTTAGAAACAACAAACAATAAGGACCAGTGAAAGAGAAATATGATATATGGTTGCGGTACATAGACTGCGGCACACAGTATATACCAAAACTATCTATCATAAGTAACTTCAGTTAGGACCGCAACAGAGACCAAGGATGGTCTGCGGTACCTATCAATTCAAGAAGAATTGTGGGTCCGGATTCATCATTCCTAACATTTGTAAGAAAGTGTTGAGCTTTGTAGAGTTAAGTGCTTTTGTGAATACATCAGCAATCTCTTCATGAGTATGGACAAATATGAGTTCAATGTTACCTTTCAGGATGTGGTCTTTGATGAAGTGATACCGTAGTTCAATATGCTTGGTCTTGGAGTGCTGAATAGGATTATGAGAAATCGCTATAGCACTTTCAGAGTCACAGTAAATTGGTATCCGCAACATTCTGCATCCGTAGTCCATAAGTTGTGTCTTCATCCATAGGACTTGTGAACAACAGCTAGCTGCGGCCACATATTCAGCTTCTGTGGTAGACAGAGATACACAACTTTGTTTCCTTGATGACCAGCTGACGAGTCTTCCACCCAGAAATTGACATCCACCTGAGGTGCTTTTTCGATCTAGTCTACATCCGGCGTGATCCGCATCTGTGAATGCTTGAAGGCTGAAATCATTGCCTGCGGGGTACCATAATCCAAGAGACTTGCTTCCTTTCAGGTACCGAAGTATTTGTTTGGCTGCGGTCATATGTGACACTTTTGGGTCAGCCTGATACCTTGCGCATACACCTGTTAAAAAGACAATGTCTGGCCTGCTTGCGGTGAGGTACATCAAAGAGCCTATGATACCTCTATAAGTCTTGTGATCCACAGATTCGCCTGAGGGATCAGCAGAGATCTTATATCTGAAGGCCATGGGGACCTTAGCCGAAGAACAGTTGTCCATAGAATATTTCTTTAACAGTTCAGTGGTGTATTTCTCCTGATGAATGAATATCCCTTGCGGAACTTGTTTCACTTGAAGTCCTAGAAAGAAGTTAATCTCTCTATTCATGCTCATTTTGAACTTGTTGGTCATGAGCTTAGCAAATTCATCCACCATTCCTTGATCAGTCGATCCGAAGATGATATCATCCACATATATTTGTACAAGCATAAGGTGGTCACCATTTGCTTTTCTAAATAAAGTGGGATCAATCACTCCTCTTTTGTATCCGGACGAGACAAGAAATTCAGAGAGAGTCTCGTACCATGCTCTTGTGGCTTGCTTCAGACCGTAGACTGCTTTTTCAAGTTTGTAGCAGTGGTCTGGGAATTCAATACTTTCAAAGCCTGGAGGTTGCTGAAGATAAACCTCTTCTTTTAATTCCCCAATGAGAAATGCACTCTTAACGTCCATTTGGTGTACCTTGACGTTCTTGTGGGCTGCGTATGCTAAGAAGATTCAGATGGCTTCCATTCGTGCCACCGGAGCATACGTTTCATCATAGTCAACACCTTCAAGTTGACTGTAGCCCTTTGCAACTAACCTTGCGTTGTTTATGACTACCGCACCAGATTCATCCAGCTTGTTTTTGAATACCCATCTAGTACCAACAATGGTTTGACCATGTGGCTTCGGGATGAGCTTCCACACTTTGTTTCTTTTGAATTCTTCTAGCTCTTCTTGCATTACGGATATCCAATCAGGTTCTAGTAATGCTTCTTTGATCGTTCGGGGCTCGACTGAGGACATAAATGCTGCGTAGTGACAATGATCAGATAAGTCCTTGGAAGATCAAGTCTGGATACCTGCGGATAGGTTGCCAATGATTTGACCTGGTGGGTGGTCCTTCGTCCATACGTGTAGACGGGGTTGTAGATGATCAGCAGTTGCGGTTGGAGATGGCTGTTCCCCCTGGACTTGAGAACATCCTGCGGAATCATCTTGGTTTGTTGGAACGAGAATGGAATTTTCTTGAGCAGTTGGAAGAGGTTCCCCCTGGATTGCTGATGGGAGTTCCTCTGGAACCTGAGAAGGTTGCCCCTGGACTGCGGATGGAAGAGTGATAATCCTAGAGTCTGTTCTTGTGTCGATGTTTTCTATTTTTTCATCATCCGAGTCGGAAGAAACGATGGATGGTAATGATTCTCTACGGATGGGAACTTGAGTTGTATCAAGTACTGGAACCTCGATGGTTGTTGCTTGATCCGGAGTAGAGCTTTCCCCCTCAACTGGCAAGGTGAAAGTATTGAGAGATGCTACTTCGGATAGTGAAGGACCAGATACATCAGCGTGCTGCTGTTGAGCTTCTTGAGACACAAGAACTTCGGATAACTTGGCTGTTTCTACAGGGTCGAAGAGATCGTCATAATTGACTTCAACAAGATTTAATGGACCCGAAGAGGTAGGAATATCACTTTCCAGGATTGCGGTGGTTTCAGTGGATGGAGGGGTGTTGCAGATGTGATAGTCATCAAATTTCACATCGAAGCTTTCAATGATCAACCTTGTGCGTCTAATTAGAACTCGATAAGCAACCTTGTTAATGGAGTAGCCAAGGAAGATGCCTTCATCAGACTTCGGTGCAAACTTGTTAAGCTGATCTATGTTGTTGATCACGAAACATCTACATCCAAAGATATGAAAGAAGCGAACATTTGGCTTACGGTTGTTAAGGCCCTCACACGGTATTTTATTGAGGCGTTTGCACATAATGCTTCGGTTTTGCACAAAGCATGCGGTTGCTACAGCTTCAGCCCAGAAGTAGAGAGGAAGGTGTGCGAAGTTGAGCATGGATCTGGCTACTTCTACTAGAGTACGATTCCTTCTCTCTACTACCCCATTTTGTTACGGTGTGTAGGGAGCAGAGAAGTTGTGAGTGATACACTTGGACACCAAGAAACTGTTGAGGAGATGGTTAGTAAACTCGGTTCCATTATCACTGCGGATGCGTCGTACTGGCAGCTTTATCTGAAGTTCTATTTCCTTGATGAAATTGATGAGAATCTGCGGTGTTTCTGACTTGAGTCTGAGGAAGAAAACCCATGTGAAGCGTGTGAAGTCATCTACTATAACCATTATGTACTTCTTGTGATGGAGACTGGCTACGGTTGATGGACCGCAGGGATCAATGTGAACGAGCTCTAGTGGTTCAGAAATTGAAGAGTCAATCACCATAGGGTGACTTGCTTTGGATTGTTTCCCACATTCACATGTAGGGCAGAGAGTATCATTGTTGAACTTGAGAATAGGGAGTCCTCTGAGTAGTTCTCCAGTGACCAAATTGTTGATGTATCTAAAGTTAAGATGAGCTAGCTTGCGGTGCCATAGCCAGCTGACTTCGGATACTGCTTTGGATAGGAAACATAACTACGGTTTGCCTATAATCAGAGAGACATCCAGAGGATACATAGTACCTTCGGATCGAGATTTGATCAAACATGTGCTCCTATCACTTGTCATTACATAACAAAATTAATCATCAAATTCAACTTGATGGCCTGCCTTACATAGTTGGCCAACACTGATGAGATTATGTTTAAGGATTTCTACATAAGCAACCTTTTGAATAGAGAAGTTCCCCGTAGTGAGAACACCGTAACCTCGGATGATCCCATTTGCATTGTTGCCGAATGTAACATTTCCACCGTTGCAAATTGGCCTGAAATCCCGAAGGTATTCTAACCTTCCGGTCATGTGTAAGGAGCAGACACTGTCGATTAACCATTCTTCTTCTTGTTCCTCCTTGCACAAAGCCTGAGAATTACATGGTTAGTTTAGGCATCCAAACTAGTTTGGAGCCTGGGACAACAGATGAGTTTCTGAATGATGCATGGACCGAGGTTGCAGGGACAGGTTTCTTTTCAACTTTTAATCCTAGTCCTGGGTGTTTGTGTAGTTTTGGAGTGTTGTGTGTTTTTGAAAAGTTACGAGGTTTCTGACTCCAACTAGATTTGACATAGGATGAATCTTTTTGGCAACTACACTGACATTTGCAGGTTGAGATTTTGTCTTTTGTTCTGACACCACGTTTGGTCAGCGGTCTAAAGGATGTGTTGGGCTTGTGACCGGTCCGAGGTTGAAAAGATCTGACATGAGTGTTGTTTGGTTTCTGAAAAGTTTGTTTTGAAAAAGGTTTAGCACGTGTAGATCTTTGTGTTCTTTTTTTTTTGGATTTGATAGAATACCCTTCCACTTGTTAAAATTTTGATGTGACTTTAAAAGTGTTGGAGTGGGTAAAATACCTTTCTATTTCGGATCATCTGAGGAATAGATTTGAAAACCATTGTTTCGAAAAGACTTTACACCTTTTTGGGTTGTGTCAGATGAAATAGGAATGACTGTTGAAACTGTACATTCCTTTTTGTATGTTTTCTTGATGGGAGAGTTTTTCAAAAAGTAATGTGAGAAAACAAATTTTTCTGGACTTTTGGACTTTGGAAGTCTGACATGCTTCTTGTTTTTCGAAAAGATTTGTCTATTTGTGCCTTGGGAGCGAATTTCCTCTTTGAAAGCCTTTTTGCTAAAGTTTTTGGAGAACCGCAGTCCTTGATGTTCAACTGCGGTTTCCTGGAATTCTTAGAAAAATTTTGAAAACGTGGGCTTGAGTCATCCGAACTTGAAGATTCAGGGGTTTGAGAGCATTGACCTACTTCAAAGTTTTCTATGGGTAATTCATGATGAATTGGCTGAAGAGTCACAGTTCCTTTTGTGGGACTTTTGACTACAGTGTGAGACACTGCGGTCTGAGGACAGAGATGGAAAGTCTTTCGAGACTTCGGGGCCCTCAATGACAATTTCTTCATCAACTACTGATGAGGTTTGAGAATTTGGGTAAATGGTGCCACAGATAGGAATTTGATCACATGTGTGACCTGAAACCTCAGGCATAATTTCCTCAATGACACAATTATTAATGAGATTATGCAGTCTACCGAAGTGAGTTTTGATGTCTTCGGGAAAAGTCTTGTCATTGACTGGGAAATGAAATTCTCGGTCTGGAGGGACATACAGTCTGTCTTTGTTGAACCGGGGTGAGGAATCCATTGCGGTAGGATATCCATTTGACCAACCCCAATTGTATGTATTGTCCACGGTTCCATTGTTTACCAAATTTTCAATAGCTTCACTTTCATTGAACAATTTTTCGATTAAGAGATTTAAACGTACAATTTCACTATGAGCTAAATCTCTTTGGTTCAAAGCTATCTCTAATTGTGTTTCACTCAACATTCGTGCATCTTTTTCTAACTCTAAGTCCTTTTCTAACATAGCCATTTTGAGTCTTTTGTTATCCAGTCATCCTCTCACATGGAACATCTGTTGGGACACAATGTTCTTCTCATCTAAGGCTTTGTTATAGTCTGTAAGGACGGCAGCACAAGTGTCATTAAGATCATCTATGTAGGGTTGACAGTCATGCATGCTATAGTTTAGAGTTTGGATCATAAGTTTTACCTGTTCGACGATGCTTAGAGTTCCATCCTTTGCCATGTAGCAGTAGTTTTTGTCCAGCTTTGTAGACTCATCATCATCCGCAGTTGCCAGCATGCAGATTTTCCCTTTTCCTTTGACACTGCTGATGGCTTCATCTTCGTCTCCGGATGACAAAACTTGATGGTCTCTTTTGATATGGGCTACGTATGCCCTTGCCTTTTCCTTATCTTCCAACTCTTGAGCAATTCTAAGGTAGAATGCTCTGTCTTTTACTACATTGGCCTTACAATCTCTTGCAAAGTGATTCTCTTTGTTGCATTTGTGACAAATTGCAACATCAGTCTTGTCTTCTGAGGGAGTACCGGAGTCAGTGGTTTGAGTAGACTGCGGTGCCTCCTTTGGTTGATTATTTTGAGATTGCGGTGGTGGATGAGAACTTTTGGGATATCGAGGATAGTTATTCTGGGAACTGAAGTTACGGTTGAATGGAGGTTTGTTGAACTGTTGATTCTTGCGGAAGGAAGGAGGTGGTAGACGGTTGAACTTTTGGCTAACCAGAGCAATAGCCTTCTGAAATTCTTCTTCATCGTCATACTCTGAGTCAGCTTCGTATGACTGCGGTGGAGTGTCATACGAGGGAGAGTAAGATTGATTATGTGGAGCTTGTGCTATGAGAGCAAGTGGTCCTCCGAAATTAGCACAGTCTTTGAGTACGGTGGATTCTTGTGCTTGCAGTTCTCCATAGAGCTTGTAGAGTGACAAAGAATGAATTTTTCTATCGCCTTGGACTATCATCTTAGCCGTAGTCCAATATCTTCCCAAACCATTAAGAAACTGAAGATTTGTTTCATGGTTACTGCAGATGGTGCCCGCATTGGATAACTTGGTGCCTATCGGGTTGAACCTTTTGAAGGAGTATTCCAAGCTTTCGCCAGTATGAGCTTTGAAGTTGTTGAACTCATTGAGTGCGGTAGTAAGCTTCTTGTCTTGTGCTTGTTCTGAGCCTTCGTATAAATTCTTGAGAACTTCCTAGATCTCTTTTGCTGATTTGCAATTTATGATAATATCGAAGTTTTCAGGAGCAACTCCACAGGAGATTTCATAAAAAGCAACAACATCATTTTCCATTTTATCGAGATCATCCTTGGTGGGACGGTTCATGACTGGTTGACCTCCTTCTAGTCTGGTTGTAGCGCCGTCAGTTTGGACTGGTGTAAGGACTGGGACATGTGGTCCTTCTTTTACGGATCGCCATACATCTCTACCAAGTCTCCTTAAGTATCTTTCCATTCTTTGGGACCAGTGATGATATTCATTTGCTACCAGTATTAGGGCTCGATTAGAACCACCAACACCGTTGGAAACATTCAGAGATAACGATTGTGCCATATTTTTTTAGTTTTTTTTTTGTTTTAAGAAATGAGCTTCAGTGGTATAGAAGGCCCTTTGAAAATCAGAGTTCCGTTTTCAAAAAGCAACCACTATGGCTCTGATACCAATTGTTGAGAGAAAAACTTTGAGACACACTTGAACAAACGTTAGAACTAGTATATTGCAGAATAGTTAATCTCGAAGGATCTAAAAGCTCAACAATAATATTTAGAGTTAGATAGTTAGAGAGTTAGTTGCGGAAAAGTAAAGAAATGGAAATGACAACAATTGTTATATCAAGTATACACATAAGTTGATTCATAACAAGGAATGCATTCAAGCCAAGTTAATAAGTGAGATCAAACTTAATGATTAAGTCACAAAAGACTTGCTCCGAAGAGAGATTGTAATCAGTTATATTCTAGTAAGATTTGTGAGTAAGAAGAGATGAGTAATTAGATAGAGAGTAGAAAAGATAACTTCAGAGATATGTATTCAGAATGATAGATCCGTAATGAATACAAGAGAATGAGCTCTATTTATAGAGACTCAAGGAGTTACATTAGATTCACTCTCTAAGAGTAGCCATGCAAGGCATACTGGACAATAGAGAGGATTACAGTAAGACAAAATAAACTAAGTAACAAAGAGTGACTGCGGTTGGCTTTGATGACTTTGGATACTGAAGAGGGAGCTTGACTGCGGTAGCTTGTTGGCTGCGGTAGCTGAAGTTCAAGAGGGTCACTTTTCATGATTCAACATAAATGAAAGTCGTAGTATTCATTAAACCGAGAATTTTCATAGAAAGAACTAGGGGTGTGAACCAAACCGCACAAACCGCGTAAACCGCCCGCACCGCACCACACTGCACCGCATAATGCGGTTTAGAACGTTTGCAGTGCGGTTTGCGGTTTGTTATTTCATTAAACCGCACTATGCGGTGCGGTTTGCGGTTTTCAATTACAAAGTCGCGGTTTAAACCGCACCGCATATATATATATATATATATATATATATATATATATATATATATATATATATATATATATATACATACATATATATATATATATATATATATATATATATATATATATCTATATATATATATATATATATATATATATATATATATATATATAAAGAAAGTGCATTGTTTCATCACAAGGATTAATAAAATAATAATAATTGTCTGATTACAAGTTCGTAATAGTTAGAATGTTGGTATGGATAAAATGGATATGTTAATTAGCCTAAAATTAGTGAATATAGTCATACAATAGGAATTAATTAACAAACATATTACAAAAGGTTTTTTAGATTTTTCAAAAGTTATAAAATGTAGCAACTCATCAAACCGGAAAACCGCACTTAAACGGCACAAACCGCCCGCATCAAACCGCACCGCATAACGCGGTTTTGAACTTCTACGGTGCGGTTTGCGATTTCAAAAAAACTCAAACCGCATATGCGGTGCGGTTTGCGGTTTTGGACTTAAACCGCACCAAAACGCACCGCGCACATCCCTAGAAAGAACGTCCAAATCTGACTTCGTATGAGGAAGTTATGATTTTTCTAAGTTTCGGAATAGCAGTAGACAACTAAAAACTCATGATTGAAAGACCCTAACTTTCATACTAGACAATTGTTACTCCAAAACATGCTACATGCATATTCAAAAAACAATATTTTACATTGATAATTTATTTACATAGACTGGATACAAACCGAACATTAAGACTTTTACAAAGTTTTATATATTACATATTTTCCCAGGAATACATTACAAAAGTTATAATATTATCTATTCTACATCTTCTACCAGTATAAAACTATACTGGATGCTTATCACCTGCAATAGTTTAAACATTGAAAGGGATAAGCGGGTGACGCTTAGTGAGTTCAATAACAGTTACAATATAGCATTATGCCATATACATATCAATATCACAGAAGCAAAGAGGGACAAGGAACAAAAAAGACAAATAAGTATCCTATGACAGGCTTTCCATATCAACGAATAATCTGATTCAAAGATTTGTAATCAATCAGACATAACAATTTCAATACTTGATATACATCAATAAGACTTTAGCCCAAGTGGCGCAGAAAATATAATTTCAGAATATCATTTTGCTAGAATACACAGGCTTTCAGCCCTATCTTTGTATTCTGCTAATACCAAAGTAATGCTTATGTCATACACTTCATGGCTAAAGGCTACATACCAGTACCCAAGTGATGTTTATGTCATCCACTTCGTGGTCAAAGGTATAGCTCATTATCATAATAACATGGGAAAGCACATTGAACATATAACACATAACATAAAATTGTCTCTATATTGAACCCACCGTGAAATAACCGAAGATTAAATGATAATTTGGGCAGCACTACGGCTCTAAATATGACTTTTTGTGACGAAACCGGGAATTTTAGATGAAAACCGGCCTTACACGGGCAGAGTTTTCGACTTGTAAATATAATTTTATCGGGAACTTCGGAGCATTGGGGCTTGCTTCGGGCGTCGGGAATGATACTGGGGCTTCTGGGGGTTAAAAGTGGGCTAAAAGGGATTTTAGAGTGAAAGGAAATAAGAAAATGTAAAATAGTTCCGGTGGCCCTCGGTCTCTATTTATAGGGGACCGAAGCTGCTGACTACGCTGAGCGTAAGTCCTCTGTACGTTGGGCGTACTGCGAGGTGGCCATCTACGCGGGGCGTAGCCTTCGTACGCGGGGCGTACATGCGAGGCGTGTCCTCTGATCGGAACCCGGGTCTCGGACGTGGCAATCTTATCCGATACGTGGCATCCGACCGAAGACTGACGACGTGGCTGATCTGAGGCCCTGCAAGTGCGAAGTACGCTGGGTGTACGAAACTAAGTACGTTGGGCGTACCCTTCGGATAAGGCTTTGAATTTTCATTTATTTTTATTAAAAACTTTGAAAATTCATATCTTTTGCGTACAAGCTCCGTTTTTGACGTTCTTTATATCCACGCGTAGGTAAGATTATGCTCTACAATTTTCGTTTAGACTCCGTTGGCTAATTTTGATCTCATTTTTAATATTATATTTTTAACGGGCCGGGACATGAAAAGTCCGTTAAAAATTCATAACTTCTTCATCTGACGTCCGTTTTCTTCTGTCTTTTTACCGTTGAACTACAATTGACGAGATCTTCGATTCTCGTTTAGGTTATGTCGGGTAAAAATCACTCGATCTTTATTTCGAGTTTTTAGTTCTCTACTCTATTCCGAAACTTAGAAAAATCATAACTTCTTCATAGAAAGTCAGATTTGGACGTTCTTTCTATGAAAATTCTAGGTTTAATGAATACTACGACTTTCGTTTAGATTACTAAAGCTAAAAAGTAGTTTATCACAAACTCACTTTTTACATCATACGGCGTCGTGCCGGTTCTGTCGCGAAACTTTAAGGGTTCATAACTTCTTCGTTATAACTCGGATTTCGATGAGGTTTTCGCGTAAACGTTTCTAACGAGATTCTTTACAACTTTCAAATATAAAATTTTACTTATTTCAAATTTTATATTTTCGTTAAATTTTGATATTTGATTTTTAATTGGAATCTCATAAGACTTCCAATATTTTCTGAGTGATTCTAAACATAGTTTTACTTCAATTCTAGTAAAAACTATCTGTTAGAACTCAATACTCAATATCACATAATATTATTCATTACAAAACACGATTTCAAAACGTGTATGTTACAAATACCTCCTCCTTTTGATGATTTCGTCCCTGAAATTACATCGATTAAAACAAATGGGGATATTTCGCTCTTATCTCATTTTTATTTTCCCAAGTATAATTTGGGCCTCGATGGTGTTTCCACTTGACAAGCACCAACTCCACTTCTTTATTACGTAGATTAGTCGTTCTTTCGTTTACGATCTCTTCACGCTCTTCTACATATGTTAACTTATTATCCAGTTTCACCTCGGATAACGGAACCGCTTCATCATATATGCTTAAACATTTACACAAATAACTCACATGAAACACATCATGAATACCTGAAGTTATGACTTATTGAAGTTTCGCGACAGAACCGGCACGACGTCGTATAGCGTAAAAAGTGAGTTTTTGATAAACTACTTTTTAGCCCTTATGATCTAAATGAAAGTCGTAGTATTCGTTAAACCGAGAATTTTCATAGAAAGAACGTCCAAATCTGACTTCGTATGAGGAAGTTATGATTTTTCTAAGTTTCGGAATAGCAGTAGATAGCTAAAAACTCGAAATAAATATCGAGTGATTTTTAGCCGACACAACCTAAACGAGAATCGAAGATCTCGTCGATTGTAGTTCAACGGTAAAAAGATAGAAGAAAACGGACGTCAGATAAAGAAGTTATGAATTTTTAACGGACTTTTCCTGTCCCGGCCCGTTAAAAATATAATATTAAAAATGAATTCAAAATTAGCCGACGGAGTCTAAATGAAAATTGTAGAGCATAATCTTACCTATGTGTGGATATAAAGAACGTCAAAAATGGAGCTCGTACGCAAAAGATATGAATTTTCGAAGTTTTTAATAAAAATAAATGAAAATTCGAAGCCTTATCCGAAGCGTACGCCCAGCGTACTTAGTTTCGTACGCCCATCATACTTCGCACTTGCTGGGCCTCGGATCAGCCACGTCGCCGATCTTCGCTCGGATGCCACGTATTAGATAAGATTGCTACGTCTGAGACCCGGGTTCCGATCAGAGGACACGCCTCGCAGTACGCCCAACGTACCGAGGACTACGCCCAGCGTAGTCAGCAGCTTCGCACCCTATAAATAGAGACCGAGGGTCTCCGGATTTATGTTACATTTTCTTATATCTTTCACCCTCTTTCATCCTTTTAGTCTACTTTTAACACCCCAAAGCTCCGGTATCATTACCGACACCCAAAGCAAGTCCCGACGCTCCGAAGTTCCCGAGAAAATTATATTTTCAAGTCGAAACTCTGCCCGAGTAAGGCCGGTTTTGAACTAAAATCTCCGGTTTCGTCACAGAAAGTCATATTTAGAGCCGAAGTGCTGCCCAAATTAAAAGTTTAACCCCCCAGTTATTTTAAGGTGAGTTCAATATATAGGAACAATTGTATGTTATGTGTTATATGTTCAATGTGCTTTCCCGTTTTATTATGATAATGAGTTATACCTTAGACCACGAAGTGTATGACATAAGCGTCACTTGGGTACAGGTATGTAGCCTCTGGCCGTGTAGAGCATGTCTCGTAAGAGAATGACTTCGACCATTATCACATTGGCAGAAGGTTAGACAGGGTTGAAAGCCTAAAATCTACCAAAATGTTTAATCAGAAAGTGTATGTCTTCTGTGGCATTTGAGCCGAAGCATTATTGATGTATATCAAGTATGGAAATTTTATGTCTCATTGATTGTATATCTTTGAATCAAATCATTGATTGATATGGAAAGTATGTCATATGATACTCATCTGCCTGTGTTGTTCTTTGTACCTCTTTGCTTCTGTCATATTGATATGTATATGGCATAGCGTTATATTGTATATATTATTGAACTCACCAAGCGTCACCGCTTACCCCTCTCAGTGTTTAACAATTACAGGTAATGAGAATCCAGTATAGTCATATACTATTGGAAGATTTAGAATAGTTTATACTATTACTTTTGTACTTGGGTTTACGTATGTATAAATCTTAGATATCCTGGGTAGTTATGTAATATACTAAAACTTAGTCAGTTTGTATCCAATCTTTTGTAATCAAATTATCAATGTAAAATATTATTTTTGAATATGCATGTAGCATGTTTTGGAGTGACAGTGTCTTTAGTACGAAAGTTAGGGTTCTTTCAATCATGGTATCAGAGCACTAGTTTAAGCGAACTAAATATCACGGATTGATATTTAGACTTAAACTGTCTAACGTTCAATATATGAACAGAGTCAATTGTAAGTATATGGATACAAACCATAGGAGAGATTTAAGTGGGGTATTGGGTAGTGATAAACCCTAGTATTTTAAAATATTAAGTTACTTCAAAATTTTTATAGAATTAGTTTAAGTGAACTAGGAATTTTGAGAATTTATAGACTTAAACATGGATTGCTAAGGGATGATGGTACGATATGTGCCTAGTATATTTTAGGTTGAATACCTAAATGGACAAGCACTAGAATATTAGAGGAGATATGCATTATATTCTAATATGTGCTAAATGATAAATGAATATAGCGTGCCTTAGGTTGCTTACTTATATTGCTATTACTTGAGAAAGTTTAAGGTTTGTTGCCGACCATAGTATGGAAGAGGAAATTTTATATATTCCAGATTTAAAAATTTCTATATTAGAACTGATATGAAACTTTTCGAAGTAATAAAAAGACTTATGATAGTCGACTCCGATAATTTTATAGATAAACGATCGAGGGATATCGTAAAATAATATTTAACAAGTGATATCGTAAATAGTGTATTAATACCTATAGAGTGGTGTTGTACATTCAAAACTATGTTTAGTAAAATAATAACACCGTTGGAAGAATGTTGTTTATTCGAAGTACATTCGGACGAGATGAATGTTTTCGCATAACCGATGAAGTTGTTCCACCGCTGTCCCAAATGAAGCAATGATTGCTTATAAAGTAAGAAGAACCGAAGATGGTGATCAATACTTCGGCAGTATCGCAATTGATGTTGTGCAAGATTTAGAAGAATTAAATGAAGATCAAAGGAAAGGCTAATGAAGTTTTCAGACTCAATAGGCCAAGACTTTGTCAAAACATTTTGATGTAGTATATAGTTCAAGTAGTAACCCTATACAGGATGCTTAGACTTAGTATTTAGTAATACTGAGTGACAATTGACTTCTATCACATCCTTATGAAAGTTCCATTGTGTGTTAAGTCGACTTTAACATACATGATTAAGATGGTGAAATAGGTTATTTGGTTGTGAAAAGGCTGAGTGACTTACTTGTTAGAGTAAGGTAGAGTACTTAGTTGAAGAAGATATACATTCATAGTATTGTATGAGAAGAGATGTTGTAGTTAGGAATGACATAAAACCAAGTTGAAGCTAGTAGAACATGCTGAGATGCAGCTATAATGCGGATTTCTTTGGATAGACTCCTATGAAGAAGACTTAAAAGATACAACCATGAGAAGAAGACTTACTCATATACAGGAATGACGATGTCATAGAAGGATAATGAAATGAACAAATATGCATAATGACTTGCATGAGATAGAAGATGATACAGGTAGTTGGAAATCGTTTATCTCCACACTGCTAGAATAAATTCTGGTGTAGTGTGTCTTGCAGAGTAGACACTATCCGAGAAAGAATTTATATGAAGAATATGGAAGTGAAATTCCTTTCGAAATAGGAAAAATATTAGGATATGCTAGATTGAGCTTATGCATAAAAGAATTCTAGAAAAATGAATTTAAGAAATCCAAAATATGTTTGATAGAAACGTGAAATCCCTAGTTGAGTCTAGGAGAAATTGTACTATGTACTTGTTTGAACACACTCAGGTGTGAAAAGTTGTTTTGTGAAAACTTTTGAATGGTGACTTGGGAACTGCGAGACAATACTTGGGGCGAGTATGAGTAGGTGTGAATAGTAGTAGAGGCCTATACTACTGGAAGCACAGGACTTACACTTGGATCAGGGAAAGTCACAAGGTTACCAAGAAACTAGTAATTGATTCCGTTTTTGTTCAAATATGTTGTTACCATCGTTTCGGTGATGACTAAGAAGATGATTTTTGTTCATACCTTAGTGGTCATAAAGAATCGACTCCGATTAAAATAACTCTGTGAAGTGAATTGATTGGTTCAGAGAACCATGTCTCGTGTAGTGATGAAATTCCAGTCAGAGAATTGAAGAAGTAGATGGTCAAGGTAGTCGATAGAAATATAATGATCTTCATTAAAGGATTGAGAAATCATAAGCTAGAGATGTTACCTGTTATGAAGACGACGAAAATTTAGTTATTTATGGAAGGATTACGGTATGAAATCCGTGAATTCGTAATTAATTGAAATATTCTATCATTCGTCAAAGTTGTTGACTATGCACGAAAGCGTGATCATGACTTAGAAATACATGGTGCCACTCCTTCTGTTCCGAAGCATCCACGTGTTGATCAAACTGTCTCTGTTTTCTCTATTTCATGAGCTCGATCTGTTCGATCTGATTCTAATACCAGAGTATGGTTCGTTATGTGTCTTTTGCGTTATAAAATCAAAGGTCATTAGAATGTGACCATTCGAGTTGTTATTGTAGCAAAAGTGAAAACCTTATCTTGGGTTGAGTCTATAACCCAAATTCAAGAAGGAGTAAGAGTCTGCAATGAGAATTGATTTTTCTCAGAGATTAGGACCGACGACCCAATAGAGAATGAAGAGTGAGTGCAGATTTGAGCACCGCCATCAATTAAGAAGTTTGAAGAGTTTCACAATCATTTAGTTAAAGGACGTACATTTCAGATTAACGTAGAGGAGGCACACGAGGACCCAAATATTGTGAATAGTTCATTTCTCGTCAACTCTAGACTTGATCATATATTATTTGATTCTGGTGCCTCAGGAAGTGTATCATTACTTGCTGGTAAATTCCATAGAGATTTTGTCATAGAAACTGAAGGTTACAGTTTTCTTGCTAACCTGATTCCTATCTTCTTGCCCAACTTTGATATTATTCTCAGCATGGATAAGTTGTTAAAGAACCACGCAGAACTCTGGTGTTACGAAAAGATGGTACGCAACCCTATCGAAGGGAAGGATCCTATTTATTCTACAGTGAACAAAGACTTAAAAATCTTAAAGATAAATTCTTTCTTAAAAACTCGTAAATTTATATCGAAGGGGGTGTTCAATCTATCTGGTCTATACAGGTAATATCTCAAAGAGGAGAAGAAAACGGTAAATGACGTGTACCATTTAAGATTATTTATGATCGTAATACTTGCTTCACTTCACATTTTTGGGCGAGTATACAACATGAATTGGAATCTCGTGTTGCTCTTAGCACAACTTATCATCCATAGACAGATGGTCAGACAGAGAGAACAATCCAAACATTAGAAGATATGCTTTGTGCATATGTCTTGGAATTGGTGCACGTCAAGTGGAAACACCATCGAGATCCAAATTATAATTGGGAAAATAAGAATGAGATAAGAACGAAATATCCCCAATTGTTTAAATCGTTATGATTTCGGGGACGAAATCCTCAAAAGGAGGAGGTATTTGTAACATACACATTCAGTTATCGTGTTATATAATTTTAAAAGTGAATAATATAATGAAATATTATATGAATTTGAGCGTTGAGTTCTAACAGATAGTTTTTACTAGAAATGAAGTAAAACTATGTTTAGAATCGCTCGGAAAATATTGGAAGTTTTATGAGATTTCAATCAAAAGCCAAATATTGAAATCTCGTTAGAAATGTTTAGGCGAAAACCTCATCGAAATCTGAGTTATAACGAAGAAGTTATGACTTATTGAAGTGTCGCGACAGAATCGGCACGACGTCGTATGACGTAAAAAGTGAGTTTTCGATAAACTACTTTTTAGCCCTTTTGATCTAAATAAAAGTCGTAGTATTCGTTAAACCGAGAATTTTCATAGAAAGAACGTCCAAATCTGATTTCTTATGAGGAAGTTATGATTTTTCTAAGTTTCGGAATAACAGTAGACATCTAAAATCTCGAAATAAAGATCGAGTGATTTTTAGCCGACACAACCTAAACGAGAATCAAAGATCTCGTCGATTGTAGTTCAACGGTAAAAAGACAGAAAAAAACGGACGTCAGATGAAGAAGTTATGAATTTTTAACGGACTTTCCTTGTCCCGACCCGTTAAAAATATAATATTAAAAATGACATCAAAATTAGCCAACGGAGTCTAAATGAAAATTGTAGAGCATAATCTTACCTACGCGTGGATATAAAAAACGTCAAAAACGGAGCTCGTACGCAAAAGATATGAATTTTCAAAGTTTTTAATAACCGAGCGAAGACTGGCGACGTGGCTGATCCGAGGCCCTGCAAGTGCGAAGTACGTTGGGCGTACAAAACTAAGTACGTTGGGTGTACCTTTCGGATAATGCTTCGAATTTTCATTTATTTTTATTAAAAAGTTCAAAAATTCATATCTTTTGCGTACGAGCTCCGTTTTTGACGTTCTTTGTATCCACGCGTAGGTAAGATTATGCTCTACAATTTTCGTTTAGACTCCATCGGCTAATTTTGACTTCATTTTTAATATTATATTTTTAACGAGCCGGGACTAGAAAAGTTGGTTAAAAATTCATAATTTCTTCATCTGACGTCCGTTTTCTTCTGTCTTTTTACCGTTGAACTACAATGGATGAGATCTTCGATTCTCGTTTAGGTTGTGGCGGCTAAAAATCACTCGATCTTTATTTCGAGTTTTTAGCTGTCTACTGCTATTCCGAAACTTAGAAAAATCATAACTTCCTCATACGAAGTCAGATTTGGACGTTCTTTCTATGAAAATTCTCGGTTTAATGAATACTACGACTTTCGTTTGGATTACTAAAGCTAAAAAGTAGTTTATCAAAAACTCACTTTTTACGTCATACGGCGTCATGCCGGTTCTGTCGCGAAACTTCAAGGGTTCATAACTTCTTCGTTATAACTCGGATTTCGATGAGGTCTTCGCCTAAACGTTTCTAACGAGATTCTTTACAACTTTCAACAATAAAATTTTACTTATTTCAAATTTTATGTTTTCGTTAAACTTTGATATTTGATTTTTAATTGGAATCTCATAAGACTTCCAATATTTTCCGAGTGATTCTAAACATAGTTTTACTTCATTTCTAGCAAAAACTATCTGTTAGAACTCAACGCTCAAATTACATAATATTTCTGTATATATTCACTTTTAAAATTACATAACACGATAACCGAACGTGTATGTTACAACATCACCATGGATTTTGTGACTAAACTGCCCAGGACGAAGAACGGTGACGACATGATTTGGGTGGTCCTAGATCGGTTCCGTAAAAGTGCACACTTCATTGCAGCCAATGAGAGATGGTATATGGATAAGCTTGCAAATGCTTACGTGAAGGAAGTTGTGAGACTTCACGGTGTTCCTTTAACGATTGTATCAAATCATGATAGTCGTTTCATGTCGAGGTTTTGGAAAAGTCTACAAGAGGAATTGGGTACAAAGTTATGTCTAAGTACAGCTTACCATCCGCAAACCGATGGTCATAGCGAACGAACGATTCAAACATTGGAGGATATGCTGAGAGCATGTACCCTGGAATTCCAAGGTAACTGGGATGAACATTTACATCTGGTAGAATTTTCCTACAATAATAGTTTCCACTCAAGCATCAAGATGGCACCTTAACAAGATTTGTATGGAGAAAAGTGTCGGACTCCGTCGTGTTGGCTGGAAGTTGGGGAAAAGCAGTTTATGGGACCTGAAATAGTTCATCAGACTGCTGAAAAGTTGAAAGTGATTAGGGAAAGGATGTTAGCAGCTCCAGATCGTCAAAAGAGCTATGTTGACAAGAAAAGACAACCGATATCATTTGAAGTCGGTGATTCGATTTTACTTAAAGTCTTGCCGTGGAAGGGACTTATAATATTTGGTAAAAGGGGAAAGTTGAGTCCAAGGTTTTTTGGACCGTTGAAAGTTCTTCAGAGGATTGGGAACCAAGCTTACAAGCTAGAACTACCAGAAGAACTAGATGGTATTCATAACACTTTCCATGTGTGTTATTTGAGGAAGTTCACGGGAGATGTTTCCGACATAATTTCAATTTCTGAATTAAGGTTGGATGAAAGCAAGAGGTTAATTGAAGAACCAGAGGCAATCGTTGACCGTAAGACTAAGAAGTTGTGACACAAGATGGTCGATTTAGTGCTTGTGCGATGGAAACATACGAATGGGCCAAATCTCATCTGGGAAACGGAGAGTGACATGATGAGTCGCTATCCGCAATTGCTTGCTGATGTGTGATTCCGGGGACGGAATCATCCTAAGGGGGAGAGAATTGTAACGCCCGTGTTTGTAGGCTAGGCACTAATGATGATGTAATAGGCTAGGTCAACCTTTGTAACTTGTTTTGAACTAATAAGATGTATTATTTGATTATTATGTGTTTTATGCTTAATTATTATAATTTAATGAATCAAGGGTAAAAATAAGCGTCGAAAATAAATTTTAGATAAAACCGATATCTATGAAGAAAGTTGTAGTGGTTGAAATAAGGATTTAAGAGATATAAAGAATACCGAAATCCGAGTTATAACGAAGAAGTTATGACATCTCGAAGTTCCGCGACAAAACCGGCACGGCGCCGAATGACATAAAAAGTGGGTTTTTGATAAACTACTTTTTAGCCTTGATGATCTAAATGAAAGTCGTAGTATTTGTTAAACCGAGAATTTTCATAAAAGGAACGCCCAAATCTGACTTCGTATGAGGAAGTTATGATTTTTCTAAGTTTCAGCTTAGCAGTAGACAGCTAAAAACTCGAATTTTAGATCGAGTGATTTTTAGCCGACACAACCTAAACGAAAATCAAAGGTCTCGTCAATAGTAGTACAACGGTAAAAAGACAGACGAGAACGGACATCAGATGAAGAAGTTATGAATTTTTAACAGATTTTCCTGTCCCGATATGTTAAAAATAATAATATTAAAAATAAAATGAAAATTAGCCGACAAAATCTAAAAAAAAGTTGTAGAGTATATTCTCGCCTACGCGTGCATATAAAGAACGTCAAAAACGGAGCTTGTATGCGAAAGTTATGGATTATAGAAGTTTGGGACACAAAAATCGACAAAATCCCGAAGTCCAAGAAAAATCGCATGGCTGGGGTTCGGCCACGTCACCTCGCATGCGAGGCCACCTAGTGTCCGCCACGTGCTCACTGTTGATTCGACCGAAGATGCGGCCCAGTAAGAAGTCGACGCGCCTCGCACCGGTGGCAGGTCCGAAGCGAGCCATGTGGCTCGCCCTAGCATCCGACGCGTGTCGATGACTCCCCTCGCATCCGAGCCTCGCTGCTGCTACCGCGTGTCCCTTCCTTCGGCCGGAGCTCCGAACCTCGCACCTATACAAAGGGGGTGCGAGATTTCCGGGTAACTTTTGGAATTTGCCAGTTTTTCACCCTAAATTCAGTATTTTTACTAATTCGACTTCCCCCGAAGCCCCGATATCATTTCCAACACCCGGAATACGTTCCGAAGTGCCTGAGAAGCCCGGGAAATTTATCTTTTCGGTTTGAAGCTCAACCCCCGTAGGGCCCGGTTTTTGGGAAAATATCCTGGTTTTATCGGAAACGATTGTTTTAAGAGACGAGGTGTTGTCCAATCGTCGTCTTATCATGTGAGTGTATAGTCACTTTCATCTTACACATAGATATGAAGTATTTTATATAAAATACGTGCTATGTGAATATATATTGTTTGTTTATTTGACATGGATGTTGAATGAATGATTTATACAGTTTATTTTTTAAATAATTTAAACTATATATGTATTTTATATCTACAAAATTGTTGGGTAAAACATGGTGTCACACCCCCGGACCAGGACGGCGGAAACGCCCAGAGGCGGGTGACTTCATTGCACAGTATCATAACAGTTGCATATAAATGAAACATAGCAAATCCAACCATCCTATGTGGTGGTACTCTTGCCATGTAGGGAGGGTTGATAACTTCAGACTCTGCGCCCAATTCCTCGTCCTCCTCAACCTCTTCCTCGTCATCTTCCTCGACTTCTTCATCGATGTCCTTTTCTTCAAACTCTATCGGTTCTTCGGGATCCTCCATGGGTTCCTCGGGGTCTTCTTCTGGGTCTTCCTCAATCTAACCCCCATTCCCCTGATTGGGAAAGTAAGGGTCTCCGGGGAGGTGAAAGCCCGCCATGTCGTCTGCGCGAGAATATATAAGTACGAGAAAATAGATAGAATGACAAAATACTCCTATAGTATTTTAATTATTTTAGGTTTGCTCCTTAAAACTTTTGGGTAACCAGTTGGGAAGCTTTAGACTTGTTGCAACACCATTACCACTCCTGAACACATGTTGGTCATATCTCAAACAAATATAGTTGATCGGGCTATATTTATCCTAGATATGATTACATAACTGCCCAGGTTTGACTGTAGTGTTCAAACTTTGAGTTACTTTGTTTTATTTCTTGTTATGATACATTCCTAGCAAGTATGTGTTCTTTTAGTCAGAGTGTTTTAGTCCTATTGTATTTATAGTTGTATATCTTGTATGGCTAGATATGCTAGTTCACTATAAACAATGCTCTGATACCAATCTGTCACACCCCCGGACCAGGACGGCGGAAACGCCCGGAGGCGGGTGAATTCATTGCACAGTATCATAACAGTTGCATATAAATGAAACATAGCAAATCCAAACATCATACATCAATATAACAAGCTTACATTGTATACATCATGTTCATGTTCTCGAATTTTACACAAAAGAGACATCAGGTAAGCAAAACCAAAATATAGCAAAATAATCTTGAGTCTGCGATCCACAACCTGCTTATTGGTTTCCTGAGAATACAAGTCGTTTGAAAAGCGTCAACATAAAATATGTTGGTGAGTTCATAAGCATTTTTTTATAAAACTTTGTTGATAGTTTATAAATCCATAAAATCCGATATTTTCTTATCCAAAACAGTTGTATGACTTGTTCTAAACTCGAGTATAGTTACATGTGTGTCTTAGTTAGTCGTTTTCGAAATCGTATATAATTGTTTACTCCAGAAAATCCTATATTTTCTGATGTTTTAAATACTAGCTTTGAAAACCATAACACTTGTGTAGAAAAGTTTCTTTTGTACAGACCAAAACATAGTTGTTTGTAAACCAAAAGTGAAATCTGTATAAATACACTTCTGATATATTCTAGTGAGTCGTTATAACCATACTACTACGACGGAGTGCCCGTTATGACGTTCTTCAGGCGTCGGTTTCGTTTAAGACATTTGTCACCCTAGACTGGCCGGTCTAGCTGTAGCGAACAACGAAGGTGCGGTGTGTCAACCCCGTATAGATCTCTACACAAATTCCCGCTCCCCCTCCAGGAGACTCTGGTTATAACTCTTACAGGACTTTAGGCGTACACTATTATATAAATAAATGTACTGTGAAGATTTGTCTGACTAGAATACTAACCGAATTTTGAGCAAATCGTGAAAACCATAATTTACTAAATCGATAATAATAGTTGTACTCATTGACTAGATATTTCGTTTTGCTACGTTTCTTTTGTTGAAAATAATCCGATTTAAATATTTATCAAATCGAACCAATATTAGCGAAATCGACAAAATGGCTCTTTTCTCTATAAATTATTAAGTGAGACCCCATTTGTCAGAGGATGTCAAATTATGGTTTGTGTAAAATTATGACTTCTGTGAAGTTATGACAGCTGCTTTATGACATGCAAATTTTTCCGTCATAAAGGCTTTATATGCATATTTCCTTAATGAAACTATTCATCTCAAATATTTGTAAATAATTACTAATAGTTTGCAAAAAGTCATTAATATGACCCTAAGTTCCAAATTTCGAAAGTTTTCTAGACACAGTGTCATCATATCAAGATATATTTCAACAACTTTTAATTTTAGACAAAGAGCCATAGATTAAGGGAGTATGTTGGACATACTCAAAAACTTGGGAGGCTCCTTTTGTAAATAGTATTCTTCATATGGTGATTAAAATATTATTTATCTTCATATGTTTTGTGAATCCTCACGTTCACAGAGAGTTAAAATAAAATAACAATATTCAACACACACATACCAAACCTACGTATACATGCAATCATTCAAGAATTTAGAACAAAAGATGACTTGTACTCTCCCCCAAAACAATAGAAACTTAGAAAAAGTGGGGTATGAAGCTCACCTTGGTTTGTTTGCTGGGTGATTTGGATTGTGATGAGGAAGTTTCCAAGCTCCAAAACTTGGAAGGTTCTTAAATCTCTAGGTATTCCAAGAACAATTTTTATGTGTAAATATAATGAAATCTTAGAATAATGTAAAGAATTATTATTCAAAGAGTATAAAATACTCACCAAAGAAATCTAGGAATTTCCTTTGAGGAGATGAATTTGGAGCTTGAAGGAGTTGAGAGTATTCTTGAGAGTTTTTTGGAAGTGAAGAGTGAGAAGTGGCATAAGGGAGGAAAGGAGTTCACGTATCTAAAAGGGAGGATAAGGATGACTTGACATTTGCATGGAGGGCTGGTGGGTAAAGTTTGTTTTCTAAGGAGAATGTGTGTTTAACTGGGATTTTCATGGGAAAATAGTGGATTTGCATCACATCACAAGGTCAAACCCCTTTATCCTCTAAAAAAATCTCTTTAAAATCTTGGGTATTATTTTATATAAATATATTAAAATAATTGATTTTGGCATAAAATAGTGATTTAATGGGTCTAAGATAGGAACAATATGAGTTTGGTGTGATTTCCGGCATCAAAATGCCTTAAAATGATAAAAATGTCCGAAAATGGCAAAAATCCGGAGTGAGGGATGGTTTCTGCGAGGGTACGAAGGCTTAGGAAGGATTCTAGAGCCATTAAGCAAATTCCGGAGCATCTTCTCGGATTTCCGAAGCAAACAGTGGAGTTCCGGAGCTAAATCTCGCAATTCCGGAGTCACAGGCGAGGTTCCGAAGTCGGTAGGCGGAGTCAGTGATCCGGACCGAGCAGGTGCTTCCGAACCGAGGCGAGGCTTCACCCTTCCGGAGCAGGTGAGATCCGAAGATGCACTCCTCTTGGTTCCTTAGAAGGTGTCCGGACTGAGAGGGTTTCGGACCAAGAGGGTTCCGGACCAAGAGGTTTCGGACCAAGAGGTTCAGGACCAAAAGGGTTCCGGACCAAGAGGGTTTCGGACCAAGAGGGTTCCGGACCAAGAGGATTCCAGACCAAGAGGCCCCTTTTGGGTTTTCCTCTCTGGTTTTGGGTTGTTTTCGGCTGAGGAAGGTACTTAGAGAGATTTGGGAGAGATTTCACATATTGTTGGGAGAGATTTGATATTCTTGGAGAGATTTTGGAGAGAGAGAGAGAGATACAGTGGGAGAGATTGAGAGAGAATTTGCTGGGGGCCTTTATTAATGTTTTTCTTCGTAGTTCAAAGGTCGTAGACTTAGTTACATCCTATTTCGAGTGTTATATACCCCCGAAGGGAACTTACTAATGTTTTATAGAGTTATTACTTCCCTCAATCAGATTAGGGTTTTAAATTCTGAACATTTGAAACCTTCAAGTGCTACTTTGCATTAGGATTTATAGTCATACATTAGAAAACATAAAGTAATTCCTAACATATAAGCACTAGATGAGTTGACCAGTTGCCCCGTTGACCTTGACTTGAATTTGACTTGACTAGAAACTTGTCGGTTGTCACACATGGGTAGATGAAATAGTTGGTATGTGATGAAAGATGAGTTGGATAAATGAGATGATAGGTGATATAGATCATGAGATGAGGGTGAGTGGTAAAATATGAGAGAAGCACTTACCCAAACGTTGGCCCCCGTCATTCAACAGAGTATGAATGACAACCATGGACTATTCTAGACGGTCCGTGGAACACTAGCAGGCTCGCAACCTGTAAGTGTGTGAACTATATGTTCATCAGTTGTACTCTAAAAACCCATTGACATGTATTGCAGGTGGATTCCCGTGAATAATACTGTCGATAAATGAGAGTTATGGACTTAGCACATGTTGTATAAACCCTGGCAGCTATCGACTTAGTGCCTGTTGTATAAACCCTGGCGACGATGTGACTTCGTGCCTATTCCTTTGGTTACCTTGGCAGCTATGGACTTAGTGCCTGTTGTATAAACCCTGGCGACGATGTGACTTCGTGCCTATTCCTTAGGATAAATCCTTAGGAATGAGTGATAGATGATTCTTAGGGTAAATCCTTAAGAAATAAATAAGATAATGGGGTTGGGTAATTAGGTTGATTGTTTGATGTTTAAGCATAATAAATTTATTTATTGTGGGTTGAAAACCCTATATGCTCACCAGGCTCCGAAGCCTGACCCACTCAGTTTGTTTGTATCACATGTATCGATACGAAGCTACTTTACACCGAGAGATTAAAAGAGATGTAGATCACTAGTGTAAATGAATGTAAGTTCTGTTTATGCTTATGTTTTTGTATTGACGATGACATCCCAATGGTTTAAATGAATAAAATACATTTCTTCGGAAATGATTTGATAATATATTTATCATGTTTTCCTGGGAACAAATTCCGCAACATTTTTATTAAAAGGGTACTCTGATTTTTATAAAGCATAAACAAAATCGGTCTTTTCTGGCCGAAAAATTTGGGGATGTCACAGAGTTGGACTAAACCTATGTGAAAGTCCAAGAAGGTTTTGCCCAAAAGACTAAGAAATATGAAGAGTCATTAGGGTTTGCATGGTTGTAATCCTAAGCTATAAAAGAAGTCCCTAACACCCTAAAATCGGCCCCCTATGCACACTAGAGTTGTAGCTAGCCGATTTTGATCTCCTAAACCTTTCACTCAAGTCCATTCTCTTGTTCTTGGTTTGTTATAAGACATTTGAGGCATCACACTTGAGGTGCTAGGCTCCTAAAGATCAAAGGCAAGCAAGCTACTACACAAGGTAATATTCTAACTGTTTTTTTATGATTTAAATGTTACATTTGCATGCTAGTTTAGGCTTTATGCTTTGGAAAACAATGTTGCATGTATAATTAGAGAAAACTTAGATCCAAATCATTAGGGTTGTATGTGCACCATAGGAATGTTACTTACATAAAACCCATCAGTGGTATCAGAGCCATGGGTGTTTTCTATTATATTTATGCAAATGTTTGATTTTCAAAGTTGGAAAAATGATTTTTCTGGCCACTGCTTGATGAACTCGACGAGTTGGATGAGTTTTGCCATGAACACGACGAGTCCAATGCCTGGCTCGACGAGTTGGCTCATCAGATGGCAGAATTTTCGAGTTTTAGGCCTGTTTTGGATTAGGATCATTACCACAAACCATTTTGATTCATAAAATTTGATTTTACTAATATGGTAATGTTTTTCCCCATCCAAAACGATGAAGTTTGTCAAATTTTAAGATAATTACTTGATTTTGTGAAAAACTAATTATTGTTAAAATTTGAAACTATCTTGTATATGAACTAGGTCAAATTGGTAAATGATGAATTATTTGATAATTGGATTAGTTTAATTTGATATATATGTGTTTCTTGAAAAGTTCCATAACTTGTCCTCAAGTTATGGAATATGAAAAGTCTTTATTTATGAAACTATTAACTATTGTAAGTTAGAGAATTCAACAGATCTTGAAAGGTTACATAACTTGTCCTCAAGTTTGGAATTTGAAAGGTCTGATTCATGGAACTTTAAAATCCATAAGGTATGGAAATCAAAAGTGTTGACCAGTTACAAAACTTGCCCTCAAGTTTTGGAACTTGAAGAGTCTCATTTATGAAACTTTAATTCCAAACCCTAGAATTTTAAAAGTTTAAAATTCAACCCTTATACAATTATAATATTAAAGTTTAATACTTATATATATATATATATATATATATATATATATATATATATATATATATATATATATATATATATATATATATATGTATAAGACTAGTCAGTCTTACCGTTAGTAGGCCTCATTTACGAAGCCGGTCTATAAGGGGGGGTATCAGGTTACTGCCTATAAAATGGTGGTTTAATGAGTGTCCACTCTCACCCACCGCTTCCTTGACTGGTGGAGGGTCGTTAGCCGAACGGGTAGGATAGGACATTAATTCTCATTAATAAGTATAATGATAATTATTAAAGTAACTAAACTTTTGTAAATTCCCAATTTTAGTTACTTTAGGAAAAATATGAAAATGGTGCTATTCCATTAAATTGCACTTTGCACCTTGTTAAGTCGTTAGTGGAGCGTGTGTGGTTAACCGGCACACTAATTTGGGACTGACAATGTGTGGCAAAGGGTAGCTTGATGTTAATCATGGATCAATGGAGCGTGTGTGGTTCACCGACACATTGATTGGATGATTTGTAACATTAAGTGTACCAAACTAATTTGCATGGTTATTCACACCTTGTTTGTGATCCTCGGCATCCCAGTCACAAACATGAAGGACATAATTGAGATTTAAACATGCCATTGAAAAGTTCAATGAATCTCAAAAGAATCTAGGAATTTCAGTCCAATTAAAACTTAATAATCAATTTTGTTTTTCATGGTGGAAATTGGTAAATCGTCATTTACCTACCTTCAAATATTTTGCAATTGGATTACGACATCCCTCTTCCGAATTGTAAAATATTGTGTTGGGTCCTAGCCTTAATATTTCATTTGGGTGCTATATTAAGGATCATTATCTAATCTAAACTTTGTCTTTCTTTTCAGATGTCTTCCAACACTGCTTCAAACCCAAACCCTTCAGGCTCTTTACCCTCATGAACTTATGTGAGAGGGTCATATTTGATGGATCGAACTTCAATGATTGGATTCGAAACATACAAATGGCCATTCGCTATGAGGACAAAGAATATGTCCTAGATAAATAGCTTAAGGAGATTGATGAATCTACCGCTACTCCCGAACAGATTGCTGAATACAAGGCCCATGAGAGGGACACGACCAAAGTGTCGTGTGTTATGATTGTTACCATGACTGCTGAGCTTCAGAAGTCCTATGAGGACTTTTGGCCTTATGAAATGCACCAAGACTTGATGGAAAGGTACCATCAAAGTGCAAGGCAGGAAAGGTATGAAATCATAGCCTCCATGATTACAACCAAAATGAAGGATGGAGAGTCCATCACGGCCCACTTGCAGAAAATGCAAAGATTTGTGGACCGTTTGCTGAAGTTGAATGCCAACTTCGATATAGAGTTGGCCGTAGATATTATTCTACACTCTTTGCCTCCTTGTTATGATCATTTTTGTATGACCTATCATATGAACAAGGAGAAGGTCACTCTAAGCAAGCTTCAAGGCCTTTTAAGGATTGCTGAAAATAGTCTTAAAGGAAAATCTGTTGTTTCTACTCCTACTATTGCTGCCCCTGTCCTGGCAATTGGACATGGGAAGGGAAAGAAGAGGAAGAATCCTTCCAGGAGCCACAAGGGAAAGTCCCATGATGGATCCTCTTCTAGTGGGACCAAAGTTGGTTTTGCTAAACCCTCTTCCAATCCAAAGGAAGCCGAGTGCTTCCATTGTCATGAAAAAGGGCACTGGAGACGAAGCTGCCCTAAATACTTGCAGCACATAAAGGATGGGAAGATCAAACCCTCCTTTGCAGGTATTTATACTATTCTGTCTAATAATTGATCACATGTTAATTCTTGGGTCCTGGATACAAGATGTGGTTTTTACATTTGTTCTAATTTGCAGGGACTAAAAAGAAGTAGGGATGTGGAGCACGGGATGATGAACTGATCATGGGGAATAGGAAAAACTCGTTTGTCTCCAATATTGGAGTTTATACTTTATTGCTTATTAGTGGGTTAAATTTATAACTGAATAATTGTTGCTACTCGGCTGATATGGCGAGAAATATTATTTCCTTTCATAGTTTGTATAAACAAGGTTTTACCTTTTCTTTTAATAATGAAATTGGTAGTATTAATGCTTATTATAATGGTACATTTTATTTTGAAGCATTACCTTGTAATGGTATATATGAAACTGTGATGGTTGTAGATAACTTAGGAAATAATGTGTTGCATATTGATTCATCCAATGTTTTGGATAAATCATGCTTATGGTATTGTCGTCTTGGACATTTTAAAAAGAAGCGCATAGCCCAACTCCAAAAGTATGGAGTGTTGGAGTCATTTGACTTAAAGTCGGATGACACTTGTGAATCTTGTTTGCTTGGAAAGATGACCAAGTCACCTTTCACTGGTACTTGTGAAAAGGGTGAGGGTTTGTTGGATCTCATACACACCGATGTGTGTGGACCCTTCAAATCCGCCATAAAGGATGCTAACCACTTTTATGTGACTTTTACTGATGATTATAGTAGATATGGGTATCTCTACTTAATCAAACATAACTCAGAAACCTTTGAAAAGTTCAAAGAGTTTAAGCAAGAAGTGGAGAATCAGTTGGGCAGGAAAATAAAGATGCTCCGATCCGATCGAGGAGGAGATTATCTTAGTATCGAGTTCTAAGACTATCTTAAGTAATGTGGAATTGTTTCACAATTGACGCCACCTAGGACACCACAACTTAACGGTGTGGCTGAGAGGCGCAATCGAACCTTGCTGTACATGGTTCGTTCCATGATGAGTCGAGCTTCGTTACCTATCTCATTCTGGGCGTATGCCTTAGAGATTTTCGCCCATATCCTTAATCTAGTCCTAACTAAAAAGGTTTCCAAAACACCTCACGAGATGTGGACAGGGAAGGTTCCCTCATTAGCACACATCAAGGTTTGGAGTTGCAAGGCTTTTGTGAGAAAATAAACTCACGACAAGCTCAAACCTCGTAGTGAGCGATGTATTTTCATCGGCTATACACAGAACTCCTTTGGATATCTCTTCTGTAGACCGAGTGACAATGTTGTCTTCGTTGCAAGGAGAGGAGTCTTTCGAGAGAGAGAACTCATATGCCAAGAGGACAGTGGGAGGAAAATTGACCTTGCAGAGCTTCAAGAGTTAAGCGATGAAGGAACATCAAACACTAGCGCTCAACCCGAGGAGGAAACTCATGTTGAACCAATTGGCGAGTCCGTACCTATGAGACGTTCTAGTAGAGTCAGTGTTCCACCTGTGTTATATGGTTTTCATATAACAACTGAAGGTGATACATTTACCAGTGATAGTACACTGGTAAACTTGGATGAACCTAACAACTACAAGGAAGCCATGGCAGGCCCCGCGTCTGCAAAATGGAAAGAGGCGATGGACAACGAGATTCAGTCCATGTATGACAATCAAGTTTGGAACTTGGTTGACAATGTATCGGGTCGTAACACAGTCGTATGCAAATGGATCTTCAAGAAAAAGATCGACATGGATGGGAATGTACACACTTATAAGGCGCGATTGGTTGCAAAGGGCTTTACTCAAACTCCTAGAGTTGACTATGACGATACCTTCTCACCAGTAGCGAAGATTGAATCTATAAGGTTTATGCTAGCCATAGCTGCATTTCATGATTAGGAAATATGGCAAATGGATGTCAAAATCTCTTTCCTTAATGGGAAGTTGGCTGAAGATGTTTACATGAATCAGCCAGAGGGTTTTGTCAATGCAAAGTACCCTAATAGAGTGTGTAAGCTTGAGAAATCCATTTATGGATTGAAATAAGCATCTCACAAATGGAATCTTTGTTTCGATGAGAAAGTCAAAGAGTTTGGATTTTCGAGAAGTGAGGATGAGTCCTGTGTATATGTCAAAGCTAGTGGGAGTATAGTTAGCTTTATCGTGTTGTATGTGGATGACATACTGCTCATAGGAAATGACATTCCAACCTTGCAGGAGGTTAATTCCTGGCTTGGGAAGTGTTTCGCTATGAAGGACCTCGGAGAAGTTGCTTACATTCCAGGGATAAGGATATTGAGAAACAGGAGTAAAAGACTAATAGGACTTAGTCAAAGCACCTACTTGGACAAGGTGTTGAAACATTTCAGCATGGAAAATTCCAAGAAAGGAGACTTACCAATCCAGAGCCATACCAAATTAACTAAGACTCAGAGTCCGAGTATAGAGGCTGAAGATAGCATAAATGAGTCGAATACCATATGCTTCTGCAGTTGGCTCGATCATGTATGCTATGACATGTATTCGCCCTGATGTGGCCTTTGCTTTGAGCACGGTCAGCAGATATCTAGGGAACCCTGGTAAAACTCACTAGACTGCATTAAAGAACATTCTTAAGTACCTGTGGAGGACTAAGAACTGGGTCCTTACCCTCGGTGGGAATGATGACTTGAGAGTGACAGGGTATAGTGACGCCAGCCTTCAGACTGGCAGAGATAATTTTCGCTCTCAGTCGGGCTGGGTATTTACCCTTAATGGAGGAGCAATAACATGGAAAAGTTCCAAACATGAAACTGTGGCTGATTCATCGTGTGAATCGGAGTATATAGCAACAAGCGAAACAGCAAAGGAGCCAATATGGCTGATGTGACAACCGTCAATTTTTGGCCAAGTCAAAGTCAACTAAAGTCAACGAGTCAAACCGGCCAACTCATCTAACCCTTGTACATTAGGGTTTCCATTATGTTTCTTATTGAACAACTCGCAATCCTAATACAAAGTATCACTTAGAGTTTTCACGTGTTCGGAAATTCTAAACCCTAATCAGGGCAAGTGATGAAACTACTCGATAAAACATTATTCCTTAACCCTCAGGGGAATATAACAATCATAACGAGATTTAACGGGATGTACAAACCTTGCGTTGCGAAGCCAAACACTCAAAAAAGGTCACAAAAGAAGTCTCTCCCAATCTCTTTCACTCTAACTCTCCCAAAACTCTCTAAGTAGGAGAAATCGCTCCAAGTATGTGAAATCTCTCCCAAATCTCTCCAAGTATGTGAAATCTCTCCCAAATCTCTCTCTATATGAGAAATCTCTCCAAGAATGTGAAATCTCTCCCAAATCTCTCTCTATGAGAAATCTCTCCAAGAATGTGAAATCTCTCCCAAATCTCTCTATGTATGTGAAATCTCTCCCAAATCTCTCCAAGTATGTGAAATATCTCCCAAATCTCTCTCTGTATGAGAAATCTCTCCAAGAATGTGAAATCTCTCCTAAATCTCTCTCTGTATGTCAAATCTCTCCAAGTATGTCAAATCTCTCCCAAATCTCTCTCAAAATCTCTCTCAACTCCTTATAATCACTCGGGGCATCCCGACCCTTAATTTAGTCGAAAACCGCTCGAAAACGGAAGTCTACGCGAAAAACAGCCTTAAGGAGCCGAAACCCCTCTTAGGAACCGAAACTCCTCTTAGGAGCCGAACCTCTTAGGAGCCGAACCTCCTGAGAACCGAAACCCTCTCAACCGAAATGGACCGAGCGCTCTGTCTATTTCGGTCCCCTGATCATTTCGAACCGAGCCTGACCTTCTGCTCTTCTCTTCTCACTTTCGGTCCGAGAGGACTACACCTTCGGTCCGAGGACCTGACCTTCGGTCCGAGGACTTGACCTTCGGTTCCGAGATGCAAGCCTGGACCGAACCTCGCCTAGACCGAACTTCGCCTTCGTTCCCTTCCCTTCTCGCCTGCGAGATTTCTCGGATTGAAGCTACTCTCGGCTCTCACCCACAACCGAAGCCACCTCTCGGCTCTAAGCATGATAGGACCGAACTTCGGTCCTCAGCTCAGAAATTTCGCAGATCCGCTCCTATTGTCCGGTTTTCGACCCCGACTTCATTTTAAGCTCGTTTTTCGTGATTTTAACGCGAGATTTTCACCAAAACTCGTATTTTAACATAAGAGACCCTAAATATTCATTTTAATCATATTTTTGGGGGACATCCTTGTCCAAGAATAAAATCTATTAAGTTAGATTTTGGGGTGGAGTGTTGATTTTTCCATAAAACTATGACACAAGCAACCTCCCATACCCACTTTATGGTCACCTCAGTCACCATTCCTCCCTACCTAGTCAACTATTTGTCCTTTCACCACCCCTTTTTCCAGCTAGATTCAATACTCAAGATGGGAAAAATCCTTTCTCTCCTCCCACCTATTACACTCTTTCTCAAGAAGAACAAACACATCCTTCTCACTTTCTCTCTCTAAAATTCGAAGATTCAAAGGCTGATCTTGAGTTTTTCCTCCACATTTGGTAAGTATTTTCCTCCTACACTTAGATATTCTACTATCCTTCATCCAAATCATAGATTGCTTACACAAATATCGTCATATTTGTTGTTAGATCTTCAAATCTTCAAGCATCTCCCAAGCGTTCTTGAGTTGAACACTTCTTTTCTCCATCATCCATCTACTGAAATCACTCAAGGTGAGTTCATACCCCTATCTTTTCATGGTTTTCTTAAGTTTTAAGGGGGGGGGGGATACAAGTTAAAACGCCAAGAACACAACTAAACTCATTTAACAGCCTTGATCAGAAACGTTCAACTCCATTCACGGACTGTTTTGGTTAACTTAAACATTTTAGGTTTCAAAACTGTATTAGGTGCAAATGGTTCAGGTTCATAACTTTAAAATGACTACTTGAACATCACCATACGATTTTTCTATGATTTATGGTGATTTTTACAAAACTGCCTTTCATTTCAAAAACGAATTCGGACCAGTCTGGGAATATGAAGATTTTAACACAAGTTAAAGACTTCCCAAAATCATAATAAAAATTATGAACAAACTAGACACATTTTATGAACTCTTAGAATTTACGGATTCAGTTTTCGACTTCGTATAATTTTTCTATGATTTTTCTAAACAGTGTAGAACGGTTAAAAACTAGTTAACAGCTTATAACTTTCATAACACTTTGTAATATGTTGAGCAAAGTGTATAACCATAAGTTCTAAATATTGAATGTATTATCTTGTTAGTTTATCATCTTAAACTGAAATTTAGTCATTCATGATAAGGTTTACTCATTCATTTCGAGCACATATAATAAACTTCAATAAGCATAGTTTATGGATTTTACTACACGAAAAAGGTTTTACTCTCAAAACAAATGGGTTTTTCATATCCTACGTGATAAACGATAATAGTAATAGTTTAAGGATTTCATATCACTATTTATTCAAAGAAGGTGATTTTTCTTCCTCCACGGAGGAGGTTTTAATATCAAACTATGTGTAAACTAGTTAACTTAGGTTGTGAGGCAATTCTCTCCCCGTACGTTCGAGTACGGGATCCCAATTCCTGTAAGTTGTAACCAGAGTCTCTTGTAGGGAGAGCGTGATAATTATGTATAGATCTATATTGGGTTTGACACCCCACACTTTGCTGCTAGGTACAGTGGGACCTGCAGGTCTACGGGTGACAAGAGTCATAGTATCTTAACGACTGAAAAATGTTGTGCAGGTTATTTCTCGTCATAGTATGGTTATAGCGACTCACATAGGTAGTCAACAATCTTTCAAGTTTACATGGAAACTTCTACTTTGAAAAGGGGTTTCACTTCCAAACTAAACAAGTTTATGTCGATTTAAACTTGCATGAATTACCTTAAGTATGGAAAAATACTTGTTTACTTTCGGTCCTGGGATTTAGGACTACATAACTTTTATAAGGAAAATATTGGATTTTCTTTGGAAACATATTTATGTTAAAACTACATTTCATCTAGAATTGTTAGATTTCAGCTATAATTGCTAAGTGTATATGCTAGAGTTATATAAGAATCTAGTCACAATCGACTTAGAATTGGTGGGCCCGCCTTATCTCATGTTCCTTGTTTGGTTGTGGACCTAGGGCAGACCCATTACATTCAACGGTTTATTTAACTTGAATTTTATATAGCTTATATACGCTGGGCGATTATAGGAGGAATCTACGGGCCGTTCTAGGGTTCATTATCGCATAACATAGGAGCATTCATTTCACACTTAACTAAGAAAATATTGGATTTTCTGGAAATCATACTCTATCGCTTTTACAAGGAACACGGTTACTTCCTCAAACAAAATTCTTATGAACTCACCAACTTAATTGTTAACACTCTTCCAAAACTACTTGTATTCTCAGGAAATCAGTGAAACAGGAAAACATCAGCACTTTGAGGATGGGACGTTAAATCGTCAAACAGTTCATTTTGTCATCATAATGTAATTGATTTTGAAACATGTAAACATATACTATGGTGTAACCTTTTCAATTATATTTATGATGGTTGTATTTACTTTGAGCACTATTATACTCGTTGTTGTGATACTATACATGAAGTCCTCCACCCCCGGACGTTTCCACCATCCTTGGTTTGGGGGTGTGACAGATTGGTATCAGAGCATTGTTTATAGCGAACTAAGTATATCGAACCACATAAGATATACAAACTATAAATGCATTAGGACTAAAGTCTCTGATTAAACGTTTTCGAAAGACTATACTTTTAGAAATAAATAGTTTCTTGTTAAAAGTATACATCCATGCATACATACTAAGGTCAGCATCATACTAGAACAAAACAAAAGTTGTGATTGATTAATGGCACAAGTAGGCTTGGGGATGTATGGTCAGGTCTGGGAATGACATAGCCTGATCAACTATGTCTGATCCAGAAGTGATTAGCATATGCCCAGGAATGGTTGTGGCGTTGCAACAAGTCTAAAAACTTACCAACTCTATCTACAAACAAACATCGAAAACATACGACAAACATTAAAATACTATAGGAGTATTTGGTGATACTATAACCAACTTATGTGAGAACTAAAGACCCCTATTAGTAGGTCTATAATGACTGAGTGCATATGCTAAGGTTATACATAATTAAAGATATTATAGACTCAGAATCTATGACTATTGCTCTACTTCCTGTTCCTTGTTTGGTTGTGGACTTAGAGTAGAGTCATTTATTCGAAGGTCTATTCCATCTCAGATTATGTATAACTGGTATGCACTAGGTGATTATAGACATGACTGATAAGGATCACCCCCTATAATTAATTGTAGGATTAGACGTCTATTAATTATCTCTTCTACCCCTATTCTCGCACGAGCAACGTGATGGGTAAATCTTAACGCCCGTACAAAACCCACTTCTACCCATTACCATAACTCCGTCTCAGGGGCGTTAGCAGAAACAACGAGAATAGTTCAGTAAAGGGCGAAATTTATACGTGTGTATATAAACGGTAAGGATATAACCAAAGTATATCAATAAACATTTTATTTCAGTGAGAGTTTACCACATATTTCATAACCTGTTATTACAAACAATTTGCTTATGGTAACTCTAAGATTACTTAATGTATACCTCGAGGTTACGCGTAATTAAGAGACGATCGGCTTAGAAATGGTAAGTCCGCCTTAGGTCCTGTTCCTTGTTTGGTTGTGGACTTAGGGCAGACTCATTAATTTCAACGGCCTATTGGACCTTAATTACACACAACTGGTATACATTGGGTGATCTTAGGAGTGGATAGGGCATGGAACAAATCACAAGATTACAAACGAGTCATTTCTACTAAATTCATAAGTTTATTTATATAGACCCCTGGTATGAATTGTTTTCCACATTCAAAAAATCGAGAAATACTATACTTGAAAACTAATAACCTAGTTTTTACGACGCCCGACTAATAACCATTACTAAAAGACTTATACTCATTTCGTCTTTGAAATTCTATAACAGAAAGATGCCGCCTCGAAGATCTGTTAGACGCACTAGCGGAACGCAAATAAATCTACCACCGCCGCCTCCCCAATATGATCCTGTTATGTTCCCAGCTGCGGTCACGGCCGCGGTGGCAGCTGCTATGTCCCACATCAGCACTGATGGTGCAGGACGGACAGGGAGCGGTACTAATAACTCCACTCAAGGAGATAGCCAATGGCGTTCTAGAGAATGCTCCTTTAAAGACTTCACCAATGCCAAACCCGATTCATTCAATGGCAACGGGGGAGTCATCGATTTGATGCAGTGGTTCGAAAAGACCGAGTCTGTCTTCGAAATCTGTGCGTGCCCCGAAGCAATCAAAGTCAAATTCGCAGCTCGCACTTTCTCTGGCCGGACCCTTACTTGGTGGAACGGCCACGTTAAGTCACTGACGCTTACAGTGGCTAACTCGATGAGTTGGGAGGACTTGAAGGCAAGGATGCTGAAAGAGTATTGACCAAGGGGCGAGGTGCAAAAGCTAGAGCAAGAACTGTGGAACCTCAAAATGACAGACTCTGACCTTGCAACCTATACCGTCCGATTCTGTGATCTAGCACTCCTTTGTCCCGCTATGGTCACCCCGGAAAGCAAAAAGTTGGAGCGATACCTCTGGGGATTGTCCCCCCAAATTCAAGATAGCGTGTTGGCCTCAAGGCCAACTACCTTTGAGAGTGCCAAGGAGTTGGCACAATAACTCATAGATCATCTTGCCAGCCATGACCCTACGATAACCACCCCTGAACAAGCAAGAGGAGGGAACAACAAAAGGAAGTTCTGGGACAAAAGGAAGGACCAACCAGCCCAGGACTTCACTAAGAAGCAACAGATCGTTGCTATTCATGCTGCCACAACCCACGCCACGCCAGCACCCATAAATCGATACGCTGGAACCCTTCCGAAATGCAACGAGTGTAAATTCCATCACACTGGGGCTTGCCGAGAGATGCATTGCAAAAATTGCAACAGAAATGGGCACACTGTCCGTTTCTGTAAGGCACCAGCACGACCCATCAACCAGGTCCCTGGCACTGGAGTTAGCCTAGTCTGTTACCAGTGCGGCGAAACGGGACACTTTAAAAGGGACTGCCCAAGTGCACGAAATGCCGGTGATGGTGGAAGGGTGCTCGCGATCACTGGCGGAGAGACCACCCCGGAACCGCCCATAAATATCAGTACGTGTTTCTGACATCGACGTTTAATTTTTTTTTTTTACTAAATCTAGCATCGATTAAAGTATACCAACCATAAATCTCGAGAACACGACAAAACCCAAATAAGTCTTACCTCCTATATAAAAACGCAGGGTTTTTACTAGTGAAGTTATGATGCCTATTGTAAACATTGTGGCCATATATCATTAGGATTCTATGGACTTAGAATGTGTGATTCTGCCTCATTTCCTGTTCCTTGTTTGGTTGTGGGCTTAAGGCGGGGTCACCCATCCGAATGCCCTTGCAATCTTAATGATATACGACTAGTTTACACCAAGCGATTATAAAAGAACTGGTAGGACTTATAATGCAAATTTCATCACAATTTGTTGAAACATTCGTAATGTTGGAACTCGCTAACTATATTATAAAATATTCATAGTAGTAATACCAAGTATAAAGCGGAGAGCATAAAGGCACACGTAGAATACACTATCATTCCAAAACAATAACTCCTTTTAAATCGACTCAGCACAAGTTACAATAAGAAATTCCAAGGACGTCATTTAACATCAGGCGGGTTGTTTCCCCACCATATCAATTTCTTATACTACGAAAAGTTCCCCCATCTTTCCCCCAAATTCTCGAAGTCCCAATCGAAACACTAATTTCGGGACGAAATTCTTTCTAACGGGGGGATGATGTGACAACCGTCAATTTTTGGCCAAGTCAAAGTCAACTAAAGTCCACGAGTCAAACCGGCCAACTCATCTAACCCTTGTACATTAGGGTTTCCATTATGTTTCTTATTGAACAACTCGCAATCCTAATACAAAGTATCACTTAGAGTTTTCACGTGTTCGGAAATTCTAAACCCTAATCAGGGCAAGTGATGAAACTACTCGATAAAACATTATTCCTTAACCCTCAGAGGAATATAACAATCATAACGAGATTTAACGGGATGTACAAACCTTGCGTTGCGAAGCCAAACACTCAAAAAAGGTCACAAAAGAAGTCTCTCCTAATCTCTTTCACTCTAACTCTCCCAAAACTCTCTAAGTAGGAGAAATCGCTCCAAGTATGTGAAATCTCTCCCAAATCTCTCCAAGTATGTGAAATCTCTCCCAAATCTCTCTCTGTATGAGAAATCTCTCCAAGAATGTGAAATCTCTCCCAAATCTCTCTCTATGAGAAATCTCTCCAAGAATGTGAAATCTCTCTTAAATCTCTCTCTGTATGAGAAATCTCTCCAAGTGTGTGAAATCTCTCCCAAATCTCTCCAAGTATGTGAAATCTCTCCCAAATCTCTCCAAGTATGTGAAATCTCTCCCAAATCTCTCTCTGTATGAGAAATCTCTCCAAGAATGTGAAATCTCTCCCAAATCTCTCTCTGTATGTCAAATCTCTCCAAGTATGTCAAATCTCTCCCAAATCTCTCTCAAAATCTCTCTCAACTCCTTATAATCACTCGGGGCATCCCGACCCTTAATTTAGTCGAAAACCGCTCGAAAACGGAAGTCTACGCGAAAAACAGCCTTAAGGAGCCGAAACCCCTCTTAGGAACCGAAACTCCTCTTAGGAGCCGAACCTCTTAGGAGCCGAACCTCTTAGAGCCGAACCTCCTGAGAACCGAAACCCTCTCAACCGAAATGGACCGAGCGCTCTGTCTATTTCGGTCCCCTGATCATTTCGAACTGAGCCTGACCTTCTGCTCTTCTCTTCTCACTTTCGGTCCGAGAGGACTACACCTTCGGTCCGAGGACCTGACCTTCGGTCTGAGGACTTGACCTTCGGTTCCGAGATGCGAGCCTGGACCGAACCTCGACTAGACCGAACTTCGCCTTCGCTCCCTTCCCTTCTCGCCTGCGAGATTTGTCGGATTGAAGCTACTCTCGGCTCTCACCCACAACCGAAGCCACCTCTCGGTTCTAAGCATGATAGGACCGAACTTCGGTCCTGAGCTCAGAAATTTCGCAGATTTGCTCCTATTGTCCGGCTTTCGACCCCGACTTCATTTTAAGCTCGTTTTTCGTGATTTAAACGCGGGATTTTCACCAAAACTCGTATTTTAACATAAGAGACCATAAATATTAATTTTTAAACATATTTTTGGGGGAAATCCTTGTCCAAGAATAAAATCTATTAAGTTAGATTTTGGGGTGGAGTGTTGACTTTTCCATAAAGCTATGACACAAGCAACCTCCCATACCCACTTTATGGTCACCTCAGTCACTATTCCTCCCTACCTAGTCAACTATTTGTCCTTTCACCACCCCTTTTTCCAGCTAGATTCAATACTCAAGATGGGAAAAATCCTTATCTCTCCTCCCACCTATTACACTCTTTCTCAAGAAGAACAAACACATCCTTCTCACTTTCTCTCTCTAAAATTCGAAGATTCAAAGGCTGATCTTGAGTTTTTCCTCCACATTTGGTAAGTATTTTCCTCCTACACTTAGATATTCTACTATCCTTCATCTAAATCATAGACTGCTTACACAAATATCGTCATATTTGTTGTTAGATCTTCAAATCTTCAAGCATCTCCCAAGCGTTCTTGAGTTGAACACTACTTTTCTCCATCATCCATCTACTGAAATCACTCAAGGTGAGTTCATACCCCTATTTTTTCATGGTTTTCTTAAGTTTTAAGGGGGGGGGGGGGGAATACAAGTTAAAAAACCAAGAACACAACTAAACTCATTTAACAGCCTTCATCAGAAAAGTTCAACTCCATTCACGGACTGTTTTGGTCAACTTAAACATCTTAGTTTTCAAAACTGTATTAGGTGCAAATAGTTCAGGTTCATACCTTTAAAATGACTACTTGAACATCACCATACGATTTTTCTACGATTTATGGTGATATTTACAAATCTGCCTATCATTTCAAAAACGAATTCGGACCAGTCTGGGAATATGAATATTTTAACACAAGTTAAAAACTTCCAAAAATCATAATAAAAATTATGAACAAACTAGACAAATTTTATGAACTCTCAGTATTTACGGATTCAGTTTTCGACTTCGTATGATTTTTCTATGATTTTTCTAAAACAGTGTAGAACGGTTAAAAACTAGTTAACAACTTATAACTTTCATAACACTTTGTAATATGTTGAGCAAAGTGTATAACCATAAGTTCTAAATATTGAATGTATTATCTTGTTAGTTTATCATCTTAAACTGAAATTTAGTCATTCATGATAAGGTTTACTCATTCATTTCGAGCACATATAATAAACTTCAATAAGCATAGTTTATGGATTTTACTACACGAAAAAGGTTTTACTCTCAAAACAAATGGGTTTTTCATATCCTACGTGATAAACTATAATAGTAATAGTTTAAGGATTTCATATCACTATTTATTCAAAGAAGGTGATTTTTCTTCCTCCACGGAGGAGGTTTTAATATCAAACTATGTGTAAACTAGTTAACTTAGGTTGTGAGGCAATTCTCTCCCCGTACGTTCGAGTACGGGATCCCAATTCCTGTAAGTTATAACCAGAGTCTCTTGTAGGGAGAGCGTGATAATTGTGTATAGATCTATATTGGGTTTGACACCCTACACCTTGCTGCTAGGTACAGTGGGACCTGCAGGTCTACGGGTGACAAGAGTCATAGTATCTTAACATCTGAAAAACGTTGTGCAGGTTATTTCTCGTCATAGTATGGTTATAGCGACTCACATAGGTAGTCAACAATCTTTCAAGTTTACATGGAAACTTCTACTTTGAAAAGGGGTTTCACTTCCAAACTAAACAAGTTTATGTCGATTTAAACTTGCATGAATTACCTTAAGTATGGAAAAATACTTGTTTACTTTCGGTCCTGGGATTTAGGACTACATAACTTTTATAAGGAAAATATTGGATTTTCTTTGGAAACATATTTATGTTAAAACTACATTTCATCTAGAATTGTTAGATTTCAGCTATAATTGCTAAGCGTATATGCTAGAGTTATATAAGAATCTAGTCACAATCGACTTAGAATTGGTGGGCCCGCCTTATCTCCTGTTCCTTGTTTGGTTGTGGACCTAGGGCAGACCCATTACATTCAACGGTTTATTTAACTTGAATTTTATATAGCTTATATACTTTGGGAAATTATAGGAGGAATCTACGGGTCGTTCTAGGGTTCATTATCGCATAACATAAGAGCATTCATTTCACACTTAACTAAGAAAATATTGGATTTTCTGGAAATCATACTCTATCGCTTTTACAAGGAAAACGGTTTCTTCCTCAAACAAAACTCTTATGAACTCACCAACTTAATTGTTGACACTCTTCCAAAACTACTTGTATTCTCATGAAATCAGTGAAACAGGAAAACATCAACACTTTGAGGATGGGACGTTAAATCGTCAAACAGTTTATTTTGTCATCATAATGTAATTGATTTTGAAACATGTAAACATATACTATGGTGTAACCTTTTCAATTATATTTATGATGGTTGTATTTACTTTGAGCACTATTATACTCGTTGTTGTGATACTATACATGAAGTCCTCCACCCCCGGACGTTTCCGCCATCCTTGGTTTGGGGGTGTGACAGCTGAAGAACTTCATTGAAGACCTTAGAGTTGTACCAACTGTAAAGGAGCCTATGGATATTTTCTGTGACAATGAAAGTGCAGTTGCCTTAGCCAAGGAACCAATGGATCATGGCAGATCCAGGGATATCGACAGAAAATATCACTTTATAAGAAATCAAGTAGAAGAAGGACTACTTGTAGTGAAGAGGATATCGTCAGAGAAGAACCCAACAGATCCCCTTACAAAGGGACTCAACAGGGATAAGCACTTGCTGCATGCAAGGAGTATTGGGCTGAAGGACGATATTAGTTTTAAAGATTAGATAGATATTTAGAAACTTGTAATAGCTAAAATGTAATTGACATTTGATGATTGAATAAAATGAGTTTTATTTATAAGTCAAGTTACTATCTTGTGTCAATTATTTACTATTGTTTCATTCTGCATGTTTTGACTTCCAGAATAATAAGATTATTCAAAGTATCCATAGTTGATCATAATTTGGAAGTAGGTTATGTTAGTAGAATGTCATGAATAGGTTTTGTAAGATTGTCTAAGGAGTTAGACATTGCAAAGGTGTGCTACAACATTCATGAGTACTCTCGAAATAAGATTTGAGTATTGGATCAACCCACACTCACAATCACTTCATGGAATTTATCACGAGTGATTGTGAGATGATAATATCATATAATCATCAAACCAAGATATATGAGTTGGCAATTACGAATTGGCTGTACATTGATAGTTCGAAAACGCATCAGTAACTAGATGTTATAAAACGTGCTGTTGTGTATGATTTAACTAATAGTTAGTACAATCATATAAGTCGAAGTTTATCTGTTCCTTTTATCCTAAGAGGATTAAAAGTGATATCTTGGGCCCCTCGATGATTTTGTTTTGATTTATGTGTCGGGCCCGGTCAGGACTAAATTGATGTGTTCAAGTAAGTTCTATGTCAAACAAATCAGAAATCGGGAAACAAACTGCTGGACAATAAGTATGACTATGTTCCATGTATTTGTCTGCATGATATCTTGAAGAACGGAGGATTATATGATCCCTTATCTAAATGGCGTGTCAGGATTCGACATTGGCTTTTAAAGAGCTACGATTGCTACTCGAGTTTTGAAGCTACATTGGCAATTATAGTTATTAGACTTATCTAAGTTGGAGACTATTGAATTAGGTGTCTAAGCCCATAACTATAATTGGTATGTACTTGACCCGAAAATAGCATGGTCCATTTGGGTTGTAACACTCTGGAACAATTTGATAGGATGGATACTTGAGGAAGAGGTTATTGTGTGGATGTAGGAATCAATGTGAGCCAATCATTTCAAAATCTAAATAAGGTAAACTTTTAATATTATTTATTAATTAATTAGAGTAATTAAATAAATATTTAATTAATCCCTTTAATTTAGGCAACATGTTTAAGAATTAATTAAATAAGGTAAATTTTTAATGTTATCTATTAATTAATTTTAGTAATCAAATCTATTTGTTCAATAATTATATATTTAAGGATGTTATTTAGACTATTATTTTGTAAGAGTATGTATGTGTTGGATTAGGTGTCTAAGTCCATAATTATAATTGGTATGTACTTGACCCGATAATAGCATGGTCCATTTGGGTTGTAACACTCTGGAACAATTTGATAGGATGGATACTTGAGGAAGAGGTTATTGTGATTTATTAATATATTATAAGTATAATATATTAATTGAAAAATCAAATTATTTAATTAGTATTGATCAAGAATTAATTTGATATTAATTTAGTGATCAAAAGAAACTAATTAAAGACACAGGGACTGATTAGGTAAATCAGTAATACTTCTAGTTGGACGCATGACTCATGTCGATTAAAGTTGGACTAAACCTATGTGAAAGTCCAAGAAGGTTTTGCCCAAAAGACTAAGAAATATGAAGAGTCATTAGGGTTTTCATGGTTGTAATCGTAAGCTATAAAAGAAGTCCCTAACACCCTAAAATCGCCCCCTATGCACACTAGAGTTGTAGCAAGCCGATTTTGATCTCCCAAACCTTTCACTCAAGTCCATTCTCTTGTTCTTGGTTTGTTATAAGACATTTGAGGAATCACACTTGAGGTGCTAGGCTCCTAAAGGTCAAAGGCAAGCAAGCTACTACACAATGTAATCTTCTAACTGTTTTTTTATGATTTAAATGTTACATTTGCATGCTAGTTTAGGCTTTATGCTTTGGAAAACAATGTTGCATGTATAATTAGAGAAAACTTAGATCCAAAGCATTAGGGTTGTATGTGCACCATAGGAATGTTATAGTACATAAAACCCATCAGTGTATCAGAGTCATGGGTGTTTTCTATTATATTGATGCAAATGTTTGATTTTCAAAGTTGGAAAAATGACTTTTCTGGCCACTGCCTGATGAACTCGACGAGTCCATAGATGGACTCGACGAGTTGGATGAGTTTTGCCATGAACTCGACGAGTCCAATGTCTGGCTCGACGAGTTGGCTCATCAGATGGCAGAATTTTCAAGTTTTTTAAAAAATAGTATTTTTCAATTTTTTTAAAAAGATTAGATTTTTTAATTGTTTATAGAAAACATGAATTTATGAAAAAAAAAATTGAAAAAAAAAAGATTTTTTTAAAAAAAAACTGCAATTTTTTTAAAAACATTTAAAAATCAATAAAATTAAAAAAATGAAATATTTAAAAAATACTATAATTTTTTAACCAAAAAAATCAACATTTTAGGTAAATATATGCATATTTTTACAAATGCGTATATGCATAATTTATATACTATAATATTTGTAAGGAAATCATAAGAAAACTCATTTTTTTACTAATCTATAAACACAATAGAATAAGTATTTTATTCGATACAAAATAAAATAATAAACAAAAAAATGCTACAAAATTTCAAAGCGTTTTCCTGTCTTCGTGTCAATATTTCCATATTTTCTTCAATGTAACATTTTTCACCTCTTCAATATTCACCATAATTTCTTCCAAATCTACAAGAAAATTAATGTAATTCATTTGTGAATTACATGTGAATCACATGTAATTTATATGTGATTTACATGTGAATCAGATGCAATTCATATTTGAATTACATGTGATTTACATGTGAATCACATGTGATTTACATGTGAATCACATGTAATTCATATGTGATTTACATGTGAATCACATGTAATTACAACGTTGAACTTTTTATAGATTTACATAAGTAAAAAAGAAACAACCATAGTTGTCCAAATTTAAGTGTTGAACTCATTAATCTCATTAAGTAAAAAATAAAACTTCCCATGAGTTGTATTAAGAAAGCAAATAGAGATCAAATATTCAAATATACTTTCAAAGTTATAAACCAATTTTAAATAAGATATTAAAAGCCAAGAGAATACAACATGACTCACCATAAAATGAAGGTAAAAAAATTCGATGAACAATCCATGCCTAGAAACAGAGACTAACCTCATGAACATATTTATTCCCATCCATGTTAAGTAAATCATGGCACAGAGCATCAGATATCCATTCGTGAATAATAGGAGCAATCTAGAAAAAAATAAGAAAAATTAAAAACAACAGATTTGCAATAGGAATATATAATAATGTATGAAGTATGAACCTGGTCGATTGATATATCCAGAATGAGCAACTCACAGGTTTCTATTTGAGGAAAGTTGGAGTTTTTGAGAGCTTTATACTTCATAAGACAATTCCAAACTGCTGCAGCAATAATTTATACAAGTTGTTTTATTGACAATTCCACATTATGTATCAAGAAAAAAAATCCATGCTTATTTTTTTACAGATTTAAGAAACTATTAGGTGGAAGAACTCGGTGATGAATTTGATGCAATGAGAAGCACTGGTTTTCTTTGTGCAACAACTATCAAAAACCTTGAACATGTAGATTAGATTTAAGTAAACACACAGAAAAAAAAGATTATTTTACTTATTTGGAAAACTGGATTACCTAAATACCAATTTTATGGTTCAAACCATTTAAGCTATTCAGATTGGTTAATCTGGGTAACTGGATTTAGATTGAGATATCTAACAATTTCACTAATTAATTCCTGCAAGAAACAAAAGCAATTTCTATGCTATTAGTCAAAAACTTCATAGTATTTCATTAAAAAACACACAGTCTAGTCAAATAAAACCGGAAAACAGGCGTTTAAGATATGCAGGTGCAACAATGACGATGATCGAATAAATCACATAAGAATCGGTGGTGATTCCTATTCAGAAGCTGTTAGATAGCACAATTAGCATTGAAAAAACAAATTCCTACACGAAAATAATATAATTGCTACTAAATCACCATAATAACCAATCAAAATCAAATTATAGTATAACTAAAAGAGAACACCTATTCTTATTAATCCAGAAGTAGCATCAAAATCTGGCGAAACAGTGCGCGGATGACGAAGAACGAGAATCATACATAAACAGAGAATCACTGGTTGTGTGTAAAGTTAAAATTGAAAATAGATTTGAGCAACATTTAATCGATTAATCCAGAAGTAGAAATACATGTTATGCATGAATCGATCGGAGCATAATGGAATCATGACTGCGATTATTTGAAAGATCAAACAAGAATATCTTCGATTGTAGTTGACTTGCTTTAAATTAATAAGAGAATTTTCAAACGATCGACCATTGATATACGCAACCAAGAACAAAGCTTCGTCAATCAGGTTCACTATGTTAAAATGCAGATCGGTTGATTCTTAGATTCATATAAGATCCTTGCCAAATCGAAGTGATCCTTAGTTTGTGTGTCGATTTGATCCTCAATATGGCAGTATTTTTGGCGAAAATCGAAGGTGGAGAGATCGCCACGGGGAGAGATTCATCGGAAGGAGACAGATGAAGAAATGGGGAGGCTGTTGTGAAGAACTTGAGAGATGAGAGAGAAAGGGAAAAGAAGACGTGATTTTGTGTGTGAGTTTGGGTTTCTTTAATTTGTTAAATTGATTATTATGAATGATATTTTTAATTCCTAATATGCCCTTGTGATTATTTATAAAATGTCTAAGATACCATTTAAACAAGTGATAATTACAATTACGCCACAATCAATCTAAGCCATTAAAAATTTTAATCGAACGTTCCACTTTTAGTTCTCGGGTTCTCGAGAAACTATAGGATCTCAAATGATTCTTCCCTATATATATATATATATATATATATATATATATATATATATATATATATATATATATATATATATATATAGAGAGAGAGAGAGAGAGAGAGAGAGAGCGAGAGAGAGAGAGAGAGAGAGAGAGAGAGAAAGAGAGAGAGGTATGCTCAGGTAGGAACTCAAAAAATGGTAGGAACCACGAGAATAATTTTTGGCCTTAAGATTGGAAAAATAAATGGTCAGGATTTGATTTTATTTATCGTCAAAATCTCGCGAGATGATATCACATTTTCATAACTCCCGAGTATGGTTAATTGTTTTGAGGGTACAACTGACAAAAACAAACATATTACAAGAAAAAAGAAAAAAGAAAAAAGAAAAGGAAAATCCGGCCATGTAGCCTATCTACGAGCTGACATGTGTCCCCACCCCAGCATGACAAGTGTCCAGCTCTTATTGCTGGTGAGTTTTTTTTCCATCCGCTTAGTTTTTCGGCCATAACTTTATGGTTTGTTTGAATTTTTTTTTGAAAAAACCAAAGTTCTTAAAATTTAATTTTCTATAAAATGAGCACAATAATGAAAATTTGAAAAAAAAAATTCCAAATATTATAAAAATTTAAGGAGTACTTCTACTCACTATTCTAATGACTTTGTAAAAATAATTTTTAAAAAATAAGGTGTTTTAGATATCAAACTTGATTTTAAAAGATTAAAAGTTTTTAATTTTTTTTAACATAATATGATGTAAATAGAGATGATTCAAAATATTTATGATTCAAAAATATTATGATTCAATATGTTTATGATCATTAACTTGTTATGATCTAAAAATATTTTGATTCAAATATTTACTGATCCTTAATTATTATATTTTTTATGATTCAAATTTAAATGATTCACAAATTATAATTATCCAAATGTTGTATCGAACAAAAATATTATTTAATTCAATATATTATGATCCAAGTTAATATGATCCAAAAATGTATGGCGCGTAATATCGTTATGATTCAAAATACTATGATTCAAAATTTTATGATCCAATAACAATATGATTAAAAAAAAGTATGAATGAAAAATATTATGATCCTTAATATTCTTCTTATTTAAAATTTTATAATTGTTAAACATTAAAAACTCATACCGATATTTAGTTTAAAAAAAATCAAAACAAAAATCAAAAATTAAAAAAAAAAATCCCTACTATCTTCAAGTACGTTGCAAAGATATTGAAAAAAACAAAAAAGAAAAGAAATAAAAGAAATAAATAATAATTTTTTTAAAAAACGAAAAAAATATAAAAACATTACATCGAGCATATATTTATTTTGAAAAAATGATTTTTTTAATGAAAAATAAAAAAATAATAATAAAGAAAAACGAAAAAAAACCAAAATAAATGAAAAAGAAAAGGAAAATTCATTTAAATGACGTTCCATGGACGTTCGTCATGCATAATTATTCCCTCGAATCCGTATTACGTTTCATGCAGGTGCGTCGCATGCGGACGCGTCACGACCAAGTAAATGGGTTTGACGTTTGTGTCGTTGACGAAATGATTGGTGAAAAATAGTCATCGCGGTTATTACTAATTTTTAGCTTCCTACCGGTTTCGGACCCTATATATATATATATATATATATATATATATATATATATATATATATATATATATATATATATATATATATATATATATATATATATATATATATATATATATATATAGACTTAGGTTCAAATGAGAACAAATACGCACCACTAATTCTTTTAAAAAAAGCGTCTCATTTTTTTATAATTAGATATGGGTATTTTTGTAATCATTCTTTTTATGTTTTTGTAAACACCTAATCTGATTAATGTTTTGAGATTTACCAGATCATCGATTATTCATCAAAAAATTCCGATTATTCATCAAAAGTCTTCAACTATTCATCCAAAATCAATGATTCATCATAAAAGAACCTCTGTTTTTCATCTAAAAAGACTGATTCGTAATTGTTGTCCAACATTTTCCACATGTGTAGATTCAACGATCTGAAGAACTCTTAGAAATCACCCAGATTTGAAGAACATCTCTTAGAAATCGCCCAAATGTATCGATCTCAACATTCTCTAACATTCGTCGAGTATCGAATCATCAATCAAATCTTCATCAACATCACAGACCATTCAATGATAGAAATTCATCAACAATCATCAGGTTTCTCACAACCTCATTGTTCAAGTTTGATTGGATTTGGTGTGATTTGTGTTATTCTTGTTTACTTCTTCATGTTTTTCCACTATTAACGAACTTCAGTTTTATGCACGACAACTATTTGATAAAATGCTCCAAAGAGTTTTTTTCGTATTTTTTTTATCTTAATCTTATGGTTTTCATTGATTTTGATATGATTTGGTTTAAATTTTATTTGTTGTGTTCAATTCTTTAATTTTGCCATTGTCATTAAACTTAATTTTTATGTACACCAAGTGTTTGATAAAATGCCTCATAGAATGCTACTATAATAATTATTTGTTATTTACTTGCAAATATTGCATAGCATTTCATACTTTATCTTCTTAATAAACATATAAACTTATTCACATGTAAATGTATTTTTTTTCTTTATATGGTATATTTACATGTGAATATCACAAAATACTTTTTGTTGACATGGTATAAACACATATGATTATAATATGATATTTTTTAACATGGTGTAATCACATGTGAATATTCCATGATTATTCTCTTTGTATGGTATATGAATGCATGAAGTTGTATTCACATATGAATATAACATTGTACGAGGGCCAGTCCAAAGATATAGTGAGCCTAAGACGAAAAGAAAAAATGGGACCCTAAAGTCGACAATAGACACACCGTTATAAAATTCACTGTTAATATTAATAAGCAAAAATATGGCTACAATAATACAAAAAAACAACTAACTTAAAGAAAAATATTTTTTCTAGCATTTTTAGATAAGATGATTTTTTTTCTCTCTCTATATACCTTATATTCTAGGAATTTTGGGTCCCTTAGAGACATGTGCCTTGGGCGACCGCCTGAGTTGCCCACCGTCTGGACCTGGCCTGTATTGTACATTGATTTTATTTGGTATATTCACATATAAATCTTATATTATATGTTTTGTATATATGTTATATTAATATATGAAGGTATATTAACATATGAAGACCATATAAAAGTTGTATTCACATGTGAATATTACATTGTACATTGAGTTTATTTGGTATATTCATATATTAATATTATATTATATTGTTTTGTTTATATGTTATATTCATATATGAAGGTATATTAACATATGAATATCATATAAAAGTTGTATTCACAGATGAATATATCATGTAATATTCACATGTGAAGATACCATGTAATATTTACAAATGAATATAACATGTAACATTCACATATTAATATACATGTAGTATTTACATGTGAATATTAGATGGTATATTCATATATGAATATACTATGTAATAATTCACATGTGAATAAATCAGTATTATTATTATTATGAAATAATAATATATGTCTATTAAGATTTTTATCTGTATTTACTTGATAATCAAGGGCATAGTTATACTTTAACATATTAATAACATTTCATCAATGGTTGGTTTATGTCCCAAGGGTTGACGGTTGATGGTTGGTTTTCATCAATATAGTTGTTATATTCACATGTGAATGTTGTACAATTTAATATGTTCATAATTTTTATCATGTTAGATTCACTTGTAATGGTTTTCATTAACCAATATATATAGTCTATCTTAGTATAATACCTAATTTATATGTAAAATAGCATATTTACACTGTATAAAGATAATTCACAAACCAAATTTTATAGTTTGGTATTTATTCATACATGAATAAATTATTTATTCACATATCAATAAATTAACATCAAAAAAATTACTTAATAGCATTGAAAACTTAGTGACTTCATAAAAACATCTATTGCAATGATTTTATAGATTTTATTCACATGTAGATTAAAACTAACAAGTCATGAAAACTTAGTGACATCATCACAAAATCTGTCGTAATGATGTTTACTCTCGGATATCGACGAAATTCGAATGATACATGGAAAGTGGTGCGATTTACAATACTTATAGCTTTGCCATGACATACAATGTTTTTCGTTCATCCAGAACTATTTAGGACCTCAAAATGGGTTTATAATAATAGAGTGTAACAAAAATAGTTATCTTAGTTTCCTTGTTAATGCAACAATGTATGTTCACATATCAACAAACGTTTTCTTGATAAATTATTCAAATGTGAATGCAACATTTATTCACATATGAATAAATAATACAATACATTAATTGCTTTATAAATAAAGTTTTTTCTACACATAACAACTATGTAAATTCAGAATTGTACTAAGATAGACTATATGTATTATGAGATGTATTATCATTCACATTTGAATTTAACATGATAAAAAATACAAAATATATATTAAATTATACAACATTTACATATGAATATAATAAATGTGTTGTCTTTATCAATATGTCTTCTATTATGATATCTAATCACTTACTAGTTCACATTCTTTATTATGACTTCATCAATGTGCAATCTTCTCCTGTTTAACATGTGAATACATAAAAAACTTGTTAATAATATACATTTATTATTAATTATGCATGTATTAATTTAACTTATAATCACATATAAATATTCGCATGTGAACAAAAATTTATTACATATTTGCTTTGGACTTTTAATAAGCATATATCGATTCGTGTGTGAATGCATATTCATATGTGAATATGTCATATAAACAAAATATACCATATCACATTCATATATGAATAAGTATATTCTTATTAATAATACAAATCAAATGTAAAATGGTATATGTTATTCACATATGAATCGCATATAAAATCTATATTTACGTGTTGAATCATAAAAGTGACCCTCTTGAACTTTGCTACCGCAGCCACTTCAGCACCCGCAGTCAGTCTCTTCAACAGCAACCGCAACCGCAACCGGACTCTTCCTACCGCAGTCAACTTAGCTAGATTACTTTATTTGTCCTTATTGTAATACACTCTATTATCCAGTATGCCTTGCATAGCTACGTATAGAGATGTAATCTAGTGCATTTCTGAGTCTCTATAAATAGAGACTTATTCTCTTGTATTCGCAACGGATAACTAAGGCATTTAATCTGAATACACACTTCAGCAGTTATCTTTCTATCTCTCTCTTATTCTTTCCTTCTTACTTAAATCTTATCTGAATTCAGCTGAATATAATCTCTCCTTGGAGCAAGTCATTGTGACTTAATCACTAAGTTTGATCTTCCTTATTAACTTGGTTTGAATGCATTCCTCGTTATGAATCAACTTAAGTGTATACTTGATATAACAATTGTTGTCATTTCTATTTCTTTACTTTTCCGCAACTAACTCTCTAACTATCTAACTATAACTTATTAATATTATTGTTGAGCTTTTAGATCCTTCGAGATTAACTATTCCGCATTACTACTTGTTCTAACTTTTGTTCAAGTGTGTCTCAAAGTTTTTCTCTCAACAATTGGTATCAGAGCCATAGTGGTTGCTTTTTGAAAAACGGAACTCTGATCTTTCAAAGGGCCTTCTATACCACTAAAGCTCATTTCTTTAAAAAAAAAATCTTCAAATGGCACAATCGTTATCTCTGAATGTTTCCAACAGTGTTGGTGGTTCTAACCGAGCCCCAATACTGGTAGCAAATGAATATCATCACTGGTCACAAAGAATGGAAAGGTACTTGAGGAGACTTGGTAGAGATGTATGGCGATCCGTAGAAGAAGGACCACATGTCCCTGTTCTGACTCCAGTACAAACTGACGCCGCTACTACAAGACTAGGAGGAGGTCAACCAGTTATGAGTCGTCCCACCAAGGATGATCTTGATAAAATTGAAAATGATGTTGTTGCTTTTTATGAAATCTCCTGTGGAGTTGCTCCTGACAACTTTGATATTATCATAAATTGCAAATCAGCAAAAGAGATCTGGGAAGTTCTCAAGAACTTGTACGAAGGCTCAGAACAAGCACAAGACAAGAAGCTCACTACCGCACTCAATGAGTTGAACAACTTCAAGGCTCATACTGGAGAAAGTTTGGAAGACTCCTTCAAAAGGTTCAACCTGATAGTCACCAAGTTATCCAATACGGGCACCATCTGCAGTAACCATGAAACAAATCTTCAGTTTCTCAATGGTTTTGGAAGATATTGGACTACGGCTAAGATGATAGTCCAAGGCGACATAAAGATTCACTCTTTGTCACTCTACAAGCTCTATGGAGAGCTGCAAGCTCAAGAATCCACCGTACTCAAAGACTGTGCTGACTTCGAAGGACCACTTGCTCTCATAGCACAAGCTCCACCGCAGTCACCCTACTCTTCATCGTATGACACTCCACCGCAGTCATACGAAGCTGATTCAGAGTACGATGATGAAGAAGAATTTCAGAAGGCTATTGCTCTGGTTAGCCAACAGTTCAACCGTCTACCACCTCCTTCCTACCGAAAGAATCAACACTTCAACAAGCCTCCGTTCAACCGTAACTTCAGTCCACAGAATAATGATTCTCGTTATCCAAAAGGTTCTCATCCACCACCGCAATCTCAAAGCACTCAACCAAAGGAGGTACCGCAGTCTCCTCAAACCACTGAATCCGGTACTCCCTCTGAAGACAAGACTGATATTGTGATCTGTCACAAATGTAACAAAGAGAATCATTTTGCAAGAGATTGTATGGCCAATGTAGTAAAAGACAGAGCATTCTACCTTAGAATGGCTCAAGAGTTGGAAGATAAGGAAAAGGCAAGGGCATACGTAGCCCATGTCAAAAGAGACCATCAAGTCTGGTCATCCGGAGATAAAGATGAAGCCATCAGCAGTGTCAAGGAAAAAGGGAAAATCTGCATGCTGGCAACTGCGGATGATGATGGGTCTACAATGTTAAACAAGAACTACTGCTTCATGGCAAAGGATGGAACTCTTAGCATCGTTGAACAGGTAAAACTCATGATCCAAACTCTAAATTATAGCATGCATGACTGTCAACCATACATAGATAATCTTAATGATACTTGTGCTGCCGTCCTTACAGACTATAACAAAGCCTTAGATGAGAAGAACATTGCGTCCCAAGATATGTTCCATGTTAGAGGACGCCTGGACAACAAAAGACTCAAATTGGCTATGTTAGAAAAGGATTTAGAGTTAGAGAAAGATGCAAGAATGTTAAGTGAAACCCAATTAGAGATAGCTTTGAACCAGAGAGATTTAGCTCAGAGAGAAATTGTACGCCTAAATCTTTTAATCGAAAAATTGTTCAATGAAAGTGAAGCTATTGAAAACTTGGTAAATTATGGAACCGTGGACAATACATACAATTGGGGTTGGTCAAATGGATATCCTACCGCAATGGATTCCTCACCCCGGTTCAACAAAGACAGACTGTATGTCCCTCCGGACCGAGAATTTCATTTCCCTGTCAATGACAAAACCTTTCCCGAAGATATCAAAACTCACTTCGGTAGACTGCATAGTCTAAGTAACAACTGTGTCATTGAGGAAATTGTGCCTGAGGTTTCGGGTCACACAAGTGATCTAATTCCTATCTGTGGCACCATTTACCCAAATTCTCAAACATCATCCGTAGTTGATGAAGAAATCGTTGTTGAGGGCCCCGAAGCCTCAGTAGACTTTCCACCTCTGCCCTCAGACCGCAGTGTATCACACTGCAGTCAAAAGTCTCACAAAAGTCCCACTGCAGTCTCAAATCAGACCTACTCTACAATAGTTACATCGGCATTACCGCAGTCCTCAGCAAAAGGAACTGTGACTCTTTAGGCGATTCATCATGAATTGCCTATAGAGAACTTTGAAGTGGGTCAATGCTCACAGACCCCAGAATCTTAAAGTTCAGATGAATCAAGCCCACGTTTTGAAAATCACTCTAAGAATTCCAGGAAACCACAGTTGAACAACCATGACTGCGGTTCACCAAAATCCTTGGCCAAAAAGGCCTTCAAAGAGGAAATTAGATCTCAAAGCACAAACAAACAAATTTTTTCGAAAAATAAGAAGCATGTCATAATTCCTAAGTCCAAGAGTCCAGAAAAATTTGTTTTCTCACACTACTTTTCAAAAAACTCTCTCTCCAAGAAAACAGACAAAAAGGAAAGTCCAGCTTCAAAAGTCACTCCTGCTTCCTCTGTCAAAACCAAAAGGGGTGTTCAGTCTTTTCAAAACAATGGTTTTCAGGTCTGTTCCTCAAATGATCCTAAATGGAAAGGTATTTTACCCACACCAACACTTTTAAAGTCACGTCAAAATTTCAACAAATGGAAGGGTATTCTGCCAAATCCACCTAAAGGAACTCAAAGATTTACACATGCAAAGTCTCTTAAAAAACAAACTTTTTCAAACTCCAACTCCACTCATGTCAGGAATAACCCACCTCGGACCGGTAACAAACCCATTTCATCCTATGGACAGCTGACTAAGCATAGTGTCAAATCCAAAGACAAAAAATCTTCTTGTACATGTCAGTGTAATTGTCAAAAGAGTTCATCCCATGTCAAAACTAGTCAGAGCCACAAACCTCGTACTTTTTCAAAAACTCACGACACTCCAATTTTGCACAAACATCCAGGACTAGGATTAAAAATTGACAAGAAACCCGTCCTTCCAACCTCGGTCCATGCATGATTCCACAACTCACAAATTGCCCCAGGCTCCAAACTAGTTTGGATGCCTAAACTAACCGTCTAATTCTCAGGCTTTGTGCAAGGAGGAACAAGAAGATGAATGGTTAATTGATAGTGCCTACTCCTTGCACATGACCGGAAGGTTAGAATACCTTCGAGACTTCAGGCCTGTATGCAATGGTGGAAATGTCACGTTTGGCAATAATACAAATGGTGTCATCCGAGGTTACGGTGTTCTCACTACGAGGAACTTTTCCATTCAGAAGGTTGCTTATGTAGAAAGCCTTAAACACAATCTCATCAGTGTTGGCCAACTATGTAAAGCAGGACATCATGTTGAATTTGATGATCAATTTTGCTACGTAATGACAAGTGACAGAAACACCTGTCTGATCAAATCTAGGGCTGAAGGTACCATGTATCCCTTGGATGTATCTCTGATCATTGGCAGACCGCAATTATGTTTCCTGTCCAAAGCTGTATCAGAAGTCAGCTGGCTATCATCTCAACTTCAAGTACATCAACAACTTGGTCACAGGAGAACTAGTCCGAGGTCTCCCTATTCTCAAATTCAGCAACGATACTCTTTGTCCGGCTTGTGAATGCGGTAAACAGTCCAAAGCAAGTCACCCTCTGGTAATGGAGTCTTCAATTTCTGAACCACTGGAGCTATTGCACATTGATCTCTGCGGTCCATCTACCGTAGCCAGTCTTCACCATAAAAAATACATACTGGTTATTGTAGATGACTATACACGCTTCACATGGGTCTTCTTCCTCAGACTCAAGTCAGAAACACCGTAGATTTTCATCAACTTCATCAAAGAGATCGAACTTCAGATCAAGCTCCCAGTAAGAAGGATCCGCAGTGATAATGGCACTGAGTTCACTAATCATCTTCTCAATAGTTTCTTGGTGTCAAAGGGCATCACTCACAACTTCTCAGCCCCATTTACACCGCAACAAAATGGAGTAGTTGAAAGAAGGAACCGCACACTAGTAGAAGCAGCCAGATCCATGCTTAACTTCGCCCATCTTCCTCTCTACTTCTGGGCTGAAGCTGTAGCAACCGCATGCTTTTTTCAAAATCGAAGCATTGTGTGCAAACGACTCAACAAAACACCATATGAGGGACTCAACAACCGCAAGCCAAATGTTCGATTCTTTCATATCTTTGGGTGTAGATGTTTCGTGATCAACAACCGCGATCAGCTTAACAAATTTGCACCGAAGTCTGATGAAGGCATATTCCTTGGTTATTCCACTAACAAGGTTGCTTATCGAGTGATCATCAGGCGTACAAGGCTGATCATTGAAAGCTTCGATGTGAAATTTAATGATTCTCACATCCGCAACGCCCCTCCATCCACTGAAACCACTGCAATTATGGAAAGCAATATTCCTGCCTCTTCAGGTCCCTTGAATCTAGTTGAAGTCAATTATGACGATCTTTTCGATTCTGCTGAAACGACGAAACTATCCGAAGTTCTTGTGTCACCCGCAGCTCAACAACAACACGCTGATGTTTCTGGACCACCTCTATCTGAAGTAGCATCTCTCAATACTTTCACCTCTCCGGTTGAGGGGGAAAGCTCTACTCCGGATCAAGCACCAACCGTCGAGCTTCTAGTACCTGATGCTGTTCAAAGTCCCACCCGCAGAGAAGCATTACCATCAAACGTATCTTCGGATTCAGATGATGAAATCATAGAAAACATTGACACTAGAACCGATCCAAGGATTATCACTCTCCCATCCACAGTCCAGGGGGAACCTTCTCAGGTTCCAGAGGAACTCCCATCAGCAATCCAGGGGGAACCTCTCCCAACTGCTCAAGAAAACTCCATTCTCGTTCCAACAAACCAAGATGACTCAGCAGGATGTTCTCAAATCCAGGGGGAACTGCCATCTCCAACCGCAGATTCCTCTGATATTCAAGATATTCCCTCTACCGCAGCTGCTGATCATCTGCAGCCCCGTCTACATGTATGGACGAAGGACCACCCACCAGGTCAAATCATCGGCAACCTGTCCGCAAGCATCCAAACTCGATCTTCCCAGGACATATCTGACCACTGCCACTACGCAGCATTCATGTCCTCGGTAGAGCCCAGAACGATCAAAGAAGCATTGCTTGAACCTGACTGGATAGCTGCAATGCAAGAAGAGCTAGAAGAATTTCAAAGAAACAAAGTTTGGCAGCTCGTCCCAAAGCCACGTGGTCACTCCATTGTTGGCACTAGATGGGTGTTCAAAAACAAGCTGGATGAATCTGGTGCGGTAGTCAAAAACAAGGCAAGACTAGTTGCAAAGGGGTATAGTCAACTTGAAGGCATTGACTATGATGAAACGTATGCTCCGGTAGCACGCACGGAAGCTATCCGGATCTTCCTTGCATACGCAGCCCACAAGAACGTCAAGGTACACCAAATAGACGTTAAGAGTGCTTTTCTCAATGGGGAACTAAAAGAAGAGGTTTATCTTCAGCAACCTCCATGTTTTGAAAATGTTGAATTCCCAGACCACTGCTACAAACTTGAAAAAGCAGTCTACGGTTTGAAGCAAGCCCCAAGAGCATGGTATGAGACTCTTTCTGAATTCCTCATCTTATCCAGGTACAAGAGAGGAGTGATTGACCCCACGTTATTTAGAAAAACAAATGGTAACCACCTTATGCTTGTACAAATATATGTGGATGATATCATTTTCGGTTCGACTGATCAAGGCATGGTGGATGAATTTGCTAAGCTCATGACCAACAAGTTCAAAATGAGCATGAATAGAGAGATCAATTTCTTTCTAGGACTTCAAGTGAAACAAATTCCGCAAGGGATATTCATTCATCAAGAGAAATACACCACTGAACTTTTAAAGAAATATTCCATGGACAACTGTTCTTCTGCTAAGGTCCCCATGGCCTTCGGTTATAAGATCTCTGCTGATCCCGCAGGCGAATCTGTGGATCACAAGACTTATCGAGGTATCATTGGTTCTTTGATGTACCTCACCGCAAGCAGGCCAGACATTGTCTTTGCAACTGGTGTATGTGCAAGATATCAGGCGGACCCAAAAGTGTCACATATGACCGCAGCCAAACAAATACTGCGGTATCTGAAAGGAAGCAAATCACTTGGTCTATGGTACCCCGCAGGTAACGACTTCAGCCTGCAAGCTTTCACAGATGCGGATCACGCCGCATGCAGATTAGACCGCAAAAGTACCTCAGGAGGATGTCAATTTTTGGGTGGAAGACTCGTCAGCTGGTCTTCAAGGAAACAAAGTTGTGTTTCTCTATCTACTGCAGAAGCTGAGTATGTGGCCGCAGCCAGCTGTTGCTCTCAAGTCCTTTGGATGAAAACTCAACTAATGGACTACGGGAATAGAATGTTGCGGATACCAATCTATTGTGACTCTGAAAGTGCTATTGCTATTTCTCACAATCCAATTCAGCACTCCAAGACTAAGCATATTGAACTACGGTATCATTTCATCAAAGACCACATCTTGAAAGGTAACATTGAACTCATCTTTGTCCATACTCATGAAGAGATTGCTGATGTGTTCACAAAAGCGCTCGACTCCACAAAGCTTAACACCTTTCTGCAAATGTTAGGAATGATGAATCTAGACCCGCAATTCTTTTTGAGTTGTTAGCTACCGCAGACCATCCTTGGTCTCCGTTGCGGTTCTAATTAAGAGTTACCTATGATAGATGGTTTTGGTACCGCAGTCTAGGTACCGCAACCATATATTATACTTATCTCTCATGGGTCTTTATTGTCTGTTATTACTAATCTTTGTACAAGTGTTTCTTCTCAGTTCCTCACTGCAGTCTTTTCCTTGTCCATCCGCGATGACGTTTCCAACCGCAATGAAATTTCCATCCGCGATGACATTTCCAACCGCAATGAAATTTCCATCCGCGATGATGTTTCCAACTGCAATGAAATTTCCATCCGCGATGACGTTTCCAACCGCAATGCAGTTTCCATCCGCGATCACTTTACTCATTTCTCAACTATTTCATCAACTCCTGAATCTTTTTGTGTGCTATTTAATGATCCTTCATTAAATAAAACATTAAATAAAAAACATTCCCTTAGAAACTGTCTCATTCTCTTTATGAATAATCCTTGTGTCAGACCTATTTTAGGGATGATGACAAAAAGAACGTTTTTCAATAAACTCATCCTTAATTTGTCCTTTCCTCTCCCTAATACGTCCCATCCGTTATAACTTCCTCTCCCATCACCCCCACGATCACCTGACACATCGATTGAGGTCTGACTTTTCATTAAATGCAAACCCCTTTTAGTAAATGTCCCAAATCTTTTTTAAACCGTTTTAATTATTTGTGGCTGAGATTTAATCCCAAATTCAAATATTCCCCCCAAATACCAAACGACGCTTTTACCCTATCTTTACCTTTTACCTAGGGTTAAAATCCTTCAACCCTTTATAAACCCATCTTCTTCCCCAAATTCACTTTACGCTTTCTGAACATCGATCATTCCCTCTCTAAAAAAAAACCTTCAAGAACTCTGTTTTCTACTTTTTCTCTCAAGCTTTCAAAAATGGTGAAATCAGGTGCATCAAAGAAGCAATCTAAGGCTTCAGGCTCAGTATACCCCAGTGGTTCAGACACTCCAACGATCGCATCGAGCAATTTTCGAGCAGTGTTTGAAGATCATCCCTCATACAATGCTCCAACCAGGCTCATGATTAAATTTCTGAAGAACCATCCACTATTTGGTCCATTCGACGCATTCACATATGTTGTTCCAGTTTCAACTCTCTTCAAGTGTGCTTTTTCTGCTTATCGCCCACTAGAAAACCCCCAAGAAGTTCACCTCAACCTCATTAACGATTCTTTGGTCATCTTGTCCAAAGAAAAGTTCTTATCTACCATTAATCTTTTGGTTCATCCATCCATCAAGATTTTCTCACCTTCAATAGTGGACGTTACATCTGCACTCTATCAAATGGGGTATCAAAAACCAATCAGAGGGATTGGTGAATTCAAGAAGAACCAGCTGCCTACGGTTTGGCAGTTCGTATGCCACTTTGTCATCCGTTGTCTATCTGGCAGAACCGGAGGCATTGACAACATGGGATTAAAGCTATTGGAATTAGTATGGAGCATATTCACCGGACATGACGTCAACTACAGGCAGATCCTATGGGACGATTTTCTTCAGTACATTCCCAAGGAGAGCCCAAACGAGAATCCAACAGAGCTCACATTTGCACGATTCTGGTCTCTCTGCATATCAGACTTACATGCGGACGCTGGACTAGATATGGGTAGTGACATCAACTTCTTTGTCACTAAGGATCTCAAAAGCTACAATCCCTCTCCCAATCAATCTGTTTTTGGACCAATCCGCAGACTCCGTACTCACATTCTTTCAACCCTTGGTCTTGAGACTGCTGATGTCTCAGACCACATTGAGGCTACGGAAGGTATTGCCCCATATCCTCCTACCCCGCCTCTTCCTCAAATATCCGCAATTATAAACCCTGAGGGTACTGCAGTCCCCTCTGCAACTACACTATCCAATCTTTCTCAAAGAAGAAAGCAGTTGGCAACCAAGAAGCAGAGAACCCCAAAGAAAAACGCTCCCAAACCAACCGCACCCTCCAGGAAAAGAAAAACCAAACCAGTCACCCCTCCATCTGATAGTGACTCTGAGGATGTGCAACCGATTGCCATCCTTAAGAAACGGAAAACCACAACCACTGGCCAAATGCGTGACCGGACAGATGCTGAAGCCTCTCAAAAGGCTCCAGTAGTCCTTAGGGTGGCCGCAGACCCATTCAACACCACCATCATTTTCCAGTCAGACTCAGAAACTGAGTCCGATTCCCAACTTCGTGGAGACTCCCCCCCCAGTTCACTCCCACGAGGATGACATTGGTTCTCGCCCTAAGGTCTCCAGGGCTTCCCGACTGCATTTCTTTTCACCCGAGAAGTTGAGCTCCATCCTTTTGAACGTCACCCATACACTACAAACACCTTCCCACCCGTAGGGCACTTCTTCCGCCCATGCCAGAACTGAGCCGAGGCCAAACTTGACCACGGGTCAAGGAGACCGAGGAAGCTCAGGAAATCCTACTCTGCTTACATCTTTTACAGGTGGTTTAGGCACGGTGAGCACAAATGTGCTAGGATCTGTGGACCCGAAGGACACTTCGGTGCGTTTTTCAGGATTTGACAATGAAGATTCAAATGATTCTTGGTTACGGTACACACCAGTAACCGAGTCAGATAAAAAGAAATATGCTGCATTCAAAAGGGCATTCCAAGCCCGCAAGGAACAACAGATCAAGCAGCAGCAGCAAAAGGAGCAGGAAATCCAGCTCGTGGCTAAGTATTGGGCAAATGCCATCAGCAATGCCAGTACCGTAGCCACCATTCAAAAGGTTCAAGATTGGATGGATGAGATGGCTGAAACAATATTAAAAGCTCAAGCTTCAGGTGCAGCCGCAGGTACCTCCAAAGTCCCTCCTACTCCAACTCCCAATCCAATTCCTACTCCAACAGTCTGTGAATCCCAAGACGAAGGTACCGCAGTCGAAGTCAGTTCTGCACCCACCTTCGGTCTTGATGATGAAGATATCCAAGAGGTCAACAAGCCCAACCCCTCAGATGATGACTTAATGATGTTTGATGAGGAAGAGGAGTCCAGCGGTTCTCACCATTCAACTTCCAAGCCAAAAGACAAGAAGAAAAGGAAGAAGAATGCGGTCTCCAAAAAAGAGTTCCTAAGCCTACAAGCCAAAGTTGATCAGATTTTGGCTGCGGTCAAGCCCACTCAACCGCAACCTGAAGACACTCCGGGACCGTAGTCCCTGATCGAACGTATTGAACGTTTGGAAACAAGGGAACACATGGCTGCTGAAAGAATCTCTCTCAAAGTAGAGATGGAAATCCGGTCCCTTGACAACAACCGCAAGGCGGACCACAAGGAATTTATGGCTGCAGCGGAACGCCTCATCACTGAGGTGACCGCAATCAAAACGGATCTCCAAGCGGCCATCGCGGATCAAGCCTCTCAGTCTAAGAAATTGATAGATGAGACTCATACTGCTTATGAGTCCACTATCTCTATTCTTCAAGCCACAATTAACAGACTGCAGAAATCCATGTCCTCCAATTTCCATGGTCCAGAGATCCTCCAGCTCACAAAGGAAATCCACAAGCTGCTCTTCAGCTCTTCCACACCCAACAATCAACAATTGGCAGAAGCTCTAAAAGCTCAATTCCAAGAAGTCTGTGCCAAGGTTGATGGACTTAAGCAATGGCTTGAGGAAGCTCCTCCGTTGCATCCCTCAAGAGGGGGAAGTGAAGAAGAAGAAGAAGAAGAAGTCCATCAATCTGAATCCGTTTCTCAACATCAGAGTCCCCCCATCATCACAGAAAAAATTCCCACACCGCAGCCTTCACCGCAACCATCTCAACATACTCCATCTCCTCACACTTCACCCCAAAAGGAGTTCACTCCCAACAAGCCAGAAACTCCTCCCCACTTCAAAAACCTTGCGGAGAACATGTCATCTCCAAGCTCAACAGACTCTCCTGCCACCGCACAAAGAAAACACGACTGGAAGGCAGCCAAACTGGCAGAGCTTATCTGGAGAGAATGCGGTTTTGATACCATGATGGATGAATCCTTGATAAATTCTTGGATCAATCCTCACCACAGGTTGCTGGATGAAGACTACCGACCCCACCTTACCTACGCTGAACCCCCCTCGGACGGGTACTGGGATGTACCAATTTCTCCAAATGCCAAGTACTTCACAGTATTTGAGCAATTTGATCACAGCCTTCCTGATCACAAAAGACTGCCAATGGAATTTGAGAGGCTTAATCGTTTTTAGGCTAAGCATGCCTCTTCCATTGAGAACATATGGTCTAACGACAGACCATCCGCAGTCAAGAACTACAAAGTCCGGAAATTTATGAAGGCTGAATACATCCAGTACACCCTCACAAGAAGGGAACATGACTACGTCCGCAGCCAGGCAGACTTCCCTTGCATGAATCCGGAAGAAATCTTCCTCATTGCCAAGGTGTTTCAAAACAAATCAGAAAAGCACTCCAAAATGAAGATTGCGCTTGAAAGGGCCAACACTTTTTTGAAGGAAACAGTCTGCGACTTTGCCAAGATAGATGCGGATATCTACCCCACCATCATCAAGAAGTTTGACCTCCCACCACTTGAGCCTGCGCCAATGTCTACTGAAGGCTTTCAAGAAAGATCCTTAGGCGCAACAAACTTTCCTGAACTTGGAGTCATTTTCAAAAGGAAGACTGACAATGTCAAATATTTCATTCCAATGACTGCCATGCACCGCCTGACCAAGAAGCAACTTGACATCTGCAAAGTCGGAACTGAAAAATCAAAGCATACTATCGCAGAAGTCAAGTTCGAGATCCTAAGGAGAATCCATTGGCTGGAAAACATCAGGAAGTTTTGGTGGATCCTGATCAAGTTCCTCAAACTTGATAGCTGAACCAAAGTTAAAGAGGTCACTTAGGGGGAAATTGTTGAATCATAAAAGTGACCCTCTTGAACTTTGCTACTACAGCCACTTCAGCACTCGCAGTCAGTCTCTTCAACAGCAACCGCAACCGCAACCGGACTCTTCCTACCGCAGTCAACTTAGCTAGATTACTTTATTTGTCCTTATTGTAATACACTCTATTATCCAGTATGCCTTGCATGGCTACGTATAGAGATGTAATCTAGTGCATTTCTGAGTCTCTATAAATAGAGACTTATTCTCTTGTATTCGCAACGGATAACTAAGGCATTTAATCTGAATACACACTTCAGCAGTTATCTTTCTATCTCTCTCTTATTCTTTCCTTCTTACTTAAATCTTATCTGAATTTAGCTGAATATAATCTCTCCTTGGAGCAAGTCATTGTGACTTAATCACTAAGTTTGATCTTCCTTATTAACTTGGTTTGAATGCATTCCTCGTTATGAATCAACTTAAGTGCATACTTGATATAACAATTGTTGTCATTTCTATTTCTTTACTTTTCCGCAACTAACTCTCTAACTATCTAACTATAACTTATTAATATTATTGTTGAGTTTTTAGATCCTTCGAGATTAACTATTCCGCATTAATACTTGTTCTAACTTTTGTTCAAGTGTGTCTCAAAGTTTTTCTCTCAACATCACGTATGAATATATCATGTGATTTTCATATGTTAATATATAATATAAAATACAAAATTTATATTCAAATGTGAATCTACCATATAAAAATTATAATGTACTAAAATAGACTATATGTATTAGCTAACGAGATGTATTATCATTCACATTTGAATTTAACATGATAAAAAAATACAAAAAGTATATTAAATTATACAACATGTACATATGAATATAATAAATGTGTTGTCTTCATCAATGTGTCTTCTTTTACGCTATCTAATAAATTAGTAGTTCAACATTCTTTATTATGTATTCATCAACATGTCTTTTTCTCATGTTTAACATGTGAATACATATAAAACTTGCTATAAATATACATTTCTTATTAATTATTCTTATATGAATGTAACTTATAAACACATATGAATAAATAGTATATTATCATTTATTCACATGTGAATAAAAATTTCTTGTATATTTGCTTTCGACTTTTAATAAGCATATATTAATTCGTGTGTGAAGGTATATTCATGTGAATATATCATATAAACAAAATATATCATATAAAATTTAAATATGAATATGCATTCATATATGAATAAGTATATTCTTACTAATAATAATAACCAAATATGAAATGGTATATGTTATTCACATATGAATCACATATAAAACCTATGTTCACGTATGAATATATCATGTGATTTTCACATGTTAATATAAAATATAAAATACAAAAATTATATTCAAATGTGAATCTACCATATAAACAATATCTATAATGTAACATTCACATATGAATAAACCTTGACACATTACTATATCAAATAAACAAAAGATACAATGTGATATTTACATGTGAATATATATTCATATATCAATCATTATATATGCTAATTAAGTGCACAAATAAGGTTACATGTTATTCATATGTGAATAAAGTATAAAAATACAACAAAGTTAGCTTATGGTTGGAGTGCACATAAGTTAACTTATATAAACATGGGAAAATATTCACTAGAAATACAAAATAAAAAACAAATCATTATTAACATCGTGTAACTTCTAAACCTATGTGAATAAAATATAACAATGCACGGTTATGTGTTATTCATATATGAATAACATGTGAAAAATACAAACAAAGCTTTATGGAGCATTTCACCGAATACTTGGTGTGCACACATATTAACTTCTATAACTGTGATAAAATCTTCACTCGAAGCACAAAATACAAACAATTAATCAAGAATTAGAAGAAAACTAATTAAAAATATCAAAAATAATGGAAAAATATGTAAATAATATGTAAAAATACACGCAGAGCTCTATGGAGCATTTCATCGATCACTTGGTGTGCACACAAGTTAACTTCTATAACTGTTATAAAATCTTCACTCGAAACACAAAATACAAACAATTAACCAATACATAGAAGAAAACTAATTGAAAATATCAAAAATTTTGAAAAATATGACAAAAAATGAGGATTACACTGTAACATTCTAAAAATATGACCCAAAAATTTTATTTTTAAATTAATACCACCGATATTCCAGAAACATCATCATAAAGATCCAAATAACACAAATTTATCAATCATCACATCATATTAGAGTAAATCAAGATAATGCAGAACAAGGTGGTGTGTACTCTAAAATCATCCCTGTTTAGTGAGGGGTTGTCGTGAATCAGAAGGTTTTGGGTGAAATGCAAGTGTAGATCCTTGGATCTTGGGTTATGAGTTGGGTACCAAGATGGTTCTTGGTGGGAACTCGCATTGGGAATCGTGGGTGTTTATGTGCAAGGTCTTTATTTCAGTAGGATATAAATTAAGGAATATGTATGCCAAGGGTATCATTTGAAAGGTTTTAGGTTAAAGGATGGTTTCAGTTTTGATGGTGGATCTGGCTCTTGTGATTGTGTTTTGTTTTGGTTCTATCTATGTGTGTGTGGGGGGGGGGGGGGTTAGGCAAGTATGGGGTTTTGGAATTTCAGCAGCGGTATGTCGGTTCGTGTCTTGTTCAGCACTAGAAGGTTCATCTCCCTATTCGTCTCGCGTTGTTCATTATGTTCCTGGAATTGTTATCATCATGATGAGTCTTTTCTTGAAGGATTATCTAATCCCTTTGCTCAAGTGGAATGGAATTAGCAATTTTTCGATATGGGAGGTCTGTTAGGGAGTCAGACCAATTCGAGACTTCAGATTTCAAGTTAAGTAGAAGTGGCTATTTCTGCATGGGATTGTTCTAGGCTGAGAAAGATTCGTTCATCTCTGGGTTGGGAGAGCCCTGCAAAGTTTGGTTTTGTTCGCCATAATATTTTGGTTATTTGCAAAGATATATGATACTTATGAGATTAAATTAAATTTTGCAGCCAAAAGGAACACTCATGAAGATTAAGGACCAAAATTGACGAATATTGGAATTTTGGACGATGGAAGCTTTAAAGAAGAAAAAATCCCTACGAAAAGCCTAAATCACGACGTGGCCATGACTTACACGACGTGGAGTGAGTGTTCTAGAAGATAAGTGCACGGGCAATTAGAGTCCTTGCCCGATAAGGATTTATCTCAAAGTCACGATGTGAAATCCCTATTCACATCGTGAAGTGTGAAAATTCCCAAAACTATAAATACTCATTCACTTTCAAGATTAGAGGATGCTTGGAAGATTTTCAGAGAGATTTCTGATGAAGAATTGTTCAGGAAAACTGAGATCTAACATTCATTGAAGGAGATTTAATTGAAGATCAAGAGATTGAAGATTAGATTCAACAACCTAGTTTGGTACACTATGATTATGCTATTTATTATTGGATTTGTGTTCGTGTTATCAGCCATGAGTAGTTGAATCTAGTAGCTTCCGTTTAGCTAGATGAAGCTTTAACTCTATGGTTTAGTTTAATGATTCGTGGATTTTAATTGTTGGTTATGAGCTTGTGTTTGATTATCTCTACCTAGCATGTTAATATTTGATGCTTTCATTGCTTGAATTCAGGTTCTGTGTAGCTTAGTGAACATTAAATTACATGAACTTGTTACCTAGTAGTTTAGTGACCATTAAATTGCTAGAGCTAGGATCGAGCCAATCTTAGATAAGTAATAAAAGTAACTAATTTAGTTGTGCTGGAGAACATAAAATGTGACCATAATTGTGTATATTTAGATCAATTTTTACATAGCTTATCTACATTGTATAACTGATTATGTGTTTGTAAGTGTATGACCATACATAGTTTTACATGAATTAGTTAAAATATTAGTAAATTTGAACTCGAATTGCTAATAAAATAGTAATTGATAACCAACATTAATAAACCATAATTAGTAGCTAACCATAGAGGAAAATTGGATTCGAACTAAATGGAAGTATTTTTAGTATTTGATTGAAATCGTTAGTTAAAGTATTTAAGTTTGTCTGAACTTGGAAAATTAGATAAAAAAACCATTTTAACTTTTGCTTATTTTTAGGTTAATTTTTAGTAGTTAGGTTAGTTAATTAAATATGTTCCCTGTGTTCGACCCCAACTTACTTTACTATGCTATACATTGACTAGGTACGCTACCTATAGGTGTATTAGTAGATAAGTAGTTAGGTTATAAATTTAAAACTAGATAAGGTGATATATTTTGCGCACATCAGTAACAACCTCTTATGTGAAAGGAATTGTGCGTTAAAGAAGACTATGGATCTTATGGGGTTTGGTTAGTGTTGAGAGGGATGTTTATTGGGTTTCTGCAAGTCGGTGAGTTGATGGTTGTGTATCTTTTTGCCCCTGTGGCGATGGTCGTGAGTCTTCAGGCTAGTGGTGCAATGACAACATGATCGTCGTAGTACCATGAGCTATCGTTTTAGTGGTTAGAAAGTGTCACGGTGTATCGTGTACCAGCAGCTGTATGATTCATATGGGTGGGAACTGGTATTCATTTGATTGAGACTCTTAAGTCTCAGATCGTTAGTCTTATTGGCATGTTCGGGTGTTAGTGCATTAACTGGGAGTCGGGGGACACAGTGACCACTCGGTTTGGATCATGTAGATAAAAGTTTGCTGGCAATATTAATTATGCATCAGAAGTGTAACATCCGGGCTTCAAGGAATATCATTTGTTATTATTTATTATTTATCTTTTGAGCTACTTGACGAGTCGGTGCTCCAACTCGTCGAGTAGAGTCGCGATGTGCCACGTAGGAGTAATGACCTACTCGACGAGTCCGAGAGCCGACTCGCCGAGTAGGCGCTGGAATGAGACACCCTAAATCCCCTGGTTTGGGGCCTATTTAAAGGCACTTATAGCCTCATTTGTGGCTACCCTTCCTTGAGAGCAAATCCTTAACGACCTTTGAGACTAGAGAGAGAGTGCTTTGCTAATTGTGAGTGTTTGGTGCATTTTGTGAAGAGAAGAGAAGATTTTCAAGCCAAGGGACAAGAGGGTGCTGCTAGATCTGAGGTTGTTTCACTTCAAAGCTTCTGGGAACGGTATAAAGCTTGCACCTTTCTCATTATTTTGTATAGATCTCATGATTTGTGAATCTAGGGTTTTTTTCCACCCAAATATGAGGACCTTGAGTGTTGCATGCTCATTGAGTGGGTTGAACTTAAGATCTGGACCATGTGAGTTCCCTAGAGTCCAAAAGTCCATGCTTTATCCAACCATAATAGTGATCTTGAGTGAAAAACCCTTTTTGGGGTGTGTTTTTGCATTTTAAGCTTAAAATGCCATGCATGGACGTAAAGCCTGTGACTTTACGTGATAGATGAGCCTTAGGAGTGTAGATCCAGAGTTTGAGGAGGCTCTCTGCTTTGAAAACGACTGAATGAAAGATGAGTCTGAATGGACTCGCCGAGTCAAGAAGCCGACTCGACGAGTCGGATGGGGTTGTCCTGATGGTTTTGATCGTGCAGCAACTCGGCGAGTTGACGGGTCAATTCGGCGAGTTGAGCCAGACTTTTGAGTGATTCTATGGATGGCGAGTAGACTCGTCGAGTCCCATGAGTGCACTCGACGAGTAGGGTCAACATGGACTGCTGACTCGAGTTTGACTTCTGTTGACATAGGGTTTGGTCAACCCTGTCTTTGGGAAACCATGGAGGGGTAAATTGGTCTTTTCCCACTACAAGAGAGAGAGAGAGAGAGAGAGATAACTTAGTAAAATTTGTAATTTAAAGAGTTAATTAGATATAATTATCTTATGTAATTAAGAGGAGGCTAGACTTGGTGATTTGTGTGCGAGAGTATTCATTCACTTAGCTTACTTACGAGGTGAGTCTTCTCATTATACTTACCAAGAGTGGTATATTTACGTGATTGAGCTGCTTTATGTGTTTAACTGCGTATTGTTATATTCTGCGTTATGTCTGGTGATTATTGTTGAATATTGTTGCTATGAGTTTACTGAGTTGGAACTGGAGGGTTCCACTGAGACACATTGACCGGAGGGTATTATTGAGTTATGGCCTAGAGTGGCTAATGAGCTGTGTCGGTTATTTTGGGGAACTCACTAAGCTTAGCGCTTACCGTGTTACGTGTTATGTGTTTCAGGTACTTCCGATGATCGCGGGAAGGCCCCGACTTGATTGTACACACACTCGCATTTGGAGATATATTTTGGAGGGTCCTGGTTTATGTGATAAACAACTTTTGATAAATAAATTGTATTAATGTTGATACTTGAGATTTTTGGGAAATATGACATGTGATTTTCATGTTTGAAATGAAAATTTTGTTTTGAAAAATTTCGGTGTTACAAGTTGGTATTAGAGCCTTGGTTTGAGGGATTCAGATGCACCTCCGGGTGTGTTTGGACTCAAACTGAGGATTTGTGAAGAATTTTCAAAAGAAATGATTTTTCTAAAATGAGAAAGAGCATTAAGAGAAAACAAGTTGGAGCGGTTTGTACAATCAGCCAGAGCCCGAACGGTGATTTCCCAAGATACCCCTTACTTTATGTTATGAGATATTTAAGAAATATTATGTTAGGGTTGCATGATAGAAATTTGGCTAGGTATTTCATATTCTAGGTTTAGAGTTGCCTAATTTGTGATGCCTTAGCCTAGGAGATGTTCTTGATCAGTGTTACATGCTATTCGCTCTGAGTATGTTCTGAGTTTGAGTCGAGAGATAATCTAGGAAGAGATACCTAGATGAGTTTGAGAGGAATCTTCCGAGAGAGTAGTCTGTGGATCGTGAGATATATAGTATTTGTGAATTGGAATCCAAGGAGGAGGACTTCGGGTGACTACGGACTTGGTGTGGAAGGTAGTATTGGGCCCGTACTACTAAAAGCACCAGATCTGCAGGGAACTTAAGTACGAATCCTTAGGGTGCTAAGGAGCGAAGGAGCGAGTGCGAATATACTCGAGCGAGACTCTAATGATTTTGTGTTGTGTTTCAGAGACATCATGGTGGGTACACGCCACAACCCCGGGAGCAGTGGGACTAGTGATGATGAGCTTCGTAGGATGATTCACGAGGAGGTGGCCGCAGCTATTCGAGCGGAGATTCCGCAGATGTTTGGGTCTATTAAGACCACTTTGATTAAGACTTTTGATGAGCGGTATGCCGCTGTTACTGAGGCCGCTGCTGCTGCAGCCACCGCAGCTCTCGCTGGTGCCAGACCACATGGAGGTGACTCGTTGTTGTACCGGGAATTCAGCAACACGAAGCCACCAGAGTTTGATGGGGCTCAGGATCTGATTGCGGCGAAAAGGTGGATCTCTGATATCGAGGGATGTTTCTATAATTGTTCATGCCCAGAGCATTTGAGGGTGCTGTTCGCGCTGAACCAACTTCGTTTGGGAGGGAAGGACTGGTGGAAATTTGCGACAGCCAGCTTTACTCCTGCAGAGCATACTGCAGTGACTTGCGAGAGATTTGTGATGATGTTCCGTGATGAGTATGTTCCCCCAGTGGAGAGGGAACGGTTGGCCCAGGAGTTTCTGTCTCTCAGACAGAAGACGAAGTCGGTGACTAAGATTACTCGGATGTTTCACGAGAGGGCGTTATTCTGCCCTGAGCATGTGTCGACTGAGCAGGCCCGCATGAGCCGTTATTTGAGCATTTTGAGGAGGGATATTCGAGAGTTCGTGGCAAACTCATCTTATCGGACATTTGTAGAGCTTCTGGGGAGAGACCGGAGGATGCGGAGTCTCAGGGGAGAGACCGGCGATCGGAGCAGTCGCAGCCGGCAGCCAAGCGGGCTAAGCCCACCGATTTGAGATCAGGAGGCCAGAAGGGCCGCACTTGTGGCAAGTGCGGCAAGAGTCATGAGGGATCTTGCAGGACGAGGATTTGCTACAAATGTGGCAAAGAGGGGCATATGGCGAAGGATTGCCCCAAGGGATTTGCAGTCTGCTTTCACTATAATCAGAACGGCCATCGGAAGGTCGAGTGCCCTCAGCTTGTTCAGGGATCAGCACAGGGTTTAGTTCCTACTACTACGAATACTGCTGGTGTTCGGTCGGTGAAGGCTGAGGTTCCGAAGTCTCGTGGGAGAGCATTTCAGCTGACAGCGGAGGAGGTCCACGCAGCACCTGATGTCGTGGCTGGTACGTATTTCTTTATTGTTTATTATGAGATTTATTGTACTTATCATGTGCTATATTTAGGTACATTTCTTTTGAATTCTGTACCTTCTTTAGTGTTATTTGATTCGGGTGCGAGTCGATCCTTCATGTCTTTAGTTTTCAGTTGTCACATCAGTATCCGACGCGAGGAGTTGAGTCGACCTCTGAGGGTTTCTATAGCTGATGAGCATGCAATTTTTGCTACCGATGTATTCCGAGGATGTGTGCTGGAGATTTTTGGTGTCGAGTTTCCGATTGACCTGGTACCAATCGCGATGGGGGATGTCTGTGTCATTGTGGGCATGGATTGGTTGAGTCGTTTTGGAGCAGTGATCGATTGCGAGCGACAATTGGTGACCATACGAGACCCTAGTGGGGGAGTGCTTACAGTGTATGGAGAGGGTACCAGATCTGGGTCAGCTTTCTGCTACGCTACCAGGGCAAGTCAGAGTTTGCAGCAGGGTTGTATGGGTTTCTTGGTGTACGTGATGGATACGCTAATTGTTTCAGAGAGGCCGAGTTCTATCTCCGAGGTTCCGATAGTGTGGGAGTTTCCTGATGTTTTTCTCGAGGAGTTGTCGGGTGTGCCTCCCGAGAGGCAAGTGGAGTTTCAGATTGATTTGGTCCCGGGAGCGGCGCCTATCGCCAAGGCACCTTATCGCCTTGCGCCGCCAGAGATGCAGGAATTATCCTCATAGCTTCAAGAGCTGCTGGGGAAGGGATTTGTTCGACCGAGTAGCTCGCCGTGGGGAGCGCTGATCCTCTTCGTCAAGAAAAAGGATGGTTCACACCGGATGTGCATTGATTACTGGGAGTTGAACAAGCTAACGGTCAAGAACCGTTATCCACTTCCGAGGATCGACGATCTGTTCGATCGGTTGCAAGGGGCATCTTGGTTTTCCAAGATTGATTTGAGATATGGGTATCACCAAATGAGAGTACGTGAGGAGGATATTCAGAAGACGACCTTTAAGACTCGTTATGGGCATTACGAGTTTGTGGTGATGCCTTTCGGGCTCACCAACGCACCGGAAGCGTTCATGGATCTCATGAACCGGGTGTGCAGACCTATGTTAGACCGGTCAGTGATCGTGTTCATCGACGATATCTTAGTATATTCGAGATCCAGAGAGCAGCATGAGGAGCATCTGCGAGAGGTTCTTAGGGTTTTGAGGTCGGAGAGGCTGTATGCCAAATTCTCCAAGTGTGATTTCTGGTTGCGAGAGGTCCAATTCCTGGGACATCTCGTTAATCAGAATGGAATATTGGTCGATCCGGCCAAGATTGAGGCGGTTATGCGATGGGAGGTGCCGAGATCCCCATCCGAGATCAGGAGTTTTCTGGGATTGGCCGGCTACTATCGGAGATTTATCAGGGATTTCTCCAAGATTGCAGTTTCTCTCACCAAATTGACCTGAAAAGGTGTTACTTTTGCTTGGGGGCCTGAGCAGCAGGCATCATTCGAAACTCTTCGCCAAAGATTGTGCGAAGCTCCGGTGTTAGCCCTTCCGGAGGGAATGGAGGACTTTGTGGTCTATTGCGATGCGTCCATCTCAGGGATGGGTGCGGTGTTGATGCAGAGGGGTCATGTGATAGCATATGCGTCGAGGCAGCTGAAGCCTCACGAGACGAGGTATCCCACCCATGATTTGGAGTTAGGGGCAGTGGTGTTCGCGCTCAAGATTTTGCGCCATTATCTTTATGGTGACCGGTGTACCATATACACATACCATAAAAGCCTGAAGTATCTGATGGATCAGCCCAATCTTAATATGAGACAGAGGAGATGGTTTGATGTAGTGAAAGACTACGACTGTGAGATCTTATATCACCCAGGCAAGGCTAATGTGGTAGCCGATGCATTGAGCCGTAGAGCGGAGAGTGCCCCAATCTGAGATGTGTGTATGAGGATGATAGTGATGACTCCAGTTCTAGATATCATCCGAGAGGCCCAGGTGGAGGCTATGAAGTCGGAAAACCGCAAGAGAGAGCGTGTGATTGGGCAGGTGTCCGAGTTTGTGGCAGACAGTCGTGGGCTTATGACCTTCCACGGGCGGATTTGGGTGCCCTATACAGGTGGAGCTCGCCGTATTCTGATGGAGGAGGCGCATAGGTCGAGATTCTCGATCCATCCAGGAGCCACTAACATGTAGCCACTAGAGGTTCCCTAATGGAAGTGGGAACAGATTTCCATGGATTTTATCACCAAATTACCGAGGACCACGCGAGGTGTCGACACAATTTGGGTGATTGTGGACCGGTTGACAAAGAGCGCTCACTTCCTTGCTATTAGTGAGAGTTCTTCTTCAGAGAAACTGGCCGAGGTATATATCAGAGAGGTGGTAGCTCGGCATGGAGTGCCGACGTCGATAGTGTCAGATCGGGATGTGAGCTTTACTTCCTGGTTCTGGAAGAAGTTTCATGAGGAGTTGGGTACGAGATTGCACTTCAGTACAGCCTACCACCCACAGACGGACGGGAAGAGTGAGCGGACGATTCAGACGCTCGAGGACATGCTTCAAGCATGTGTTATGGACTTTGGTGGAAGTTGGGACACATATCTGCCCTTGGCTGAGTTTTCTTAAAACAACAGCTACCATTCCAGTATTGGTATGCCTCCTTTCGAGCTCCTTTATGGGAGAAGGTGTCAGACTCCTATCTATTGGGGAGAGTTGGGGCAGCGAGTGATGAGTAGTACTGAGATAGTGCTCAAGACGACCGAGCAGATTCAGCAGGTCAGGCAGAGGTTACTGACGACCCAGAGTCGCCAGAAGAGTTACGCAGACAGGCGACAATCTGAGCTTCAGTTTCAGGTTGGAGATTTTGTCCTTCTGAATGTATCCCCTTGGAAAGGGGTGATCCGATTCAGGAAACGGGGCAATCTTGGGCCCCGATACATCGGTCCTTTCCGGGTGACCGCTAGAGTGGGTAGGGTTGGGTACCGTTTGGATCTACCTGCGGAGTTGAGCCAGATTCATAACACCTTCCATGTGTCTCAGCTAAGGAAGTGTGTAGCCGACGAGACGGTGGTAGTACCATTAGAAGACATTCAGGTGGATGCGATCCTGAATTACATTGAGAGACCAATTGCGATCATGGATCGAAAAATGAAGGTTCTGAGGAACAAAGAGGTACCCCTGGTTCAGGTCCAGTGGCAACATCAGAGTGGGTCCGAGTTAACGTGGTAGCCGGAGTCCGAGATGCGAGAGCAGTATCTAGAGTTATTTTCAGATCATAACTTCGAGGGCAAAGTCTGATTCTAGTGGGGGAGAATTGTAACATCCGGGCTTCCAGGTATATCATTTGTTATTATTTATTATTTATCTTTTGAGCTACTCAACGAGTCGGTGCTCCAACTCTTTGAGTAGAGTCGCGATGTGCCATGTAGGATTAATGACCTACTCGACGAGTCTGAGAGCCGACTCGCCGAGTAGGCGCTGGAATGAGAAACCCTAAATCCTCGGGTTTGGGGCCTATTTAAAGGCACTTATAGCATCATTTGCGGCTACCCTTCCTTGAGAGAAAACCCTAAACGACCTTTGAGACTAGAGAGAGAGTGTTTTGCTAATTGTGAGCGTTTGGTGCATTTTATGAAGAGAAGAGAAGATTTCCAAGCCAAGGGACAAGAGGGTGCTGCTAGATCTGAGGTTGTTTCACTTCAAAGCTTCTGGGAAAGGTATAAAGCTTGCACATTTCTCATTATTTTGTATAGATCTCATGATTTGTGAATCTAGGGTTTTTTCCACCCAAATTTGAGGACCTTGAGTGTTCCGTGCTCATTGAGAGGGTTGAACTTTAGATCTGGACCATGTGAGGTCCCTAGAGTCCAAAAGTCCCTGCTTTATCCAACCATAATAGTGATCTTGAGTGAAAAACCCTTTTTGGGGTGTGTTTTGGCATTTTAAGCTCAAAATGCCATGCATGGACGTAAAGCCTGTGACTTTACGTGATAGATGAGCCTTAGGAGTGTAGATCCAGAGTTTGGCGAGGTTCTCTGCTTTGAAAACGACTGAATGAGAGATGATTCTGAATGGACTCGCCGAGTCAAGAAGCCGACTCGACGAGTCGGATGGGGTTGTCCCGATGGTTTTGATCGTGCAGCAACTCGGCGAGTTGTGATTCTGTGGATGGCGAGTAGATTCATCGAGTCCCATGAGTGCACTCGATGAGTAGGGTCAACATGGACTGCTGACTCGAGTTTGACTTCTGTTGACATAGGGTTTAGTCAACCCTGTCTTTGGGAAATAATGGAGGGGTAAATTAGTCTTTTCCCACTGCAAGAGAGAGAGAGAGAGAGAGAGAGAGATAACTTAGTAAAATGTGTAATTTAAAGAGTTAATTAGATATAATTATCTTATGTGATTAGGAGGAGGCTAGACTTGGTGATTCGTGTGCGAGAGTATTCATTCACTTAGCTTACTTACGAGGTGCGTCTTTTCATTATACTTACCAAGAGTGGTATCTTTACGTGATTGAGCTGTTTTATGTGTTTATCTGTGTATTGTTATATTCTGCATTATGTCTTGTGATTATTGCTGAATATTGTTGCTATGAGTTTACTGAGTTGGAACTGGAGGGTTCCACTGAGACACATTGACCGGAGGGTCTTATTGAGTTATGGCCTAGAGTAGCTGATGAGCTGTGTCGGGTATTTTGGGGAACTCACTAAGCTTCGCACTTACCGTGTTACGTGTTATGTGTTTCAGGTACTTCCGATGATCGCAGGAAGTTCCCGGCTTGATTGTACACACACTCGCATTTGGAGATATATTTTGGAGGGTCCTGGTTTATGTGATAAACAACTTTTGATAAATAAATTGTATTAATGTTGATACTTGAGATTTTTGGGAAATATGACATGTGATTTTAATGTTTGAAATGAAAATTTTGTTTTGAAAAATTTCGGTGTTACAAGAAGTCTCTTGCTGAACTTTTGTATTATAAACCCCGTATGCTCGTGGGCTGTCTATTAGAAGCTTGGTTACTAATGTCGGGTATCGATTTCGAAATCTCGAGTCATGGAGTTTGTTGTAAGTATCTCGAGTGTTTTGTCAGATGGATGTACACCTGAGCTGATGAGGGGTTTGGATGCAACGTGATAATTCATGTATTGACCATCCTTATGCTCATAGGGTCAGCGGGTTGGATGTTAAGAGTATATTTAAGGTTTTGGGCATAATTTCTTGATTTAGGATTGAGTGAAATTCGATTAGGATGTTTGAGTATTCTTTCTGCATGCTTTGGTGGTGTTCCTTGTCACTGAACTAAGGTTATGTTCGATAATTGGATGATCATTAGTCTTAGGGTAAAGTTTCTGAAGTTTAGATGGATGGGTGCCTAATTTCGGGGATTACAGGAACGAAGTTGGGTTGTGGTTGTAGTTATGAGATTTCTCGGTTTAAGTGGTTTTCTTTGGAAGATGGGTCATACAGTTAAGGAGAGAAATATAGTTGTTTCGGTTGAGTGTTTTCAAGCTAGTGGGTTGTTTGTTGGTAGTTGTGGGTTTCTGAGTGGTCTTTCAAGTTTTCTTTATAAGATGACTTGTTTTCGAATTTCTTAGAGGGAGCTTTTGGAATTTTTTGGTGTTGTTTCAGTGATCCTAACCAACACGGATTTCAAGGACAAAATCCAGTTTAAGTGGGGTAGAGTTGTAACATCCTGTTTCAAGAAGTTTCTTATTTCGAGATTATGGACAATAAGTGGATCAAATAAAGATCTTGGGCTTCAAGGGAATAGGGTTTAGACCATATTGGATTTGATAATATTGGTTATGTAATCCAAGCTCTTGGTTTGGGTTTTGTGGTCAAAGGGGTAAAATAGGAAAAGTGATTTTCGGATTTCTTTCATGAAATAAGGAATTTATTTCGCTATGTTTTAAGTATAAAGTAATTATATTGGATTGTGGGGCTCTTCCATACCTTTCTGTGCATATAAAAATCGCTGAAAACGGAGTTGAAACGAAGAAGTTATGGTTGTTTGAAGTTGAAGTGGAAAATACGAGCTTTTAAGTACGCATGTCGTAATTTAAAATTACGCAGGGCATAACGAGGGTTTAATGAATTATGCAGGGTGTAGTTTATGTTACTCAGGGTGTAATCTGGGCAGATCAAAACCCTAAATCCTAGGTTGTGAGCCCTATTTAAGGGCTCTAACTTATGGGAAACCCTCTCATTAACAGCCTCCATCACCTAAGATTAATTCCTTGAGAAACCCTAGCCTCCTCTCACTTGTTTTTGAGCCGTGGCATTATTTATGAGCTTATTTCTCCATTGGAAGGTTGAATCTTGAATAGCAAGATTAAATCATTCCTGGACCATTGTGATTAAAAAGCATCAAACTTGCTCATTGGTTTCATAGATCTAGTCATTTATCATATTTGCCACTTTTTGGTCATTTTAGTGCATAAAGTTTAGATCTTGAAAGTTGTGACCTTGTTATAGATAAAGTGGGAAACTTTATCCATCTAAACATCATATTGATTCAGATCTGATGGTTGGAGACTTGGACGTAAAGGATTAAGTTAAGAAAGATGCACTTTTGGTTCCTTTGAGACCTACAAACTAAATCTTGGTCGTTTGGATCATCCTAATGGATAAACTTGGAAAGTTTATCGATTATGGTGTTGGGTTTTAGTTCAAAAATAGTTTCATAAACTTAAAAAAAATATATGGCAATGGAAGACTTTAATTTTTGAAATAACATAAACATTTTATACCCACCAAGGATCTTCTTGCAAGTTATAGAAAGATTAAAACACCAACCAAAGAAGAGGTGAAGAAATAACAACCTTTGTAGTTCTTTGGGTCCTCTCGGGAGGCTTGGAAGTTGATGAAGAATGTGGAACCTTTAAGACACCAACAATGTATCAACTTGATATAGATGCTAGTCCAAAACTCTTAAACCCTTAAGCTTTAAGTTCATAACCAATATGAACTTAAAGAGGGCTAGAAGATGCAAGTGTTATTCATGTTTTCTAACCAAAACTAGAGAGAAAGGGAGAGGTAAGAGAGGATTCGGATTTTGCATCAAGGAATGAAAATAAGGAAATAATCCAAGTTCAAGCTCTCTTATTTATATGCATAAAGTGAAGTTATTAACCATTAGTACTTAGCACTTTAAGCAAACTTGTCCCCATTGTCATAAGCATGTCTCCCATGCCTTTAAAGCATGATTAGACAAGTCACACACTTCTTCTTTTTATGGATATCTTGAAAATTGCATAAAGAAAAAGAAAGAAAGTCAAACTTTTATAAAATCTTTTATAAAATATAAACCTTGTCTTTTAGGAAAAAGACAAAAGGATTCAATTAGTCCAAAAGTTTGTACATGACTTATAAATCATACCATATGATATATATTAAGTTACTTTGATAATGGAATTTATTATTTCCATGAAATAAATAATTTCCAATTTAATTATAAGAGTTTTATTGAATATTTATTAAAATCAATTTCTAATAAATAATGAATTGTATAAAGCTGTTGTTAGTGTGACCCATTAGTATTATATGTTATTCAGCAGTAACACTTTAATATGACTCTTGAGCATACAAGATCTTTCAATCTCCCACTTGCGCAAAACTCATATTAGACTGATATAGAAAGTGGTGAACGTCTAGCAATATTTCACTGCCCCTAAGACGATACGACTGTTTGTGTCATTGTATCAACGCCCAATTCCCAAAAAGCTCAAAGCTACAATTGGTGTATAAGGTAAGTTTATCAGTTATCCCTTTGCTAAAGATATCATGTTGAACATGAGATGCGGATCGCAATCAATCTCATTAGTTGTTCAACTATTGGTAAGGTGCCTTAGATGTCTAACTCTCAACACATAAGAGGAACAAATCCCATCTTGACTACATAAGCCTCTTGCATAGTTCACACCATACCTGAAAATGGCTTTTGTAACTGCCCAGTTAAGGAACAACAATTGACCATTTCAAAGCATAGTACTCCCTACACTTAAGTCTCACTATGTATCTCAGGTGTTAAGGATACAAAGATAGTACCTTTTAATCAAGTATCATTCACGATAGCAATCCATGAGATGATCTTGATGCGGATCAGTTCAATACTAGTTCTCTGACAAGTACTTATGAAACTTGGTTACAACCACTTGCCTACTTTCGTCTAGTGAGAGTCAACCAATCCAATTGATATTAGTCTTACTTCATAATTTTTCCCACAATTATAACCGACTATGAACCTTTAGAATAATAACATTATTCATGGATTAAACATGTTAATATAGAACACAACAAGTATTAATGTGATGACTATATCCCGTATATCATAACATTTTCAAATAGTTGTTGTTATAATGTTCCAATATCCAGATACTAAATCCAAATCAAAATCCCATTTCTAGAATAATAAAGTCTTATAGTTGAAGTGTGACCATTCATACTTAGCTCAAAAGAGTGACTTTATCAAATGATCTGACAAAATTTAATTTGTGTGAATTCTGTGAATACTATCATCTCTATACTTAACATTACTCTAAGTATAGTTAAATATCTTGGAGAATATGATTGGTGTTCTTTCGTGACATAGAGTCTCTTAGCTTGATTAAGTACACTCTCGAAGTCACAAAGATTTCTATGTGATCTTTGAATGGAAGAAATCAACATAGTTTTCAATGATCTCATTCATCCAATCATATATGAATTCAACCTCTAAAGTAGTGTATTCTTATTTTGTAGTAGATTGTGTCATTATGTTTTGCTTAGACTTTATTCCAACAAGACTTACCCTTCATTCCATAATGAAGTCAAAATCCAATTATAATTCATAATTATTTGTACCTGTTTAGAAATTAACATCGTGTGTAGCTCTTTCCATAAAGATCCTCTCTAAACTGATTGTCTCATATACATTCTCTTAGTTCTTCTAAAGTACTCTTAGAATGCTCTTTTAGTCATCTAGTGACTTAACCATGTATTCAATTAGTATCGTCTGACATGCTTACAGCATGATCAAATACCATGTCCTATGCATAATATGACTTAAATGATGAATTCATTTGCCAAGAAAATAGAATATAAATAATTTCATCTAGTTCAAGCCTATAAGATATGTACTTTTGAGGCTAGCTCAAAATGATGCCATATGGCAATGCCAATAATTTTCCAAAAGAATCTTGTGTCTTGATCCCTTTCAAGATATTGCCAATATATGTATAAGGACATGAAACTTATAACATTCATTTTATCTATCCCCTATAGATTTTACATTCCAAGAATGTATCCTTTCCTTCCTAAGTCTTTCACTTTAGAAACACTTTCCGAGTCAAGGTGAAAACGACCTTGCTTAGTCCGAATGTGATTTGAAATGATTAAGAATGACTCACTCATACAAGATTAGGAATTTCACTATTCTCCTACTAGTTCTTAGTAAACACACATGTTCTATTCATTTCGTTATAAAAACATACATTGTGGTTTTACATAAAATGATGATTGCAAAATTGAGATGTTTTATTTATATCCACAAGTGGATCTCAACCTCTACACATTTTGTTAGGATAACATGGATTAAGAAAATCTCCAGGCTAATCTATATAGATATCTTCTAGTATATCTCTATTAAGAAAAAGCGGTCTTTCTTGAAATCTATTTACTATATCTCATATTAAGAATATGAACTTATAGTAAATAATATCCTTGTTGATCTAATCATAGCTACTTGTGAAAAAGGTTTGATCACAGTCAATGTCATGAGTATGATGAGGACCATAGTCAATGACATGAGTATGAGAAAATCATTTTACTACAAGTCTTGCTATAAATGTGTATGGTTATCCATGTAATTTATTCTTTCTAGAAGAATCATTTTCTCCTTCTAGATTTGCTATAGGGATAAATTTTAATCAAGACCATACTTGATTCTTATACATGGATTACATCTCATGTTCATAACTCGAAGTCATTTATCAGATTCGAGATCTTACATAGCATCCTGTTATTTGATGGATTTTCCAGAAACCATCAATAGAATATCATCAATTAGAGATTCCACATTTTTCAAGTCATAGATGAATTCTACCATTAATGTGAACAATTTGTGTTTGTGAATAGCTATTATTCAATTTTAACAATCCTTGTTAAAACTAGTGCCCACTATTACTACATAAGGTTATGGTTCTTGAGCTGCTTCAAGTTCCATGTACCTCCCACTTGCTTTGTCATTAGAAGCTTGCTTTCTACTAACTTAGCTTTCAAAAGAATAAAAGAACCTATTCTTGGTGGTTTAGAATATAACAATCTAAGCCACATTTAGAGTATTATACAAATATTTATTTAGTAGATTTTCGGTTTAGAAGCTTTAATCCAACATCAGCTTCAAATCCATAAAACATTAAGTAAGATGAGGATGGAGCCTTTCCATACTTAATCTTATAAAATGTTTAATCTACTTATTAGTTGGTATTTGTATTCAAGATGCAATTAATAGTGATTGAAGTATTATCCCAAAAATATTAAAGGAATATATTTTTACCGGTTAGAAAGTAAATCATACCAAGTAAGATTTAATTCATCCTTTATTATCATTAAGGCCTTATATGGTTCTTACTGGTTTGTATCTCATCATTTTGAAATCTTCAACAAAGATTTCACAATTATGCTTTACCACGTAAAATATAATTAAACCAAAGTGTATAGTTCCTTAAACATTTTCTCTACACCTTAGTGAAATTGTCATCAGGAATCCTTTATATATAAATAAGGTTCACATATGTCAAATAAGCTACATTATTTGCCTTCAAAGATCCCTTTCTTGAAGATGGAATATGTGAATGCCATTTATATAATAAGGATAACAATGTCAAAGATGAGTTTGACTTAAAAAAAGTTTAAGTCAAAAGTGTTTGCATATAGAACTTAATTTTTATTTATGAAATGTTGATATTTACTTCATAACTCTATTAAGAGATCTAGTCTCATAAATAGAAGTTAATCATTTCAGAATATGAATATTATCGTTATGACAAACGATTAAGTAAATGATCAAACATTTAAATAAAATAACCGAGACATAAATTTAGACGTGCTAAATTAAAACATGCTTTGTTCCGAAACAAATATTGTTTTACATTACAAGTAATTTATGTTCTAAGCATAAATAATAAACTAAACTCCTAGAGTGTAGTTCCAACTTGATTGTGCTTAGCTTGGTTACTTTTCAATAAATATTTACAAGCCATTTACAAATATTAGATTAACATTTAAGTACCAAGTACCTAAGTGTTATATGAAAAGTATGAGTTCTATCTAGTAGATACAAGAAGTACTAGTCTCTTCTAGACTTTCTTTCCAAATAAGAGGATTAAATCTACTTCCAGTGTCCAGTTTCTTCACAAAAGAAACAAGATCCATCTATGTGGGCTTTAGTAAGTTTCTTGGGCTTAAAGGTGTTCAGTCCATAAAACATGGGCCTCTTAGATCACACTAGGTGACTCTTTTAGCCATGCTTTATTCCAATGTTTAAACTAGCTTCAAATAAAATATCAATGTATTTATTGGAATATTGCTTGACCTGTTATATCATCTGATATATATATATATATATATATATATATATATATATATATATATATATGTGTGTGTGTGTGTGTGTGTTTGTGTGTGTGTGTGTGTGTGTGTAAATTATCCAAGACTTCCTAGAAGTCATGAATAATTATTTCTAGCTTGATGTTAGAAACATCTTTTGCATCACGGTGATGCCTTTACTAGGTATCATGTTCAGGCTCATTGCTCAAAGCAAATAATTTAGGCTAGGACCTTAAGTGTATACAATTCCATATCTCTTCCGAGATTGTCTCTTAAGACATGAACCCATTCATTGAAGTTGTATCTATTGAATGTTATTGTTTCATTTAGTCATTAAAGAAAATGACAAATAATGATAACGAGAATGGATTATATAACTACAAAATTTTAACAAAATTCATTTAGTATTTTCAATATTTAATCTTCAATAATCAATACCCTTTTAGTTTCCAAAAATATTAATTATCAAAGTCTAAGATCCAAGTTGCAAAACAAATAAATGGTTAGGTATCCTTTATCCAATCCATTTGAATTCAACTCGGTAGATATCGATTATCAATTATATCTTGCTATATAATTCCTAGATTTATGGGATCTCTAATAACAAATTTAATTATACATGTTTGATCACATCTATGCCTCAGAACTCTCTTGCTTAGGTATCCTTTATCACAAAATATTTCTGATCAAATCGTCCAATTTGAAAAACTTGTGTAATCGGCCTATAACTTGGTTATAGAAATCGCGAATACACATCGGTCATCGAAAGATAACACTAAGCAGTTAGGTATCCTTTATCCCACTAGTGCATACAAGAGATGTGCGAGTGTTCTTCAAAAGGATTGCATAGATTTGAGGTTTGTAAAATAAGGGTCTTTATATGTTTTATAATTCTAGTTTAAAAAACATATGATATCATGGTTATTACATGCATATAATAAACCATGGTATCAATTTTCAAAAGAAAATTACGTTTAAAGGTTCTATATAAAAAGCTAGTTTTTTATATAATTTGACGCAATTGAATTTTAATAATCGGTATAAAGTTTGAATGCCTTTGAACATTTTATATATTTAATAAAACTTCATTTTATTACTTATATATTTGGAGTTTGTATAAGTTATAAAAATCACCATTGAAAAACTTATAATGGAGTATTTCAAAATTTGCCGTTATTAACGATTTTATAAAACCGGGTTTTATTTTTAAAATAAAAACTTGTTACATCTTATGTCCAATTTTAAAAATGCAAACTCCATGTGATGTTTATTTTTTCCAAAATTATTTTATCATGTGAAAAACTAATTTTATCAACCACACAAAATAATGCATAAAATAAACAACACAAACATGCATAAAAAGATATGTGCATAAAGATAACAAAGTAATGACAATTTTGTGAGCCAGCACAAAAAAAATGTCAAGTCCATTCCTAAAGGGACATTTAAGGGACCAAATCCTTCTTGTAATGTTGTTGAAGAAGTTCCCACTTGAGTAAGCACCCATTTCCAAAAGATTGGAAAAACTTCTTGAAGTCTAAAATTCAGCAACTGTCGCTAAAAGCCAACAACCCTTTGTGAACAGCATTAGTGACACTTTTCAGAAAATGTCATTGAAAATCATGCACACCTTTTAGACTTCAAAATTGCTCTTTTGTCTTCAAAAATGGTTCCAACTTCATTTCTTGTTACATTTTTATACAAATAACTTAATTCTAAAAACTAATCTATTACTTTATAAAAATAACCAAGAAAAGCTAATCTATTTAATTATTACATACCATATGAATAAATAAATTATTACAACCATTTTATAAAACAACCAACACAAAAACATAACAAACACAATGGTTCTTGGCTAGTTTATGCACATCATATACATCAACATACACAAAAAACAACCTTTGTTTTTCTAAGACAACTTTAAATGAAAAAAGATGCATGAAGCTTTTGTGACATAACAAAACAAAAAAAGTTGTCATAGAAAATACGTATGAACTTATTTTTATACAAAACAAGTTATCCATATTCTCCAAAAACTAAGATTTCCAAAAATCAAAAATCTAACCAAACTTGCAAGATGGCTCTGATACCAATTGTTGGGTTTTAGTTCAAAAATAGTTTCATAAACTTAAAAAAAATGTGGCAACAAAAGACTTTAATTTTTGAAATAACATAAATATTTTATACCCACCAAAGATCTTCTTGCAAGTTATAGAAAGATTAAAACACCAACCAAAGAAGAGGTGAAGAAATAACAACCTTTGTAGTTCTCTGGGTCCTCTCGGGAGGCTTGGAAGTTGATGAAGAATGTGGAACCTTTTAGACATCAACAATGACTCAACTTGATGTAGATGCTAGTCCAAAACTCTTAAGCCCTTAAGCTTTAAGTTCATAACCAATATGAACTTAAAGAGGGCTTAAAGGTGCAAGTGTTCTTTAAGTTTTCTAACCAAAACTAGAGAGAAAGGGAGAGGTAAGAGAGGATTCGGATTTTGCATCAAGGAATGAAAATAAGCAAATAATCCAAGTTCAAGCTCTCTTATTTATATGCATAAAGTGAAGTTATTAACCATTAGTACTTAGCACTTTAAGAAAACTTGTCCCCATTGTCATAAACATGTATCTCATGCCTTTAAAGCATAATTACACAAGTCATACACTTCTTCTTTTTATGCATATGTCATAAATTGCATAAAGAATAAGAAAGAAAGTCAAACTTTTATAAACTCTTTTATAAAAAATAAACCTTGTCTTTTAGGAAAAGGACAAAAGGATTCAACTAGTCCACAAGTTTGTACATGACTTATAAATCATACCATATGATATATATTAAGTTACTTGCTAATGGAATTTATTATTTCCATGAAATAAATAATTTCTAATTTAATCATAAGAGTTTTATTGAATATTTATTAAAATCAATTTCTAATAAATAATCAATTGTATCAAGTTGTTGTTAGTGTGACCCATTAGTATCATATGCTATTTAGCAATATCACTTTAATATGACTCTTGAGCATACAAGATCTTTTATATGGAGCTATTAGGAACCTGACCTGAGATTTGAGTAAAATGTGTTAATGAATTAAGGACTTAAAAATTGATTTTAATAACTACTTAGTTACGCATGGTGTAACCTTGGATTACGTAACGCGTGGCGTGACCTTGACCCTTTTTCAGTGGGAAGGCTCTACGCATGATATAGAGCTAAAGTATGCATGGTGTACGATCAGAAGGTGTTATTGGTCAATTTTTAGCATTATGTTAAGTCCGGTGGGGTCTAGCCTTGGAAGGGTAAAATTGTCTTTTTGTTGGATTAGTGTCTAAGCCCGTAACTATATTTGGTATGTACTTGACCCGGTTATGCATGGTCCTTTTGGGTTGCCTTCACCAAAGCAACTTGACAAGGTAATTTGAGGAAAAAGAGAGGATATTATGGTTTATTAATATATTATAAGAATAATATATTAAAGGAGAAATCATATTTATTTAATTAGTATTAGTCATAAATTAATTAGGAGTTAATTTGGTGACTAAAAGAGATTAATTAAACAAAGGGGTACAAACTGTCAAATGTGTGATAGTTGAGTTTTGGGTTAGGAAACCTAATGGACTAAGGGGGAACGAAATTATGATGAGGGATCATCATATTTTCGTCCAAGGGCCTTGTTCCAGAAGGTTCCTTGGGCTACTTGGTGGCTAAGGTATCCATTAGGGTTTAGACTGAAACCCTAGCAGCCTTCACTATAAATAAGCCCCCAAGGCTCCAATTTTCGGCCACTTGTTCCCAAGAGAAACCCTAGGGCCGAAAATTAGCATCCTCCCTCCTCTCTCAAAGTTGCCTTCTTGCTTGAGGTGTTTGTGATCCATTAGAGGAGTTACAATTGTGACTCTAAGCTCAAGAGAAGAAGAAAAGAAGATCTAAGCCAATCTTTGAAGAGGTAAACATCTAGATCTGATGTATTAAGTTAATTTTCGAATTATGTATGCTAGATTAGGGTTTGCAAGTCTTGGATTCAATGCATGTACAATAGAGAAACCTAGATCCAAGCATTAGGGTTTGTATGAGCACATAAGATTGTTCTTATGTATAAAACCCATCAGTGGTATCAGAGCCTTGATTGGTTTCTGTTGTATGGGATGCTTTAACTGTTTAATTGCTGAAAATCATTTTTTCTTGCCTCTGCCCGACTCAACTCGGCGAGTCAGTATCTGGACTCGGCGAGTTGGCCCGACTCGGCGAGTCCAGGACTGACTCGGCGAGTCTGTGCATCAGGCAGAGGATATTTCAGGATTTTGTTGCTGTTTTGTCATGGGATTAATGCCTAAATCGTTTTTTGAAGATAAAATCCGAATTTTATTATATTTGAATGAATAATCCGAATTTTAGCCGAACGGATAGGATAGGACACTTAATTCCTCATTATAAGTATAATGAATATTGCAAAGTAACTACAATGTTTTTTTAAATTCCCAATCTTAGTTACTTTAGGGTAAAATATGAAAATTGATGCTATTCCATGGAATTACACTTTGTACCCTTGTCAAACGTTAGTGGAGTGTGCGTGGCTAACCAGCACACTAATTTAGGATTGACATTGGTGACAAAGGGTGGCTCGATGTTTATCATAGATCAATGGAGCGTGCGTGGCTAACCAGCACATTGATTAGGTGATAAAGACATTGAGTGCACCATGTCGATTCGCATGGTTATTCACAACTTGTTTGCGATCCTCGGCATCCCAGTCGCAAATTTGAAGTGCATATCGAGATTTAAACATGCCATTGAAATGTTCAATGAATCTCAAAATAAATCTAGGAATTTTCAAATACATTTAAAACTTAATCTCTTTTCATTTTTCATGGTGAAAATTGAATCGTCATTCACTTACCTTCAAATTATTTACTTTTAGATTACGGCATCCCTTTTCTAAGTTGTAAATAATGTTGTTGGATCCTAGCCCTAATTTCTCATTTGGGTGTTTAATTGGGGATTCATTTCTAATCAAACTTTGTTCCTTTCTATTTCAGATGTCAAACGCAAACGCAAACAACAACGCTTCTGGATCATTCTCGCTGATGAACCTATGTCAAAAGGTGACATTTGATGGGTCAAACTTCAACGAGTGGATGAGATACATTCGCATGATAACTCACTACGAGGACAAAGAATATGTCCTCAATGAGAAGCTCGAAAAGATCAACCCAGAAGTTGATACTCCTGAAGACTTGGCTGCCTTTGAGGCCCACGAGCGTGATGCTACGAAAGTTCATTGCATCATGCTGGCCACCATGAACCTCGAACTCCAAAAGTCCTATGAGGACATGTATGTTGGGTTTTGAGCATTCTAACACTCCTATGGTGTACATGCAACCCTATAACCTTGGATCTATGTTTTCTCTATTATACATGCAAATATTAACTATTCCAAGGTTTCATCCTAACTAGCATATTATGAAGCACCTATACTACAAAGTTCTAGTTAGATGACATACCTTTTGATGTAGCTTGATGTCTTCAAGCTTTAAGAGCTTAGCCCCAATAGTTTGGAAGCCTCAAATGGAATCACAAATCACCAAAACACCTTGGAAGAACTTGAGAGAATATGTATGCACACTAAAATCGGCCCACTCTTATTTTCACACACTTGTACCAATTTTGTGAGCTAAGGACCCCTTTATATATTATGGAGGATTAGGGTTACATCCATGTAAACCCTAATACCCATGACCTTTCATTTACATAGGATCCATGGGTTAAAAGCTCCATGGACCATCCATGAAAGCTTAGCCCAACCTAAATGAACTTGGCCCATTCCATATATATAAGAGTCCATATTTAATTAGTTCTTTTTGATCACTTAATTAATTCTAAATTAATTCTTGATCAATACTAATTAAATAATATGATTCCATATTAATATATTAGAACTTATAATATATTAATATAAATCATAAATATACTATTCTCAAAAGACTATCCATATAAATTGTGTCGGTGAAGTGCAACCCAAATAGACCATGCCGGGTCGGGTCAAGTACATACCAAATATAGTTATGGACTTAGACATTAATACAACAGTCTCCCACTTGGATAAGTCTAAAACTATTATTGAGTATGACTTCAAAACCTAACTGGCAATCGTAGCTCTTAAAGCCGCTGTCGAACTCTGACCTTGTCAATGACTTGTCCATTAGATAAGGGATCATATATTCCTCCATTCTAGATATCATATGGACTGAGACATGGATTATAATCATTCTCTCTGTCCATTTGTTGTTTCCCGATTTTCGATTTATGATGACTGACTGATTGAACAAATCAAATAAGTCCTGGCTTGGCCAAGCACTCACATGTGTCATCGCTAAATCATCGAGAGGCCCACAGATATCGCTTTTATCCCGAAGGTAAAAGGAATGGATAAACTTCGACTCATATGGCTTGTTCTACTACTTGTTGAATCATACACAAAGGCACGTTTTATAACATCGAGTTACCAATGCGTTTTCGTGCAATCAATGTATAACCAACTCATAGTAACAACTCATATCTCTAGGTTTTAAGAATATAAGATATTATCGTCTCATGATCACTCGTGATAAAATCCACGAAGTGATTCAAATGAGTGTGGGTTGAATCCAATACTCAGAACTTATGAGCGCTCATGAGTGTTGTAGCACCACTTTGTCCACCAACTTGGACCTCTACAAACCAACCCATGACAGTCTTGATTCATATCTACTTCCAACATATGACCGACTGTGGATGGTTTGAATAACTTAATCATTCAGGAAGAGAGACTTAGTTATTCTGGAAGTCAAAACATGCAAAGTGAAACACAAGAATAAATGAATCAAATATGGTATCAAACCCTATGAATATAAATAAACACTTTTATTTATCACCATACTGATTACTCATTATTCATTGTTTCGGTTTTATCAACTTTATACTTGAATTAAAAACACTAGTTGTCCCATGCTCCAAGCATGTACACTATGTTTTTCTTAAACAATAGCTTTGCCATACACCAAGTATGCACTCTATGTTTGTCTATGATCCTTACTTTGTGAAATAAACCAATTGAACATAATTTCAATGATTCTAATTTCACACTCCCAAATCCTTATCGAAAAATGTGAGAATTTCAAATTCCTATCATTTATCGAAATCTGTTTAGATTTTAAACTTATATGCACTGACCCTCCTGTAATGAATATGTACAAAGTCACAAAGACTTGTCAACAGTCATTATAAGGTATTCCAATGGAGATCAACTCCATGGAAACTAAGTCTCATATTCAAAGTACATTGCTTTGGACATGCTTCTTGCATTAAGTTTTCTAATCTTACACAGATAACTTCCACCTATGGAGACAACTCCATATTCTCATTTTGACTATCACTTCTGAATAAGAGATGCCTCTTTTCAGAATATGTCAATATGGTCCTTCCAAAATTAGCACTATACTTCCAATTGTCCCTGAGCAACCAATCTTTGGTAAACCTCAGATTGTCCTTGACAATTGCTTAATCATTTTAGTCATATCCAATTCTAGACCTTTTCCCTTCTTAATGCCTCTGGGCATTTGGAAAAATTTAGAAATGACAAATATTATAGCACATGCAATCGATCCTGTACCCAAAGCAAATGGTACACGATTCATGATGTCTCACATAAAGACATGATTCTAGACCAGTCTTTTGCTACAATATTTTTATTTGCCATGTTTTCAAAATTTGACTATGAAGAGGGATGCCGTAATCATAATCGAATTTTGAGAACGCAATATATAGAATTTCCTTAAGTTGAACCAATCCAACATGAAATTCATATATATATATATATATATATATATATATATATATATATATATATATATATATATATTCTTGACTAAAGATGATTAAGGTCTCAATCTAAGCCTTTAGAACTGAAATGAAGTATATCCTCTCCCTTAATTATAGCAAAACAACTTTTTCAATCCCTGCAGCCTCACGAATTGAAACTTTTGTTTTCTATAATTAACATTGCTAACTTGCAACACTAACAATAATTATCATGCTCCCACTAACATGATGATTATTAGCATAACACTTATGCTCCCACTAGCTTTGACATGTACCCAGAAATCAGCTGGACTTCTAGAAATCAATACTTTATTGACTTTCTTACCAAAGTTCAGATTTCTGATACGAGATGCTTTGATAAAACTTTATCAAAATCATACACCTTTCCTTAGACAGCATGCATGTGTGTCTAAACAATTTCAGAACTATGAAAAGGGATGCCGTAATCATAGTCTCAATTGTTTAGACCTTTTGCCATCTGCTTCAAATCTACTTGGTGGAAGTGTTTCCTCACCATCATTTTCATGAATCGGAGAGAAACCTTATGACCCTTAGATTTTATGGTGTATGTGTTCTTATCCATGTGAATCGTCAAAACCATAGTCACAAGACAAGGATAATGACAAATCCAAACTCATATGGACTGAACTTATGCAATCTTAACTTCTTGCCACCTGGCAGTACAGGGCCTGTAATTGCTTCCAAGTTGTTATGCAACCAATTGAGAACTTTCAGAACTCCTATGCAAATCCAAATTTAACTGGAATGGGCACAGAATATGTCAACACGATAGGTTATAAACCTCAAGTCGTGTGCTAGTGAAGAACCTCAGGTTTTATTCTTGATTAGTTCTTGAAATTCTTTTTAGGATCTTTAAGACTCCCACTATCCTCTTGACATATAAGACTATCTTGCCAAATATTCAAGAGATAGTGCGGATTCTTTATCAAGACAAACACTTCACACAATTGGCCTTAGTTGGTCTTTGTTTTATCCAAAACATCACAACTTACCAATTTCAAATGTACAAGAGTAGGACACTTTTACTCTTACATTTGACAAGTGTTTTAAACCTTTCTTTAAGATATGTCACTCAAGTTACAATCTTGGAGTATGATCTAAGAATTGTTTTGGAACGAAGTATGACTCATCTTCCTGATCTAACCATTTCAACAATTCATGACTCCTCTTCTTAGTCATAAGAATGCACTAAGATGACCTTTAGAGGACTAATTGTGATATGATTTCTAAATCATTAAGATGATCACAAACATGATACTAAAGTACTCTCCCATCTTTTTAGATTTGAGAAACTTTTATCTTTCTGCCTAATTTGATTCTTCCCATTCGTTCTACCATACATTGAGACTTTTCCAATGTTTCAGAATTATACTTAAACTTGTAAGTATAACCATATTTACTAAACTTTAGTAAATCAAATAGTCTTAACGAGCTTTGTGGTGGACATGACCAGTGCACAAGAATGTGTACTCGATCCCTTTAGTCCTTCACTTGACTCACACATCCATGTGAACAAGTAATTAGTCTTGATTTTCCAATGCTTGAAAGTTCTCATTCATCATACTATTCAACTTGCATGATTCCAAGTTTCGGTCCAATTGAAACTTGGGCAATGAGGAAATTTCCTGATTTTGTAAATTTAGACACTACCACAAATGAAAGAATCAAATCCATTTTCCAATATTGCTGTCAGTGGAATCATATAAGCAACAATTTTCCACAAATTCCATTGTAAGGATACTTCAAATAAATAAAATTAATCAATTTTCTTTTATTTTAAAACTTTGCGGAAAAACTTATCCTTACAATCCACATGGAAAATTGTTGTTATCTATTCCTTAGCAATATATCATAACTTCTTAAGCAACTGCTCAAAATTCTGATGCGATCGAAATCCACCTTCGCGATCAGAATCAGCATATACTTCCTTTAAGATTTCTCTCTATTCTTTGATTCTTAAAACATCAGCATGTGACCCAGTCACATCATGTAATGAGGATCTCAGAATAGAACTTAACGGAGTTAGATAATGGGCTCTACCTGATGTAGAGTCAAACTTATTGACTTTAACATCCTTAGGTAAATTTGGCAGCTTTGCAATCAACGCCCCTTCCTTTGGCAAAATAAACATATGGACCTTTTGGTAATGGGACTATCTCAGACTTAGCCTTTCTCTTTACCATTTGGTCAACCGGGTTGACTATGGCCAATCCCTTTCCATTGGGAAGAGAATGCTTTTTCTAGATTTCCAGTGTCACCATTGTCACTGTCCATAAAGTTTTTGGGAAGTTGATCTTCTAATCAAATTTGCATCACTATCGTTCCAAATCATTGTTGATTCAGCAGCACCAAGCAAATAGATATGATCATTAAGGTTCATGTCATAGTCTGTTTCATAGTAGTCCCAAAGGAACTCACTATGTGACTTAGAAAGTGATTGAACATCCAACTTTCTCAAGACTTTGACACCCAACGCTCCCGGCTTGTCAATATGTGACTTCATCTCTAAGATGTGATCACACATAGACCTTGCTTGCCATTAGGGCTTGAGTGACCTTCAACTTGTCGGTTAGGGAGAATAATTGGAGGAGGTGGAGGAAGAGAAGTATGACTTCCATGAGCCAAACTCGGGAAGTCATATTCATTAGGAAAGCTTGGTTTGGGAAGATCATTGTTGTCTAAACCAGACATCAACAATGGGAGAAATTCACGTAAAGTTGATTTAAGTCCTTAATATAACACCCAATATGATATATTAAGGCTAGGACCCAACAAACTATTTTATAACTTGGAAGAGGGATGCCGTAATCCAAGCTATAAAATATTTGAAGGTAGGTGAATGACGATTCACCAATTTCCACCAAGATAAACGAAATGTATTATTAGGTTTTAATTGGTTTTGAAACACCTAGATTCTTTTGAGATTCATTGAAATTTTCAATGGCATGTTTCAATCTCGAGTGTGCCCTTCAGGTTTTGTGACTGGGATGCCGAGGATCACAAAACAAGGTGTGAAGTAACCATGCAAATATACTTGGTACCCTTAATATTTACCCCTCAATCGATGTGCCGGTTAACCACACACGCTCCAACGATACTATGATAAACATTAAGTTACCCTTTGCCTACCTTGTTAAGTCCAGGTTAGTGTGCTGGTTAACCACACACGCTCCACTAACAGCTTAAACAAAGTGCAAAGTGTAATTTCATGGATTAGCACCTTATTCACATTTTCCTAAGTAACTAAGATTGGGAATTTATAAGTGTTTAGTTACTTAGTATTTATCATTATACTTATAATGAAGGGAGAATTATAGTCCTTGTCCTACCTGTTCGGCTAACGACCCTCCACCGGTCAAGGAAGCGGTGAGTGAGAGTGGACACCCATTAAACTGCCATTTTATAGGCAGTAACCTTATACCCCCCTTATAGACCGGCTTCGTGAATGAGGCCTACTAATGGTAAGACGAATTGCTCTTATACATATAATATATTAAACTTTTAATATTATAATAGTATAAGGGTGTATTTTAGACATTTAAAATACTTGGTGGTTTAATCTATTAATTAAACTAGACTTTTAATTTAATTAAACTCCAACCATATATTTATGGATTAATAATACTCTTTTAATTAAACGCTTTAATTAACTATTAATAAAGTCCATAAGAGTTAATTTGAACTATTCAACAAAACATCATAATTCCAATTATTAAACTCAAAATTAAAACCATTTAATTAATTGTTTAAGTTATGAACCCAAGAGTTTTAGAATTCAATTCTTTTTTTCATAAAAAACTTTTCTCAAATTCCAAAACTTGAGGGCAAGTTTTGTAATTCTTGAAAACCTTTGGATTCCATAACTTATGGAATTAATGGTGTTTTATGATGAAACTTTCCATGTTCCATAACTTAAGAACAAGTTATGGAATTCTTTAAAACATTAACACCAAATTTTGTAACTCCATAAAAACTTTGAATCAAAATTTTTTTTTAAAAAAAAACTTTCATATCCATAACTTATGGAAGTTTCAAAAACCCTTAAGATCACAACTTTAAAAAAAAACTTTTGAGCTCCAAAATTTTATGACAAAATATGTAACTCCTTAAAACATTTAGATCAAACTTTTAAAATTAATAAAATAATCATATCATTTTATCTTCTACTAAATTTGACCTAATTCAACTCATATAACAAATGATTCAAATTTTACAAATAATTCGTTTTTCACAAAACAAGTAATTATCTTAAAATTTGACAAACGTCATATTTTTTTTTTCCTTTTTTTTCCAACTTGAAAATAAAACATTTGCATCAATATAACAGAAAACAACCCATGTCTCTGATACCACTGTTGAGTTTTGAGAATTCTAACACTCCTATGGTGTACATGCAACCCTATAAACCTTGGATCTATGTTTTCTCTATTATACATGCAAATATTAACTATTCCAAGGTTTCATCCTAACTAGCATATTATGAAGCACCTATACTACAAAGTTCTAGTTAGATGATATACCTTTTGATGTAGCTTGATGTCTTCAAGCTTTAAGAGCTTAGCCCCAATAGTGTGGAAGCCTCAAATGGAATCACAAATCACCAAAACACCTTGGAAGAACTTGAGAGAATATGTATGCACACTAAAATCGGCCCACTCTTATTTTCACACACTTGTACCAATTTTGTGAGCCAAGGACCCCTTTATATATTATGGAGGATTAGGGTTACATCCATGTAAACCCTAATACCCATGACCTTTCATTTACATAGGATCCATGGGTTAAAAGCTCCATGGACCATCCATGAAAGCTTAGCCCAACCTAAATGAACTTGGCCCATTCCATATATATAAGAGTCCATATTTAATTAGTTCTTTTTAATCACTTAATTAATTCTAAATTAATTCTTGATCAATACTAATTAAATAATATGATTCCATATTAATATATTAGAACTTATAATATATTAATATAAATCATAAATATACTATTCTCAAAAGACTATCCATATAAATTGTGCCGGTGAAGTGCAACCCAAATGGACCATGTCGGGTCGGGTCAAGTACATACCAAATATAGTTATGGACTTAGACATTAATCCAACAATGTATCCATATGAGATGCACCAAGATTTGCTGGACATGTACCACCAGAGCGCGAGGCAAGAGCGCTATGAGATCATCACCAACATGATCACCGCTAGGATGTGGAGTGGAGAATCTCTAACTGCTCATTTGCAAAGAATGCAAAGGTATGTTGATCGTCTTCTCAAACTTAATGTTAAGTTTGATGAGGATTTGGCTATCGACATCATCCTCCACTCCTTGCCTTCCTGCTACAACCAGTTCAGAATGACCTACCACATGAATAAGGAAGAGGTCACCCTGAGTAAACTTCAAGGGCTCCTGAGGACAGCTGAGAGCAACCTCAAGGACAAATCTATTGCATCATCCTCTACTGTAGCTGCTCCTGTGTTGGCAATTGGCCAAGGAAAGGGAAATAAGAGGAAGGCTCCTTCTAAGAGCCACCAAAAGGGTAAGCCCCAAGATGGTTCCTCTTCTAGTGGGACCAAAGCAGGTTCTGTTAAACCCTCTTCTGACCCCAAGGAAGCAGAGTGCTTCTATTGCCACCAGAAGGGCCACTGGAAACGAAGTTGCCCTAAATATCAGCAGGATATTAAGGATGGGAAGATAAAGCCCACCTTTGCAGGTATGTATTTAATTAAATCTAATAACTCATCACTTGCTACTTCATGGGTCCTTGATACTGGATGTGGTTACCACATTTGTTCTGATTTGCAGGGGCTAAGAAAAAGTAGGGAAGTGGAGCATGGAAGGATAAACTTGATCATGGGAAACAAGAAGTCTTCACCAGTAACCAAGATCGGAGTTTATTCCTTAGTGTTGAGTAATGGGGTAGGGCTAGATTTAAATAATTGTTGTTATTCGCTAGATATGGCAAGGAACATCATTTCTTTTCATGGATTGTTTAGACAAGGTTTCAGATATTCGTTTGATAATAGTAATGGTTCTATTAATGCTTATTTGAATGGTGTTTTTTATTTCAATGCATTACCTTGTAATGGGATTTATGAATCTATGTTAATTATAGATAATTTAGGAAATGATGTTTTGAATATTGGTTCATCCACAAGTTTGGACAAAGCATGCTTGTGTCATTGTCGCCTTGGCCATGTTAACAAGAAACGCATAGCCCAACTCCAAAAGGATGGAGTTTTGGAGTCATTCGACCTTAGGGACGATGACGTGTGTGAGTCTTGTTTACTTGGGAAGATGACCAAGTCACCCTTTACTGGCACATGTGAAAGGGGTGAGGGTGTATTGGATCTCATACATGCAGATGTATGTGGACCCTTTAGATCCACCACAAGGGACGCTTGTCGCTTCTATGTGACTTTTACAGACGATTATAGCAGATTTGGATATATCTACTTAATTAAGCGGAAGTCAGAAACCTTTGAAAAGTTCAAAGAGTTTAAGAATGAAGTGGAGAATCAGCTGGGTAGGAAAATCAAGATGCTTCGATCTGATCGAGGAGGAGAGTACCTAAGTCTTGAGTTGCACGACTATCTAAAAGAATGCGGAATAGTTTCGCAATTGATGCCTCCTAGAACGCCACAATTGAATGGTGTGGCTGAGAGACGTAATCGAACCTTGTTGGACATGGTTCGTTCTATGATGAGTCGTGCTTCGTTACCAATCTCATTCTGGGGGTATGCCTTAGAGACTGCCGCCCATGTCCTTAACTTAGTTCCCACCAAGAAGGTTGCCAAAACACCTCACGAGATGTGGACAGGGAAAACTCCCTCGTTAGCACATATCAAGGTTTGGGGTTGTGAAGCTTTCGTAAGACGAGAGACTCACGACAAGCTAGAACCTCGTAGTGAGAAGTGTTATTTCATCGGCTATCCACATAAGTCTTTTGGCTATCTCTTCTATAGACCAAGTGACAATGTTGTCTTTGTTGCTAGGAGAGGGGTTTTCAGAGAGAGAGAACTCATAAGTCAAGGAGACAGTGGGAGTCAGATTGACCTTGAAGATTTTCAAGAGTCATGAGCTGAAGGAACCTCTGACACTGGCGCTCAACCTGAGGAGGAAACTCCTGTTGAACCAATTGACCAGTCCTTACCTCTTAGACGTTCCAATAGAGTTAGTGTTCCACCCCAGTTTTATGGTTTCCCTATTACTACTGACGGGGATACGTTTATTAATGATAGTACACTAGTAAATATGGACGAACCTAATAGCTATAAGGAAGCCATGGCAGGCCCAGAGTTTGCTAAATGGAAAGAGGCAATGGACAGCGAGATTCAGTCCATGTATGACAACCAAGTTTGGAATTTGGTTGATAATGTACCAGGTCGTAAGACAGTCGGGTGCAAGTAGATCTTCAAGAAGAAGACATACATGGATGGGAAAGTGCACACTTATAAAGTGCGATTGGTCGCAAAGGGCTTTACTCAAACTCCTGGAGTTGACTATGATGAGACCTTCTCGCCAGTTGCCAAGATAAAGTCTATTAGGTTAATGCTCGCAATAGCTGCGTTTCATGATTATGAAATTTGGCAGATGGACGTAAAAACCGCTTTCCTAAATGGGAAGTTGGCTGAGGATGTTTACATGAATCAACCAGAGGGTTTTGTCGATGCGAAGCATCCCAATAGGGTGTGCAAGCTTGAAATATCCATTTATGGATTAAAGCAAGCATCTCGCAGATGGAATCTTTGTTTTGACGAGAAGGTCAAAGAGTTTGGCTTTTTGCGAAACGAAGATGAGTCATGTGTGTATGTCAAGGCCAGTGGGAGTATAGTGAGCTTCCTCGTATTGTATGTCGATGACATACTACTCATAGGAAACGACATTCCAACCTTACAGGAGGTCAAGTCCTGGCTTGGGAAGTGTTTCGCTATGAAGGACCTCGGAGAAGCTCCATATATACTGGGAATAAGGATAGTGAGAAACAGAAGTAAGAGACTGATAGGACTCAGTCAGGATACATACTTGGAAAAGGTACTAAAACGTTTTAGTATGGAAAATTCCAAGAAAGGGGAGTTACCAATCCAATGCAATACCAAACTGAGTAAGACTCAGAGCCCGAGTACAGAGGCAGAAATAGCTGATATGAGCCGAGTTCCTTACGCTTCCGCAGTTGGCTCGATTATGTATGCTATGACCTGTACTCGACCTGATGTGGCCTTCGCTTTGAGCATGGTCAACAGATATCAAGGGAACCCTGGTAGAGCACATTGGATTGCTGTCAAGAATATTCTTAAGTACCTACGAAGGACCAAGGAATGGTTTCTAGTCGTCGGTGGGAGTGATGACTTAAGGGTGCGAGGGTACAGTGATGCTAGCTTCCAGACGGATCGGGATAATTACCGATCACAGTCGGGCTGGGTCTTTACCCTGAACGGAGGAGCAGTAACTTGGAAAAGTTCCAAGCAAGAGACCGTAGCTGATTCGACGTGCGAATCAGAGTACATTGCGGCAAGCGAGGCGTCAAAGGAGGGTATATGGTTGAAGAACTTCATTGGAGACCTTGGAGTTGTGCCATTCATAAAGGAGCCCATGGAAATTTTCTGTGATAATGAAGGAGCGGTTGCCTTGACCAAGGAACCAAGACATCATGGCAGATCTCGACATATCGTCAGGAAATACCATTTTATTAGACATCGGGTAGAAGAGGGACTCCTCGTTGTGAAGAGGGTATCGTCAGAAGATAACCCAGCAGATCCCCTTACGAAGGGACTAAGTAGGGTCAAGGATTTGAAGCACGCTAGGAGCGTTGGGCTAAAGGACGATATTAGTTTAGATTAGAAAGGTAGGAAACTTGTAATGGATAATTTTGTATTCAACATTTGATGATTAAATAAAGGTGTGTTATTTATAAGAAAGTTACTATCTTGTGTTGATTATTTATCTATTGTTTCAGTTTTGCATGTTTTGACTTCCTGAATAGTAAGATTATTCAAACGGTCCACAATCGCTCATATGTTGGAGGTAGATATGAAAGAAGATTGTCATAAATTAGTTTGTAGATTGTCTAAAAGGTTTTAGACATAGCAAAGGTTTGTTGCAAAGTTTATGAGTGCTTATGAAATATGTTTTGAGCATTGGAATAAACCCGCACTTGCTAGTATCACTTCATGAAAGTTATCACAAGTGATCGCAAGATGATAATATCATATAATCTTTAAACCTAGAGATATGGTTATTGTTTGCTTGTTGATTATGCGTTGATAATGCGAAACCGCATCAGTAACTTGATGTTATAAAACGCATTATTGTGTGTGACTTAGCTAGTAAATGATAAAAGCATATAAGTCGAAGTTTTTCTGCACCTTTTATTCTAAGAGAATAAAAGCGATATCTTGGCCACTCGATGATTTAGTTTGACTTATGTGTCGGGCCCGGTCAGAATGAACCTGATGTGTTCAACTAAATTCTATGTCAAATAAATCAGAGATCGAGAAACAAATGTTGGACAATAAGTATTGTCGGCATGATATCTAGAACAGAGGATTATACGATCCCTTATCTGAAGGACAGGATTTTGATCAGAGTTGACAGAAGCGTATAAGAGCTACGATTGCTAACCGGATTCTGAAGTCATATGTGAGATATAGTTACTAGACTTATCTAAGTGGGAGACTGTTGGATTAGTGTCTATACCCGTAACTATATTTGGTATGTACTTGACCCGGTTATGCATGGTCCTTTTGGGTTGCCTTCACCAAAGCAACTTGACAAGGTAATTTGAGGAAAAAGAGAGGATATTATGGTTTATTAATATATTATAAGAATAATATATTAAAGGAGAAATCATATTTATTTAATTAGTATTAGTCATAAATTAATTAGGAGTTAATTTGGTGACTAAAAGAGATTAATTAAACAAAGGGGTACAAACTGTCAAATGTGTGATAGTTGAGTTTTGGGTTAGGAAACCTAATGGACTAAGGGGGAACGAAATTATGATGAGGGATCATCATATTTTCGTCCAAGGGCCTTATTCCAGAAGGTTCCTTGGGCTACTTGGTGGCTAAGGTATCCATTAGGGTTTAGACTGAAACCCTAGCAGCCTTCACTATAAATAAGCCCCCAAGGCTCCAATTTTCGGCCACTTGTTCCCAAGAGAAACCCTAGGGCCGAAAATTAGCATCCTCCCTCCTCTCTCAAAGTTGCCTTCTTGCTTGAGGTGTTTGTGATCCATTAGAGGAGTTACAATTGTAACTCTAAGCTCAAGAGAAGAAGAAAAGAAGATCTAAGCCAATCTTTGAAGAGGTAAACATCTAGATCTGATGTATTAAGTTAATTTTCGAATTATGTATGCTAGATTAGGGTTTGAAAGTCTTGGATTCAATGCATGTACAATAGAGAAACCTAGATCCAAGCATTAGGGTTTGTATGAGCACATAGGATTGTTCTTATGTATAAAACCCATCACTTTTACCCTAGTGAGAGAGAAAGAGTAAGAAATGGACCCTTGATTATGGATTATCACCTAAATTGTTAATTAGGGGTTTTTTGGATATGTTCAGTGTGAGGAGCTTTTGTAGCAGCAACGAGTGTGATATTTGGTTATCTTCCGATCGAGGTGAGTTTTCCTTACTGCAGTCGTGGGTCGAAGGCACTAATGCCAACCCACTAGGTTATGTATCCTGGTATATATGATGATGTTATGTTGGTTATATGCTATACTGATGGATTTGTATGATTACATGTACTTATTGTTTATTGTTTGCATATTTTGATATGGTATGGTTGGGTTGAGGCGATATTGCTTTGTGTTATAAGCCAACAAAGTTGGGAGCGATCTAGTTTTATGTTGCATGCTAGGGAGCAGTCCAACTTTATGTTGTAGGCTCAGGAGTGGCTCAGGAGCGGTCCAGGCATCATGTGGGCCTTGCGAGGCGGTCCAGGCAAACTGTAGGCTCGTGTGTGCACAGTATTGTATATGTTTTCTGTGTGGTGTATTTTGGGAGAAACTCACTAAGCATCGTGCTTACGGTTGATGTTTAAATTGTTTTCGGGTACATCTATTTTCAAAAGGAAGAGCTTAGCTTGATTGCACTGCATCCCCTGGAGATTTATTCTGTACAGAATGTTTACGAATTACTATGATGTTTTGAGAATACTTTTATTCCGATCGTCTTTGAGATATTGAATGAATGGTTTTGACTTACTTAAAAATGAAATTTTTACTCGGTATTTTTGGGACGTTACATAAAATCTCCATTTTCGACCTTCTTTATATCCAAATTTTCTTATTTTGAAGGACTAGGTGATGAACCTATTGATACCGCATAATAATGTATAATACATATATCTCTTTCAATCATATGTACTAAGTTATTCCTTATGTATACTAAAACTATTTGTTTATCACGGATTCATATCAATTGAAGACTTAATTGATATATCGGGTGTATTTCAAAGTATAATAGATTATAAACATTAAAATGATTTGATTATTACTCATTAGGTTTATTACAACAGTTATTAGACTAACACTGTTTGTTTAACGACGACCTGATTTCTACAGCTGTCACATTTTTCTCACTATACTATGTGTGACATTATATATCCTTTATATCATATGATATTTGTGTACTGTTAGTTTATGAATGTGATATTAGACTATGTTATGATTATTGGTTGGTAACATAGGTGGTTGATCAAGAGCATTCAGACCCAATAAGAGGATGACTACGAGTCTACAAGTTTGTTGGGGTGTTGACTCGTTGAGGTGTTGACTATGATCCAGCCGGCAGTCTACAAGTCACTTGGGATGTTCTCTAAGTGCCTACTGGCCTACTGAAGTGTTGACTGTGAGCTTACTATTGGTATGCATTATATGTGATGGAATGTGTGGTATATTAGGGAACTCACTAAGCTTTATGCTTATGTTTTAAAGTTAAAAGGTTTTTCATATTGTTTTAGTGAGAAAGGGAAGTGTAACGTCCTAATTTTCACAATAAATTTTTCATTTTCAATTTAAGATAAGTACCCAAATTCATACAGTTATAATTTTTGTACGTAAACAATATTAAAAATTAGAGTAATAAAAAAAAACAATGAGGTATCTCAATTCATAAAACTGATGATATGTGTGTACAGTCATGCCTTCGCCTTCCCACGATCCAAAGAAGTACTTGAAAACATTCAATCCACAAGTATAAGCACAAATCTAAGTGAGATCTCAAAAATACCACATACAACAATATACTTATAACGCATACAAATAATGGCCTTCAACATAAAGATTGTTCACCCCTGCCCTTCATCACAAAGTCGGTCCACCCCGAGTATCTTGTCCTTCAGCACATAGTTGCACCGCACTCAAGTCACAACATGATATGTCAATAAACGTAACAAATAGTCGAAAACAAACATGCAACTGAATAAACTAGTCTACTTGCTTAACAACACACTATAACATAACTACATCCTAACATACAGAGAACATATACTGTAATATATGGTATAGTGAGAAAACTTACCAAAATGAATGAGCTGAAAGACCAACACTCGAAGTCTCCCAAAGTCAGCTACACGAACCTCCTAAACCTGACATCAGTTAAACCTCAGTCTACAACTCAAAACCCTCAGTTTAACTAAAAATCAAACTGGTAAAAAAGTTAACGGTTAACAGTCAACAATCAATAGTTAATGGTTGAAAGTCAACGGTCAATGGTCGCGACAAGCCCAAGAACTAATCATGTCATGAATCGATATCTGACAAAATAGTTGCGAACAGATTCCTAGATTATGTCGCGAACCCCTTTATGATGTGTCATGGTTTCCGACCAAAGTCACACTTTCCATTAAGTGCTTAATCCTTACATATCAAGGCTCACAACATCATATTTGAACCTCTCAGGGGCCTTAATGTTTAAAGTTTTCAACTTTATCTATTTAGACAACTCCATAATCCAAGATCTTAAACCCTAAGTCCAATAATCTCTGAAAAAGGTCATAGTTGTGCATGGACTCAATGCAAACACATGCAAGCCCTTTTTCTCCAACATGAAAGGTCTACAAGCTTGATATAACACTAAGCTGCTTTGGAGTTCATCAAAGTCTAAGGGCACGTTTGTTTGGCATGATTCCTAAGGAATTAAAAGGAATTGGAAACTAAAATCATGGGGAAAACGTGTTTGGCTTATAGAATGAATTACAACTATCGATCGGTGCTGTTGTCCCGTTGTATTTTCTGTGGTTCGTCACTGTTCTTATTAGTTGCTGTATCGTTTCCATTTATAGTTAAGCCTCTCAAATCCTTCTATTTTTCTGCAACCAATTGTGTTTTACTATTGATATACAATTTTTGTATGTTCTTTCATCTTTGCTTGATAGAAAATAACATTATATATATATATATATATATATATATATATATATATATATATATATATATATATCAGTGCTATTGTACTTCATCTATGATTTCTTTGGTTAAAGTATCAAGAATTCTCTATACATGTGTACAGACTTGTAAACTTTTTGGGATTAGATTTACTGTTGGGATGTGAAATCATTGTTTTTATAAGTATGCACACCAAGTGTTTGTGCTTTTGCCTCTATGAAATCAATAACTACATTGCCTTTACCAAGGCTACGTGCAACATATATAACCTTCTGATTTGCCCATTCAGTCCACTCCTATAAATGGTTCTGAAGCTCATGTACCCATGGAACCAGTTATATAACTGTTTCATCTTTTTTAGCATGTGAGATCCATTTGTCATATGGGTTGGCTGAAAACTAGGATTGGAAGAAACACTAACATCATTTTGTTTTGGTAGGGTTGAAAGAGATAACTCATGTACAAATTTCAACATAGAATCTTTGGTAGTAGCAATCATCCTACATTACCAAAAAATAATAATACCCATAATAACCCTCTTACGTTGCTAACAACATCTGAAATTGAGTTATCTCGTTAAAACCCACCAAAACAAAAATGATGTTCACGTTTCTTTCAATCCTAGTTTTTCAGTTACCCGATATGACTAACGGATCTCGCATGTTAAAAAATATGAAACAACTATGAAACTAGTTCCAAGGGTACATGAGCTTCAGAACCAATGTAAATTCACAAATTGATGTTGACAGATTAGTTAGTTTTTTACGTTCATGTATTTTTAATTAGATAAGGTGACATACGTTAAATTTGGTCAACAGAAGTCAACAAGGGTCAACAAAAGTCAATTGTACGTATATTTGGTCAAAAAGGCGAAATGTGATTTTCATCACATCCCTAATGTATTATCGAATATTATAATGCTACGCATGCTATTTTGAAATCCATTATCGAGTAAACGCTTTTATTGCGATCAGTAAACTACGGTAATGTAGTATTTCGATATAACACACAAATATTACCGGGAATTGAGTAATGTTCATAACACGATGTTTACTTGTTCATAAATCCATAAACACGTTTTAAACATCATATGACCTGGTATTTAGTTGATATTCCGATGGTTATTCTGGAAAAATGTCATACATCAAGAAAACGTAATGTTATCACGTTTAACGCTCACATTTTATACAACGAATTTGAGAACGCCAATTTAATTATAAGTTGATAATATTATTGTTAATAATATTAAATAACAATATTTTTATTAGTTATTAAACCTTACCAATTTCTCAAATCCCACCACACTTTTATAAAAATGACAAACTTTTATAAAAAGGGCTAGGTTTTTTTAAAAACTATATGAGACAAATTATGTCTCTTCTCTCCCAACATATCTCCCCATATCCAACATCATCATATCATCTATATAATAAAGAAATCAAGAAACCGTACCATCAATATAATAATCCAAATGCCTTGATTATTTTAATCAAATGACCTTACATGAATAAAAAAATGGAGAAAACTTACCCTAAATTAAATATTCACAACACCTTATCTCTTACTTTCCCCATGCAAACCACCACCACCACTCTTCTCTCTCCCTCTCCTTCTATAAATTCAGCTAAGAGGCCTCCCTCCCCACCATTTCATCTTCAATCTCACTTCTATACTCTCTAAACTCTCCAAGAATTCTCTAGTTGATTCAAGGATTTTGACAAGTGTTTTTTTGCAAGTCTTTTCGTAAGTGTTCCTCCTAATTTTCAAGATTCACCACCATCCATCATCATCTTTTGGTTATTTTTACTCATAATCTTGAATCAAAAACCCTAGGCAAGATCTAGAAGCTCAAGGAGGTGTTGTCTTCCGAAGCTTGATTCCTACTTCTTTCTCACCATTTCTTGTCATCTTCTAGGGAAAGCACAAAAGGTGAGTTCATACCCCTCATTTTTATCTTTATCCAAGTTTTTAGGGAGAATACAAGTAAAAATGTTATCTACATGAATTAATGTTATTACCTAGTATTATGAACATTTAGGTGTAGTATGTTGTTTAAAATACAAACTTTTGAAAAATGAGTATAAACATGCTATATGTTCTTAAGAAAAAGTCATATAAAAAAACAAAACTATAAAAACTATAGTTTTTATGAGCATACTATGACTTTTCTAGCAAAAATGGTTATAACCAAGTTATTACACCATTTTTGTGGGATAAAAATCAAAATATGTTATTTTGGACATATGTTATGAAACTAGTTTTAAATACCAAGGATTTGGTTTTATAAAAAAGAAAACCTAAAATCGATCATTTTATGTAAAAATTAGAGTTTTCTAAAAAAAAATGGTCATAACCAGGTTATGGTACCATTTTTGTGAGATTTGACCTAAAATATGTTGTTTTAAACATTTAAGGTTAGCTTGACTTAAACTTCACCAAAAGGTAAAAATAAATTTTACAAAGTTTATAATTCAATATTTACCGTTTAGTGACGTAAAAAAGTCAAAAACTAGAAAACGGACTTTATCTTACTAATAGTTCATATCCTTGTGTTAGATGTATAATATATGTAGCTCATGAACATCTAAACATGTTAAATTATATATGTGTATATATAGGTACAACGAAATATTTCTAATTAACTATAATAGGTATAGTTTGTGGGTTACTAATACTATTATAACATTTTGGGACAAGACGAATAATTATATAAAAGTATATAATTGTTACTCACTATATTAATACTATGGAAAAGTGATATTTACACATACAAGGGTTTTCATTACACAAAACGTAATCTTGTTGAAACAATTATGTGAGACAAGGTTTTCACCGTACCTACCAGAGTACACACTAAAGTCCTGAATTATAACCAGAATCTCGGTAAGAGAGCGTGATACTCGTGTATAGATCTATACGGGACTGAAAATCCTGCACCTAAGCTGCTAGCTACAGCTAGACCGGCAGGTCTGGGGTGACAAATGTCTAATATTCCGACGCCTAAAGAACGTCGCCGCATGCCAACTTCGGTTTTAGCATGGTTGTAATAACTCATATGGGGAATCAATGATACATTTAGTTTACGGGGTAACATGCGTTCAAATGGTTTTATATAAGAATAAAACTACGTAATACTATTTTAATTATAGAAATACTTATACATTCTTGGTCTTATGGTTTTTAAGACTACAACTCATTTTTAAGGAAATATTGGATTTTCTGGGAACAAACACTATCATTTTACAAGGAAATAGTTACAGATTTTTTGCATACAAAACTCTTATGAACTCACCAACTTAATTGTTGACACTTTTCAAAACTACTTGTATTCTCAGGAAACGTTAAACAGGTAGTCACAAGGATTTTGAGGATGGGACGTTACGGCGTCGTACTATTCATTTTGTCATCATAATGTAATTGGTTTTGAAACATACAACTCTTGGAAACAATGTAACATTTTCAATTATATTTGTGATGGTTGTGTTTTCTTTGATCACTATTGTATATTATGTTGTGATACTCTTCATGAAGTCATCCACCCTAGACGTTTCCACCATCCTGGTTGGGGGCTGTGACAGATTGGTATAAGAGCAATTGTCTATAGCGAACTAAGTATATTCTTCCATGTAAGAAATACAACTATAGATACGGGGACTCATACCTCTGACAAAAAATTCTAACTTACAGTTATACTTTAGAATATAATAATATTATTATATAAAAGTATACATATACACCCGAAGGCAGTGTCGCAATCAAACAAACCAAGTACATCAGTGTTTAGGTTGGACACTATGAATAGACTTAGTATAACCTGTTGTCGAATTATGGGCATACATAGCCTGATCAACTACGCCTGACTAGGGTTTGACCGACACGTAACTAAGTGTGGGCATAGTGGATAACAATATAAAAACTCGAGTAAATCTACATAACAACACTTAATAATCTCGCCACGAGTCTACACTAACAGATTACTAGTATTAGTCACTATATTAGGAATCACATAGTGCACACACTTATACGCCCTTTTCGTTCTTGGACATGACTGGATTCCACCATGGAGACCCCTATTACGCCGCTATGGCAGCTAATGGTTGGATCTAGGAAGAACCAGAGGATATTCACGAGGAAGACCCTGAGGAGGATCCTGAAGAGGATTCTGAGGAGGAGTTAGACGATGAGATAGACATCAGGGGGATCATTTGTTGGATAAGGTGTCTAAGTCCATAACTATATTTGGTATGTACTTGACCCGATTTGGCATGGTCCATCTGGGTTGCATGGCATCGGAACAATTTGGATAGACTTTTGTGAGAAGAGGATATTTATGGTTTATTAATATATTATAAGTTCTAATATATTAATATGAATTATTTAATTAGTATTGATCAAGAATTAGTTTGGAATTAATTTTGTGATCAAAAGAAACTAATTAAATAAATGGGGATTGATTTTGGTAAATCATTCGTTCTTGTATAGTGGGCTTATGATCCATAGTTCTTCATGTTGGGCTAAACCCATGTGGTGACCCATGGATTCTCCATGGAGTCTAAAACCCATGGATCATGAGAGCTAGTCGATTTTCTATGCAAGATAATCTTCTCTCAAGTTATTCCAAAAGTTGGTGGTGTTGTGTGAAGCATTTGAGGCATCACATTTGGAGTGCTAGGTTCATAAAGTCTTAAGGAATCCAAGCAACAAGAAAGGTATGTCATTCTACTAGTTTTTTTATATTACATATACCCCATGATATGCTAATTTGGATGAAACCTTGGAAAAATGAAAGTTTGCATGTATAATAGAGAACACATAGATCCAATGTTTCTAGGGTTGCATGCACACCATAGGAGTGTTATAATGCTCAAAACCCATCAGTGGTATCAAATCCTAGGCTTGTTTTCAATTATACTTGATGCTACATGGTTTTCCAAAGTTGAAATTTTGCCATTTTTGCATCTGATTGCTCACCACGACATGACAGTCTTTACCACGACGTGGTGATACACCTGTGTACAAAATTTCAGGTTTTTGCTTGCTATTGGATGAGGATCACTACCCTAAACTGTTTTTTTGAACCTAGAAATTTGTTTTCCAAGAGGGTAATGTTCTTGCTTGTCCAATTGAAAGATAATTGTCAAAGTTTCAAGTTTTATATTAAGTTCATATGATTCTTGAAAATTGTTGATATGAATTATACATGCTTATGAGTTTTGTTAGATCATAGAAATTATTTGACATGCTTGTTTGTTTAATTGTTGATCTAACTGCATTTAATTGGACTCTATAACTTGTCCTCAAGTTATGGAATTCCAAAAGTTTTTTCATTAAAGTCATTAAAACTCATAAGTTATAGAAATGAAAGGTTTTGAATAGTTTCAAAAGTTGCCCTCAAGTTTTGGAATTTGTAAAGTCACTTTAGAAAACTTTAATTCCAATCCCTAAAATTTTAAATGTTTAAAATTCAACCCTTATACTTTATAGTATTATAAGTTAATAATATATATATATATATATATATATATATATATATATATATATATGTATAAGATCAAGTCAATCTTACCGTTAGTAGGCCTCATTCATGAAGTCGGTCTATAAGGTGGGTATAAGGTTGTTGCCTATAAAATGGCAGCTTAATGGGTGTCCACTCTCACCCACCGCTTCCTTGACTGGTGGAGGGTCGTTAGCCGAACGGGTAGGACAAGGACTATAGTTCTCATTAAATGTATAATGATAAATATAAAGTAACTAAACCTTTTATAAATTTCCAGTCTTAGTTACTTTAGGAAAATGTGAAATTGATGCTAACCCATGAAATTACACTCCCTGCCCTCCTGTTATGATCAGGAGTTAGCAATATATATTATTCTACACTCCCTGCCCTCTTGTTATGATCAGTTCCACATGACCTATCATATGAACAACGAGGAGGTCACACTTAGCAAACTTCAAGGACTTTTGAGGACTGCTGAAAGTAGTCTCAAAGGTAAGAATGTTGTTACCACTCCTACCACCGCCTCTGTTCTGGCAATCGGGCAAGGTAAAGGGAAAAAGAGGAAGACCCCTTCGAAGGGTACCAAGGGAACGTCTCTTGATGGCTCCTCTTCGAGTGGAACCAAAGGTGGCTCTGCCACTCCCTCCTCCAACCCGAATGATGCACAATGCTTCTACTATCAGGAAAAAAGGCACTGGAAGCGAAGCTTCCCCAAGTACTTACAAGATCTTAAGGATGGGAAAGTGAAACCCACCCATGCAGGTATTTACACTATATTGTCTAATAACTCACAACATACTAATTCTTGGGTCCTTGATACAGGGTGTGGAATTCACATTTGTTCTGATTTGCAGGGCCTAAAAGGAAGTGAGGATGTGGAGCATGGGAAGATAAACTTGATCATGGGGAATAGGAAAGTTTCACCTGTCACCAAGATTGGAGTTTATTCTTTATTGCTTAGTAGTGGATTAGTATTAGATTTGAATAAATGCTGTTACTCGTCTGAAATGGCGAGAAATATTATTTCTTTTCATGGTTTGTACAAACAAGGATTTACTTTTTCATTTGATAATGAATGTGGTGGTATTAATGCTTTTTATAATGGTGTTCTTTATTTTAAAGCATTACCTTGTAATGGTGTATATCAAACTGTGTCGGTTGTAGACAACTTAGGAAATAATGTATTGCATATCGATTCTTCCACTAGTTTGGATAAGGCATCCTTGTGGCATTGTCCTCTTGGACATGTCAACAAGAAGCGCATAGGCCAACTCCAAAAGGCTGGAGTCTTGGCGTCATTTGACTTAAAGTCAGATGATAGTTGCGAATCTTGTTTACTTGGAAAAATGACTAAGTCACCATTCACTGGTACTTGTGTTAGGGGTGAAGGTTTGTTGGACCTCATACACACTGATGTGTGTGGACCCTTCAGAACCGCCACAAGGGATGCTAACCGCTTCTATATGACTTTTATTGATGATTATAGTAGATATGGCAATGTATACTTAATCAAGCATAAGTCAGAAACCTTTGAGAAATTCAAAGAGTTTAAACAAGAAGTGGAGAATTAGTTGGGCAGGAAGATAAAGATGCTCCGATCCGATCGAGGTGGTGAGTACCTTAGTATCGAGTTCCTTAACTATCTTAAGGAATGTGGAATTGTTTCACAATTGACACCTCCTAGGACACCACAGCTGAACGGTGTGGCTGAGAGGCGCAATCGAACCTTATTAGACATGGTTCGTTCCATGATGAGTCGAGCTTCGTTACCAAACTCATTTTGGGGGTATGCCTTAGAGACTGATGCCCATATCCTTCATCTAGTCCATACCAAGAAGGTTGCCAAAACACCTCACGAGATATGGATTGGGAAAGTTCCTACTTTAGACCACATCAAGATTTGGGGTTGCAAGGCTTTTGTGAGGCGCGAGACTCACGATAAGCTCAAACCTCGAAGTGAGCGTTGTATTTTCATCGGCTACCCACATAAATCTTTTGGTTATCTCTTCTACAGACCAAGTAACAATGTTGTCTTCGTGGCGAGGAGAGGAGTCTTTCGTGAGAGAGAATTCATAAGCTAAGGAAACAATGAGAGGCAAATTGACCTTGATGAAATTGAAGAGTCAAGTGGTGAAGGAACCTCAAACACTAGCAATCAACCTGAGGAGGAAACTCCTGTTGAGACGATTGACGAGTCCGTACCTCTCAGGCGTTCCACAAGGGTTAGGAACACACCTGAGTTTTATAATGGTTTCCATATTACTACAGAAGGTGATGCATTTATCTGTGATAGTACACTGATAAATTTGGATGAACCTAACAGCTTCAAGGAAGCCATGACAGGCCCTGAATCTGCCAAATGGAAAGAGGCTATGGACAGCGAGATTCAGTCCATGTATTACAATCAAGTTTGGAACTTGGTTGACAATGTATCGGGTCGGGTGCAAATGGATCTTCAAGAAGAAGACCGACATGGATCGGAAAGTACACACTTATAAGGTGCGACTGGATGCGAAGGGCTTTACTCAAACTCCAGGAGTTGACTATGATGAGACCTTTGTTGGATTAGTGTCTAAGTCCATAACTATAATTGGTATGTACCTGACCCGATTGGCATGGTCCATTTGGGTTGCATGGCATCGGAACAATTTGGATAGACTTTTTTGAGAAAAGGATATTAATGATTTGTTAATATATTATAAGTTCTAATATATTAATATGAAATCATATTATTTAATTAGTATTGATCAAGAATTAATTTGGAATTAATTTTGTGATCAAAAGGAGACTAATTAAATATATGGGGATTGATTGTGTAAATCATTCATTCTTATATATGTGGGCTTATGATCCATAGTTCTTCATGTTGGGCTAAACCCTTAGATTAACCCATGGATACTCCATGGAGGTTTTAATTTAACCCATGGAGCATGGAGAATATGGAAGGACATGAGTTACATGGTATAACCCTAATAACCACAATATATAAGGACCCCATGGCTCAAGAAATCGGCACTAAGGTGTGTACACATGAGGGCTAGCCGATTTGAGCATAAAAACTTTTCTCTCAAGTTATTCCAAGTTGTTGGTGGTGTTGTGTGAACCATTTGGGGTGTCACACTTAAGGCACTAGGCTCTTAAGCTCCATGGAATCAAGCTACAACATCAAAAGGTATGTTATTCTACTAGATTATTGTAGTATAGTTACTTCTTATTATGCTAGTTAGGATGAAACCTTGGAATATCAAATATTTGCATGTATAATAGAGAAAACACAGATCCAAGGTTTATAGGGTTGTATGTACACCATAGGAGTGTTAGAATGCTCAAAACCCATCAGTGGTATCAGAGCCTAGGCTTGTTTTCTTTTATACTTGATGCAAATTGCTGAAAATCGAAGTTTGTATGTTGTCTGGACAGTTGACTCGCAGAGTCCATTAAGGGACTCGCCGAGTCCATTAAGGGAGTCGACGAGTCCATGCCTAAATTCATCCAACTCTTCGAGTTGGTTCATGCACTCGACGAGTTGGACCCTCTGACAGCATATCTTCGAGTTTTAAGGCTGCAATTGGTCTAGAATCATTACCTTAAACTGTTTTGGACTAATAAAACCTATTTTTGATGTGGTAATGATTATGGTAAACCAATTTCAAAGTTGTTATCAAAATTTCAAGTTTTATGTGTGTTTATGTAATTCTTGAAATTGTTGATATGATTGTTCATACACTTATGATTTTTGGTAGATCATAGGAATTATTTGCAAAAAAAATTATTTGTTAGTTAATTCTAAATCTAAATGTATTTTAATGGAGTCCATAATTTGTCCTCAAGTTATGGATTACCAAAAGTCATTTCTTTTAAAGATCCATTGAAATGCATAGGTTTCAAAATTTAAGAAACTTTTTGTTTTATGAACTCCATAACTTGTCCTCAAGTTATGGATGTTCAAGAGTCTCTTCATTAAAGTTTTTAAAACCTTAATTAAACTCATAAGTTATGAAATTTGTAAAGTCTCACACACACTTTAATTCCAAACCCTAGAGTTTTAAAAGTTAAAATTCAACCCTTATACTTTATAGTATTATAAGTTAATTATATATATATATATATATATATATATATATATATATATATATATATATATATATGTATAAGAGCAAGTTAGTCTTACCGTTAGTAGGCCTCATTCACGAAGTCGGTCTCCTATAAAATGACAGCTTAATGGGTGTCCACTCTCACCCACCGCTTCCTTGACTGGTGGAGGGTCGTTATCCGAACGGGCAGGACAAGGACTATAATTCTCCCTTCATTATAAGTATAATGATAAATATAAAGTAACTAAATCTTTTATAAATTCTCAATCTTAGTTACTTTAGGAAAATGTGAATTTGGTGCTAACCCTTGAAATTACACTTTGCACCTTGCTTAACTCGTTAGTGGAGCACGTGTGGTTAACCGGCATGCTAACTTGGATTTAACAAGGTAGGCAAAGGGTAACTTAATGTTTATCATAGGATCGGTGGAGCGCATGTGGTTAACCGGCACATCGATTAAGTGATAAATATTAAGGGTACCAAGTATATTTGCATGGTTATTCACACCTTGTTTTGTGATCCTCGGCATCCCAGTCACAAAACTTGAGAGGGCACAATCGAGATTGAAACATGCCATTGAAAAGTTCAATGAATCTCAAAAGATCTAGGAGTTTCAAAGCCAATTAAAAACCTAATAAATTATTTCGTTTTTCATGGTGGAAATTGGTGAATCGTCATTCACCTACCTTCAAATATTTTGTAGCTTGGATAACGGCATCCCTCTTCCAAGTTATAAAATATTGTGTTGGGTCCTAGCCTTAATATTTCATAGTGGGTGTTATATTAAGGACTTTAAATCAACTAACTTGAATTTCTCCCATCGTAAATGTCTGGTTCAAACAACTATGATCTTCCCAAATCTAATGGAACAAGCTTTCCTAATGAAGATGATGTCCCGTGGTTGGCTCATGGAAATCATACTTCACTTCCTCCACCTCCTCCAATTATTCTCCCTAACCCAGAAGTTCTTGAATAGGTCAAGGTCACTCAAGCCCTATTGGCAAGCAAGGTCTATGTGTGCTCACATCTTGGAGATGAAGTCACATATTGACAAGCCGGGAGAGTTGGGTGTCAAAGTTTTGAGAAAGTTGGTTGTTCAATCACTTTCTAAGTCACATAGTGAGTTTCCTTTGGGACTACTATGAAACAGACCATGACATGACCCTTAATGATCTTATCTATTTTCTAGGTGCTGCTGAATCAACAATGATTTGGAGCACTTGTAAAGCAAATTTGATTAGAAGATCAACTTCCCAAACTTCCATGGACATTGACAATTGTAACATTGAAAATCCAGAAAAGCTTTCTCTTCCTAATGGAAAGGAATCGGCCATAGTCAACTCGGTTGAGCAAATGGTAAAGAGAAAGGCTGAGTCTGAGACAGTCTCGTGTACCATTCCCAAAGAGTCCATATGCTTATATTTCCAAAGGAAGGGGCATTGGTTGCAAACCTGCCCTATTTACCTGAACGATCATAAGGTTGGTCAAGTCAAAAAGTTTGACTCAACTTCAGGTAAGTCCACTATCTAACTCTGTTAAGTTCCTATTTGGAGATTCTTATTACATGATGTGATTGGGTCACATGTTGAAGTTTTAAGAATAAAAAAAGGAGAGGAAGCTTAAAGAAGAGTAAGCTGATTCTGATCGCGAAGATGGATTTCGATCGCATGGTTCGGTGATCAGAATTTATGAGCTGTTGCTTAAGAGTTGTGATAGATTGCTTAGAAATAGATAATAACATAGTTTTCATATGCATTTGCATTGTAAGGATAAGTTTTTCCGCAAGTTTTAAATAAAAGTTTCATTTTTATTTATTTTAAATATCCTTACAGTGGCATTTGTGAAAAAAAAATTGTTGTTTATATGATTCCATTGATAGCAACATTGGAAAATGGATTTGATTATTTCGTTTGTGGTAGTGTCATAATTTACCAAATAAGGAAATATTCTCATCAACCAAGTTTCAGTTGGATAGGAACTTGGAATTATGCAAGTTGTATTGTATGGTGAATGAGAATTTTCATCTTTGGAAAATTAAGACTAGTTCCTTGTTCACATGTATATGTGAGTCAAGTGAAGGACTAAGGCATCGAGTACTCGTTCTTGTGCACTGGTCAAGTCCACCACAAAGATCGATAAGATTATTCGTCATGATTTACTAAGTTCAGTAAATATGGTTATACATACAAGTTTAAGTATAATTCTGAAACATTGGAAAAGTTTCGATGTATGGCAGAACAAATGAGAAAAATCAAATTTGGCAGAAAGATAAAAGTTTCTCAAATCTGAAAAGATGGGAGAGTACTTTAGTATCATGTTTTATGATCATCTTAATGATTATGAAACCATATCACAATTGATTCTCTAAGGACATATTAGTGCATTTGTTTGACTAAGAAGAAGAATCGCGAATTGTTGAATTGGTTAAATCAAAAGATGAATCATACTTAGTTCCAAAACAAGTCTTAGAGTCATACTCCAAGATTGTAATTTGAGTGACACATATTCAAGAAGGTTTATTAACACTTATCAAATGTAAGAGTAAAATGTGTCCTACTCTTGTACATGAAGTTGTGATGTTTTGGATAAAGCAGAGACCAACTTAGGCCAATTGTGTGAAGTGTTTGTCTTGATAAGAATCCGCACTATCTCTTGAATATTTGTTTGTCAAGCAATGGGTCTTGGAAAGAGAGTCTTATATGTCAAGAGGACAGTGGTAGTCTAAAAGATCTTGGAAGAGTCTAATCAAGAATAAAACTTGTAGTTTATCACTAGCACACGACTTGAGGTTTATAACCTTTCGTGTTGACATATTCCTATTTCTGTGCCCATTCTAGTTAAAGTTGGCTTTGCATATGAGTTCTGAGAGTTCTCAATTGGTTGCATAACAACTTGGAAGCAATGGCAGGCCCTTGTGCTGCCAGGTGGCAAGAAGTTAAGACTGCACAAGTTCAGTCCATATGAATTTGTCACTAACCGTGTCTTGTGATTATGGTTTTGACAAATTCACATGGAAAGGAACACATACACCATAAAATCTAAGTGTCATAAGGTTTCTCTCCGATTCATGAGAATGATGGTGAAGAAACGCTTTCACTAAGAGGTTTTAAGTAGATAGCAATTGTGATATTTGCATTCTCAAATTCGTTAGTGGAGCGTGTGTGGTTAACCGACACACTAACATGGACTTGTGAGAAATGGCAAAGGTCTAAACAATTGAGACTATGATTACAGCATCCCTTTTCATAGTTCTGAAATTGTTTAGACACACATGTGTGCTATCTAAGGAAAGGTGTATGATTTTGATAAAGTTTTATCAAAGCATCTCGTATCAGAAATCTGAACTTTGGTAAGAAAGTCAATAAAGTATTGATTTCTAGAAGTCCAGCTGATTTCTGAGTACATGTCAAAGCTAGTGGGAGCATAAGTGTTATGCTAATAATCATCATGCAAGTGGGAGTATGATAAGTATAATAAGTGGTTCAAGTTAGCAATGTTAATTATAGAAAACAAAAGTTTCAATTGGGAAAAGTTGTTTTGCTATAATTAAGGGAGAGGAAACTATACTTCATTTCAACTCTAAAAGATTAGATTGAGGTTTTAATCATCTTTAGTCAAGGATATATATGAATTTTATGTTGGAATGGCTCAACATGTGACAACCGTCACTTTCTGGTCAAGTCAAAGTCAAGAAAGTCAACAAGTCAATCTGGTCAACTCAACTAGTTCTAATATGTTAGGGATTACCTTATGTTTACTAATGTGTAACTCTAAATTTTAATGCAAAGTAACACTTGAAAGTTTCAAATGTTCAAAATCCTAAACCTTAATCCGTTTGAGGGGAGTAACAACTCTATAAAACACTATTACATACCCTTCGGGGGCGAAAAACACTCAAAATGGGTTGTAACTAAGCCTACGACCTTTATTCTGCAAAGAAAAAACATTAATAAAGGCCCCCGACAAAATCTCTCCCAAATCTCTTCAAGTATGTGAAATCTCTCCCAAATCTCTCTAAGTATGAGAAATCTCTCCAAGTATGTGAAATCTCTCCCAAATCTCTCTAAGTATGTGAAATCTCTCCCAAATCTCTCCAAGTATGTGAAATCTCTCCCAAATCTCTCTAAGTATGAGAAATCTCTCCAAGTATGTGAAATCTCTCCCAAATCTCTCCAAGTATGTGAAATCTCTCCCAAATCTCTCCAAGTATGTGAAATCTCTCCCAAATCTCTCTAAGTATGAGAAATCTCTCCAAGTATGTGAAATCTCTCCCAAATCTCTCTAAGTATGTGAAATCTCTCCAAATATGTGAAATCTCTCCCAAATCTCTCCAAGTATGTGAAATCTCTCCCAAATCTCTCTAAGTATGAGAAATAGTCTGAAACTCTCTTAGTCCGGAACCCTCTTGGTGCGGAACCCTCTTAGTCCGGAACCCTCTTGATCCGGAACCCTCTTAGTCTGGAACCCTCTTGGTCCGGACTCCTCTTGGTACGGAACCCTCTTAGTCCGGAATACCTTCTAAGGAACCAAAAGGCTTCTCACTTCGGATCCCCCTTAGTCCGGATTATCCTCCTGCTTCGGAACCCCCTTCTGACTCCGGAACACGTGGGGCGGTTCGGACCTCCAAGCTAAACCAGACAAACTCGCTCCTGACCTTGGATCCGAGAAGGAAGCTTCGGACCCTCGCAGCCTAATCCTCTCCTCCGGAAATTGGGTATTAGCTCCGGAATACTTAAAGGAGCTCCGGAAATTTTACTATGACTCCGGATTTCACCCCTTCACTCCGGATTTTTACCAATTTCGGACCTTTTAATGATTTTAAGTGATTTTTGCTCCGGAAAATTCCTCAGACTTTTATTTTTCAAATTTTAAACACTCCAAACTTATATTTTTATATATAAGACCCTATATTATTATATTTTAAACCACATTTTGAGAAAGGATCATAAACCAAAGACAATATCTATTGGGTGAGATATTGTGTGAGAGTGTTGATTTCCCATAGAGTGTGACACAAGCTATGCGCATACCCAATTAGGACAACCCCCAGTCACTATTCACCCCTACCTAGTCAACTATTTGTCCTCTCACATCTCTCCTCCAGCTGGTAACTTGATCAAAAGTTGGAAACTCCCATTTCTCCTTCCACTTTACTCACACTCTCACCAAGAAACAAACACTTCTCTCTCATTTCCCTCTCTAAGAACTCGAGACTCCAAGGCCGCCCTTGAACTTCTCACCCTCATTCAGTAAGTATTCTCATCCTACATTGAATATTCTTCACTCCTTCACTCAACTTATGAATCTCTCATAACCAATGTCACCATAATTGTTCTTAGATCTTCAACTCTCCAAGCTTCTATCAAGTGTTCTTGACTTAGAAACCCTTTCTCTTCAGCATACATCTAAGGAAATCACTCAAGGTGAGTTCATACCCCAACATTTTCATGTTTTCTTCAAGTTTTAGGGGGAGAATACAAGTTAACACACCTTAATATAACTCAAACTCATACTTCAGCTTTTCACAGAAAAGTTGAGTCCTATTCACGGACTGTTTTGACCAACTCAAACTTAATATATTTCAAAACTGTTTCATATGCATGTATTTCATGTTTATACCTTTCTAATGACTACTTGCACACCTCCATACGATTTTTCTACAATTTATGGCGAATTTTATAAAACTGCCTATCATATTCGAAACGAATTCGGACTAGTCTGTGAATATGAACATTTTCACATAAGTTAGACACTTCTAAAAATCATACTAAAAATTATGGATAAACTAGACACATTTTCTAAACTCTCAAAATTTACGGATTCAGTTTTCGACTTCGTATGTTTTTTTTATATAATTTTTCTAAAGCAGTTAAGAAATGTTAAAAACTAGTTCACAGCTTACAATCTTCATACCAGTTTGTAACATGTTGAGCAAAGTGTTTGTCTTTGATGACTATAAATTTACTTCCTAAATTGAAAGAGTCCTTTCACATTACAAACATACAAGATAAAACATAAGAAGCAATTTTATGCATTCTAAGCATGCTACACATAAACTCGTTAACGTAAGTTGTGAGACAATTCTCCAAATGTACTCTTAGAGTACGGGTTAAAATTCCTGCAAGTTATAACCAGAGTCTCTCGTAGGGAGAGCGTGATAATTGTGTATAGATATATATTGGGATTGACACCCCACACCTTGCTGCTAGCTACAGCGGGACCTGCAGGTCTACGGGTGACAAAAGTTATAACAAATTTTAACGTCTGAAAAATGTTGTAACAGGTCATCCGGTTGTAGTATGGTTATAGCGACTCACATAGGGAGTTAACATCACTTAAAGTTTACGGGAGATACTACTTTAAAAAGGAAAACAGAAAGGGGATTTATCTATTTAAAACTATATTCTTCGTTTATGTTACGAACACACACTCATGCATTCGTTCTTGGGATTTAAGACTACATAATATTTGATAAGGAAAATATTGGATTTTTCTTGTGTACACATTCCATTTTACAAATAAAGGAATTTCCAACACTTCAACCAAAAGCTTATGAACTCACCAACTTAATTGTTGACACTCTTTCAAAACTACTTGTTGTAACATCCCAAGTTCAGAAGCAAGAAGTTGAAGGGTGCAAAGTGTAATCTCGAAGAAGGGACTCGACGAGTAGGTACGCTTACTCGCCGAGTCGGAGCGGGTTTGGGTCGCGGTTTAAGTGGCCAACTCGCCGAGTCGGCGGCTTGGACTCGACGAGTTGGTGCTGGAATGAGAAAACCCTAATCTCGGGGGTTGCACCCTATTTAAAGGACTTTATTTCCTTCTCTCAGCTTCCTTATTGCCCTTGAGAACCATAAAAACCTAAGCTCGTGTGTGTGAGGCCTTTGGAGGGAGATTGAAGTGTGGAAGTTGTTTCTAGTGGAAGAAACTTGAAGATCAAAAAGGGCTTGCATCAAGAGAGTGGTGTAGATCCAGAATCTACTAAAGTTTGGGCACATCTTGGAGGTAATAAGTTGTTACCTTCACTCTTTTGCATCTAGATCTATTCATGTAGGAGATTTGGGGCCATTTTGGTGTGTTTAAGATCTATTTCGGGTTTGGAGCTTAGATCTGAAGTTGCTACTTCAGATCTAGACTTGTGTTGGTCTGGAATGTCATAAAGCATCAGTCAATGAGTTGTTGGTGAAGCCCCTTTTCCTTAAACCCTAGCCCTAGAGTGATTTTGGACCTTTAACCCCTTGGTTTCACGTAAAGTTTGCAACTTTACGAGGGAGTTATGCCCTAGAAGAGTGGATCTATAGTTTGGAGCCCCTGCATGGCTCAAAAAGCCTCTGTATGGATGAAGTACTGAAGGGACTCGGCGAGTCACATGGGTGGACTCGGCGAGTCACATGAAGATAGGCATGGACTCGGCGAGTTGAAGAACAACTCGGCGAGTCTGTTGAAGATTGCCTTGGACTCGGCGAGTCTGTTCTTGGACTCGGCGAGTCAGGTCGCAGAACCCCTAACCTCTTCTGGTTAAGACGCAGATCAGTGAGTCGAGGGGTGACTCAGTGAGTTGGACAGGATGGGACTCGGAGACCGTTGGACTCGACAAGTCTTGGGGTGACTCGGCGAGTGGAGTCGTGTTCTAAGAGTTTTCAGAGTATAAGGACTCGACGAGTCAACGGGTTGACTCGGCGAGTAGGGTCAGTCAGGGAGTTGACTTTGACTGAGGACTTTGACTTTGACCAATAGTTGACCAGTTTGACTTCCAAGGGTATTTTGGTAATTTTGGTTTTGGTCCTTTGGTAGTGTGCTGTGGTGAAGTTCGTGTCGGTGGCCGGAGCAGCTTGGTCGTATCTCTTCAGTCGGCAATTGCAGGTGAGTTATCCTCACTATATCGACAGGGTCTACGGCACCAAGGCCGGCCCTTTATCGGATGGAAATCCGGGTAGTGTTTGTTATGTTATTGCTTTGCTAGATCTGCATCCTGGTATTTAGGATGGTGTTATGTTAGTGACCTGGTTAAGGTCGGTACCCTGTATATAGGGTAATGTTATGCTAGTGACCGGTTAGGTCGGAATCCTGGTTAGGATGTTGATATGCTATGTGATCTGTTAGACTGATAGTCTGGTTAAGGATTTATTATGTGATTGATTGTTTTATGTGCACATGGTTGTTTGACGGGGGTTGGGTTGAGGCGGGTCCTGCTTTGTGCAGAAGGCCAACATACCCAGGGCGGACCGGATATTCTGAAGGCCCAGCGAGCGGTCCGGATAGGCTGAAGGCCCAAGAGGGCGGACCAGACGTGCTGAGGCTCGGAGAGTGGACCAGGCCGACTGAAGGCCCAGTGCGGGCGGACCAGTCATATTGTAGACTCAGAGAGTGGACCGGGTGGATTGAAGGCCCGGTGCGGGCGGACCAATCACACTGTAGACTCGATGTACATGGCTAGACTCGGAGGGTGGACCAGGTGGACTGAAGGCCCGGTGCGGGCGGACCAGTCACACAGTAGACCCGATGTGCATGGCTGTTCTATTTGTGATATGTTATGAGTATGATATGTGTGGTTGGTATTTTGGGGGTAACTCACTAAGCTTTCGGGCTTACAGTTTCAGTGTATTGTTTCAGGTACTTCAGGAGAACGTGGCAAAGCGAAGGCGTGATCGTACCGCTCCTCATGTTTTATGATTTATGTGATATGGTTCTGGGGGATACTCTGATGTTTAAACTATTTTGAAAATGAATTGTATGAACGTAATGGTTTTTGAATTATTTAAAATGTTTTAAATTGGCTCAAATTTTATGGGTGTTACACTTGTATTCTCAGGAAACCCGTGAAACAGGTAATCAACTGCTTTTGAGGATGGGACGCCAGACGTCAAATTAAACATTTTTGTCATCATAATGTAATTGATTTTGAAACATGTAAACTCATACTATGGTGTAACTTTTTCAATTATATTTATGATGGTTGTATTTACTATGCGCACTATTATACTCGTTGTTGTGATACTATACATGAAGTCCTCCACCCCTGAACGTTTCCGCCATCCTTGGTTTAGGGTGTGACACAACATAAGGAAATTCTATATATGAGTCCATTATTTGCGTTCTAAAATTCGATTATGATTACGACATCCCTTTTCATAATCTGAATTTTGAGAACATGGCAAATGGAAATAGAAATATTATAGCAAAAAGATTGGTCTAGTATCATGTCTTTATGTGAGACATCATGAATCGTGTCCCATATGCTTCGGATATAGGATCGATTGCATGTGTTATAATATTCATCCTTTCAAAATCTTCCAAATGCTCAGGGCATTAAGAAGGAAAAAATCTAAAATTGGATATGACTAAAATGAGTAAGCAATTGTCGAGGACAATCTAAGGGTTTTCAAAGATTGGTTGCTTAGTGACAGTTGGAAGTATAGTGTTAATATTGGAAGGACCATATTGACATATTCTGAAAGGAGGCAACTCTTGTTCAGAAGTGATAGTCAAAATATAACTATGGAAATGTCTCCATGGGTGGAAACTATTCAGTATGTGTAAGATTAGAAAACTTAATGCAAGAAGGATGTTCAAAGCAATGTACTTTGAATATGAGACTTCATTTCCATGGAGTTGATCTCCATTGGAATACTCTGTAATGTCTGTTGACAAGTCTTTGTGACTTTGTGCATAATCATTATAGAGGATCAATGCATATAAGTTTAAAATCTAACAGATTTCGGTAAATGGCAGGAATTTGGAATTCTTGCATTTGTGGTAAGGATTTGGGATTGTGAAATGAGAATCATTGGAATTATGTTTAATCGATCTATTTCACAAAGTAAAGATCATAGACAAACTTAGTGTGCATACTTGGTGTATGGCATAACTAATGTTTGGACAAACATAGTGTGAGTACTTGGTGTATGGCATGACTAGTGTTTAGAAAACATAGTGTACATGCTTGGAGCATGGGACAACTATTGTTTTAATTCAAGTATTAAAGTTGATAATTTGAAACAGTTTACAATGAATAATGTGTAATCAATATGGTGATAAATAAAAGGTGTTCTATTTATATTCATAAGTTCTGAGACCATATTGGATTCGATTATTCTTGTGTTTCACTTTGCATGTTTTGACTTCCAGAATAAATAGGTCATTCTTCCTGAATGACTAAGTTGTTCAAACCATCGACAGTCGATAATACGTTGGAAGTAGGAATTAAGGCAAGACTGTCATGAAGTTGGTTTGTAGATGTCCAAGGTATTGGACATAGCAAGAGTTGCCACAACATTCATGAGTGCTCATAAGTTATGAGTATTGGATTCAACCCACGCTCATTTGACTCACTTCATGGATTTTATCACGAGTGATCATGAGACGATAATATCTTATATTCTTCAAACCTAGAGATATGAGTTGTTTCCTATGAGTTGGTTATACATTGATTGTACGAAAACACATTGGTAACTCGATGTTATAAAACGTGCCTTTGTGTATGATTCAACAAGTAGTAGAACAAGCATATGAGTCGATGTTTATCCATTCCTTTTACCCTTAAAGGGATAAAAGCGATATCTATGGGCCCCTCGATGATTTAGTGATGACACCCCGAAGTGCTTGGCCAAGCCTGGACTGATTTGATTTGTTCAATTAGTCGGTCGTCACAAATCGGAAATCGGGAAGCAACAAATCGACAGAGAGAATGATTATAATCCATGTCTCAGTCCATATGATATCTAGAATGGAGGAATATATGATCCCTTATCTAATGGACGCGTCATTGATTGTTTCAGAGTTCGACAACAGCTTTTAATAGCTACGATTGCTAGTCGGGTTGCAGAGTTATACGCAATAATAGTTTTAGACTTATCCAAGTGGGAGACTGTTGGATTAATGTCTAAGTTCATAACTATAATTGGTATGTACTTGACCCGATTGGCATTGTCCATTTGGGTTGCATGGCATCGGAACAATTTGGATAGACTTTTGTGAGAAAAGGATATTAATGATTTGTTAATATATTATAAGTTCTAATATATTAATATGAAATCATATTATTTAATTAGTATTGATCAAGAATTAATTTGGAATTAATTTTGTGATCAAAAGGAGACTAATTAAATATATGGGGATTGATTGTGTAAATCATTCATTCTTATATATGTGGGATTATGATCCATAGTTCTTCATGTTGGGCTAAACCCATGGATACTCCATGGAGGTTTTAACCCATGGAGCATGGAGAATATGGAAAGACATGAGTTACATGGTGTAAACCTAATAGCTACAATATATAAGGACCCCATGGCTCAAGAAATCGGCACTAAGGTGTGTACACATGAGGGCTAGCCGATTTGAGCATAAGAAATTTTCTCTTAAGTTATTCCAAGTTGTTGGTGGTGTTGTGTGAACCATTTGAGATGTCACACTTGAGGCACTAGGCTCTTAAGCTCCATGGAAACAAGCTACAACATCAAAAGGTATGTCATTCTACTAGATTCTTATAGTATGGTTACTTCTTATTATGCTAGTTAGGATGAAACCTTGGAATATCAAATATTTGCATGTATAATAGAGAAAACATAGATCCAAGGTTTATAGGGTTACATGTACACAATAGGAGTGTTAGAATGCTCAAAACCCATCAACCTTCTCACCAGTAGCGAAGATTAAGTCTATTAGGGTTATGTTAGCCATTCCTACATTTCATGATTATGAAATATGGAAAATAGATGTCAAAACCGCTTTCCTTAATGGAAAGTTGGCTGGCGATGTTTACATGAGTCAGCCAGAGGGTTTTGTCGATGCAAAATACCCTAATAGAGTGTGTAAGCTTGAGAAATCCATTTATGGATTAAAACAAGCATCTTGCAGATGGAATCTTTGTTTCGATGAGAAAGTCAAAGAGTTTAGCTTTTCGAGGAACGAGGATGAGTCCTGTGTATATGTTAAACTAGTGGGAGTATAGTTAGCTTTTTGGTATTATATGTGGATGACATACTACTCATAGGAAATGACATCCCAACCTTGCAGGAGGTTAAGTCCTGGCTTGGGAAATGTTTCGCTATGAAGGACCTTGGAGAAGCTGCCTATATCCTAGGGATAAGGATGTTGAGAGATAGGAGTAAGAGACTAATTGGACTTAGTCAGAGTACCTACTTTGATAAGGTGCTGAATAGATTCAGCATGCAGGATTCCAAGAAAGGTGACTTACCGATCCAAAGTAACACCAAACTGAGTAAGACTCAGAGCCCGAGTATAGAGGCTGAGATAGCTGAGATGAGTCGAGTACCATATGCTTCCGCTGTAGGCTCGATCATGTATGCTATGACTTGTACCCGCCCTGATGTGGCCTTTGCTTTGAGCATGGTCAGCAAAAATCAAGGGAATCCTAGCAAGGCTCACTGGACTGCGGTAAAGAACATTCTCAAATACCTGCGGAGGTTTAAGGACTGGGTCCTTACCCTTGGTAGGAGTGATGACTTGAGAGTAGTGGGGTATAGTGATGCCAGCTTTCAAACAGACAGGGATAATTTCCGCTCTCAGTCGGGCTGGGTCTTTACCCTAAATGGAGGAACAATTACTTGGAAAAGTTCCAAGCAGGAGACAGTATCTGATTCAATTTGCAAATCAGAGTATATAGCAGCAAGCGAGGCGGCGAAGGAGGCAATATGGATGAAGAACTTCATTGGAGACCTTGGAGTTGTACCAGCTATTAAGGAGCCTATGGATATTTTCTATGATAACGAGAGTGAAGTTGCCTTAGCCAACGAACCAAGGGATCATGGTAGATCCAGGCACATCGATAGAAAATACCACTTCATTAGACATCGAATAGAAGGACTTCTCGCGGCAAAGAGGGTATCATCGGATGAGAACGCAGTAGATCCCCTCACGAAGGGACTGTGTAGGGTTAAGCATTTACAGCATGCGCGGTGCATTGGGCTGAAGGATGATATTAGTTTTAGTAATTAGATAGCTTTCGAAACTTGTAATAGTTGAAATGTAATTGACATTTGATGTTTAAATAAAAGATGTTTTTATTTACTAGTATGGTACTGTGTTGTGTCAATCTTTTACTATTATTTCATTTTGCATGTTTTGACTTCCAAAATAATTATATTATTCAAACTATCCACAGTCGATCATACTTTGGAAGTAGGTATTGAAATAAGACTGTCGTGAATTGGGTTTGTAGATTTGTCTAAATTGTATTAGACATAGCAATTGTTGCTGCGACATTCATGAGTGCTCATAAGTTCTGAGTATTGGAATCAACCCACGCTCACTTGTATCACTTCATGGAATTTATCTCGAGTGATCGTGAGACGGTAATATCATACAAGTCTTCAAACCAAGAGATATGAGTTATTGACTGTGAGTTGGTTATACATTGATAGTACAAAAATGCATCAGTAACATAATGTTATAAAACGTGCTGTTGTGTACAATTTGATGATTAGTCAATACAAGCATATGAGTCAAAGTTTATCTATTCCTTTTAGTCCTAGGAGGATTAGAAGCGATATCTTGGGCCCCTCGATGATTTTGTTTTGACTTATGTGTCGGGCCCGGTCAGAACTGAATTGATATGTTCGATTAAGTTCTATGTCAAACAAATCGGAAATCAGGAAACAAACTGTTGGACAATAAGTACGACGTTGTTCCATGTATTTGTCCGACTGGTATCTTAGGAACAGAGGAGTATATGATCACTTATTTAAAATGGCACAATCTAGTTCCACGAGACTTTTAAGAGCTACGATTGCTGGCCAGATCCTGAAGTCATACTTGCAGCTATAGTTATTAGACTTATCCAAGTGGGAGACTGTTGGATAAGGTGTCTAAGTCCATAACTATATTTGGTATGTACTTGACCCGATTTGGCATGGTCCATTTGGGTTGCATGGCATCAGAACAATTTGGATAGACTTTTGTGAGAAAAGGATACTTATGGTTTATTAATATATTATAAGTACTAATAAATTAATATGAGTTATTTAATTAGTATTGATCAAGAATTAGTTTGGAATTAATTTTGTGATCAAAAGAAACTAATTAAATAAATGGGGATTGATTTGGTAAATCATTCATTCTTGTATAGTGGGCTTATGATCCATAGTTCTTCATGTTGGGATAAACCCATGTGGTGACCCATGGATGCTCCATGGAATCTAAAACCCATGGATCATGAGGAATGTGGAAAGGCATGAATTACATGGTGTAACCCTAATATGCACACTATATAAAGAAGCCTCACTATAGCAAAATCGGCACTTAAGTGATACAAGTGAGGGCTAGCCGATTTTGTGTGCAAGATAATTTCTCTCAAGTTATTCCAAAAAATGGTGGTGCTGTGTGAAGCATTTGAGGCATCACATTTGGGGTGCTAGGATCACAAAGTCTTAAGGAATCCAAGCAACAAGAAAGGTATGTCATTCTACTAGTTTTTTTTTATATTACATATACCCGATGATATGCTAGTTAGGATGAAACCTTGGAACAATGAAAGTTTGCATGTATAATAGAGAAAACATGGATCCAAGGTTTCTAGGGTTGCATGCACACCATAGGAGTGTTAGAATGCTCAAAACCCATCATCATTGACAAGCCTTATCCCATAGGGGCATAGATGAGCCCCTTCCACGTCCCTCTTTTCAGGATGCGCCTCTACTATGGGGAAGACAGCTACACTCATGAGTGACCAGGTGGACACTACGACCCATGTACACTCCTTAGATGAGAGGGTGGCGGGCATGGAGCGACAAGCCCTAACAGCTGAGACTAGAGCAACGTCCACAGAGAAAAGGGTAGAAGAAGCTACTCGTGAGATGAGCGAGATGGCTCGACATTTTGTACGCTATTTTGGCATCTGATAGATAGGTTAGCCTATTGAGGTAATGCCACCCAGGCAAAGTGCAAGTCTCCGTTCAGGACCAACCCCACCACTAACACGAACTCAAATACCAACATCAATGGATGCGACTGCAATTGAAGAAATGATCGCACAAAGGGTGGTGATTACCGTAGCAAACTTTAATATTGAACGGCATGAAGGATCAGGACACAATAACCACAGCTCTCACAGTGACAACCGAGGAAACTCCTGGATTTGCTCATACAAGGTCTTTTCCAAGTATAAACCCAAAAACTTCTATAGCAACGGGGGAGTGATCTAACTAACATGCTGGTTCGAGAATATTGAATCAGTGTTTGAGATCAGCTCATGTACGAACGAGTGCAAGGTGAAATTCGCTGCCTGTACATTCATAGACTTCGCCCTGTCATGGTGGAATGGCCATGTAAAGATTATGGGTCTCAATACTGCGAACACCATGAGTTGGGAAGAGATGAAAGTCATGATGATAGAGGAATACTGTCCGAGGAGTGAGATGCACGTCTTATAACAAGAACTCTGGAATCTCACCATGAAGGATTCTGAGATAGCATCTTACACCAACCACTTCAATTATTTGGCTGTCTTGTGCCCAAGAATGGTTACTCCTGAGTACAAAAAGATAGAAAGATAGATTTGGGGTCTTACCCCACAAATCCAAGGGATGGTCATTTCTTCTCGACCAACCACCTTTGACAGCGCAAAGCGCATCGCTCATCAATTGACTAACCAAGGCATCTGCCACAGAACAATGGTTCAGAAAACCGACCCTCCCAAAGGGAGAGATAGCAAGAGGAAATTTTGGGATAAAAAGAAGAAAATACCCTAATAGGGTCCCCAGAAGAAACATGGGACAGTGGCAGTTGTCGCCGCTATCACACCTACATCCACCAACCAAACAAAACAATACTCTGGGAACCTCCCAAAATGTGACAAGTTTCCCTATCACCATACCGGCACCTGTAGGGAGATGTATTGCTCTAATTTCAGAAAAAAGGGGCACACTACCAAGTTCTATAGGGCCCCAACCCAATGGCCAACCAAACTTCCAACTCAGGAGCAACCCGTTCTTGCTATAGATGTGGAGAGGCAGGACACTTCAAGAAGGACTGCCGAAAAACAAAGAATCCAGGTCGAGGAGGACAAGGCACGGCGTTGACCATGGGAACAAGAGAAGCAATGCAGGAGCCCACCATTGTAACTGGTACGTTCCCTGTCAATAACTCCTATGCCTACATACTTTTCGATAGTGGTTCCGAGAAAAGTTTTGTTAGTCATAAGTTCAAACAACTACTAAATCAGAACCCATAAACACTTCAGGAAATCTATACGGTAGAGATGGATAACTGGCGAACCGAAAACACCAAAGAAATTTACCTAAATTGCACCCAAACACTAAACGACCATGCCTTCCAAATCAATCTCATGCCAATGGCTATTGGGAGCTTCGATGTAATAGTCGTCATGTATTAGCTAACCACTCAGCGCGTTGACATCATGTGCCACGAGAAAGCCGTCTGACTCAAACAACCAAACAACATAAACCTCGTGGTATACGGTGACAAACAAAGCAAGGGCCTCCGAATCATCTCGTGCATCAAGGCGCAAAAGTACTTGCACAAGAAGTGTTATACATTTCTAGCACACATAGTGGACCAGAAGAAAGAGGTGAAGGAAATCATGGACATACCAGAAGTCTGTGAATTTCCTTATGTGTTTCCAAAAGACCTCCCGGGTTTACCACCTGTACGAAAAGTCGAGTTTAAAATCGACTTAATCCCAGAAGCAGCCCCCGTAGCAAATTCTCCATACAGATTGGCCCCGGCGGAAATGAAATAATTGTCTAGTCAACTACACGAATTATTAGATAAGGGATTAATTAGACCAAGCTTCTCATCTTGGGGAGCGCCAGTCTTATTCGTGAAGAAGAAAGATAGATCCTTTAGAATGTATATTGACTATCGGGAACTGAACAAGCTGACCGTCAAGAACCGGTACCCGCTACCCAGGATCGATGATCTGTTCGACCAATTACAAGGATCCGATTACTTCTCAAAGATCGATTTGCAATTGGGGTACCACCAACTTAGATTTCAGGAAGAAGATGTCCCAAAAACGGCATTCAGAACACGATATGGCACTACGTGTTTATAATAATGTGATTAGGGTTGACCAATGCTCCAACAGTATTCATGGACCTCATGAATCACATATGTAGACCATACCTAGACAAATTCGTGATCGTATTCATCGATGATATATTGATATATTCACGAAGTGAGGAGGAGCATAGGCAACACTTGCGATCAATACTAGAATTACTACGAGAAGAGAAACCTTATGCAAAGTTCTCAAAGTGCGAGTTCTAGTTACGGAAGGTAGACTTCCTAGGACATGTAGTCAGCAAAGAAGGAATACATGTTGACCCATCCAAGATAAAGGCATCAGAGATCTGGAAGGCACCAAGGACGCTAACAGACATATGCTAGTTCTTGGGTCTTGCGCGTTACTATCGGAGATTCATCAAGAACTTCTCCAAGTTAGCTAAACCCCTCACAACATTAAACCAAAAAGGGGTGATTTTTTACTAGAGAAACAAACAAGAGGATGCCTTTCAGACATTGAAGCAAGCGTTGTGTAGCGCACCAATCATATCCCTTTCGGAAGGCACAGAGGACTTCGTCGTGTATTGAGACACCTCGAATCAAGGGTTGGGATGCATACTCATGCAAAGAGGAAAGGTCATCGCTTATGCTTCTAGGCAACTCAAAACACACGAAGTCAACTACACAACCCACGATCTTGAGCTTGGAGCCGTAGTCTTCGCCCTAAAGATTTGGAGACACTACCTGTACGACACTAAGTGTATGGTATTTACGGACCACAAGAGCCTTCAACACATCCTCAACCAGAAAGAGATTAACATGAGGCAGCGAAGATGGGTTGAATTTTTAAACGATTACGAATGTGATATTCGTTACCACCCGGGCAAGGCAACCGTCGTAGCAGATACCTTAAGCCGGAAAGAATACTCTGGAAGTCAAATAAAATTGTTAACAATGACCATACACTCACACCTACCCACACAAATCAATAATGCTCAGCTTGAGGCCCTGAAAACGGAAAACGCCCCAAACGAAGTATTGCGTGGAATAGATAAGAATTTTGAGCTCAAAGATGACGGAATTCAGTATTTCATGAGTCGAATCTAGACACCAAAGTTCGACGATCTTAGGGATTTGATCATGAATGAGGCACACAATAAAAAATAATCCATTCACCCTGGGGCAGACAAGATGTACCAGGACCTGAAAAGGTTGTATTGGTGGCCAAATATGAAAGCAGAGATTGCCACTTACGTAGGTAAGTGCCTAACCTGTGCTAAGGTCAAAGTAGAATACCAAAAGCCCTCTGGGCTACTACAACAACAAAAAATACGTGAGTGGAAGTGGGAGTGGATTACCATGGACTTCATAACAAAGTTGACCAAGATTGTGGGTGAACACAATACCATTTGGGTGATCGTAGACAGACAAACCAAAACCGCGCACTTCCTACCAATCAAAGAGACGAAAAATATGGAAAAGCTGACAAAAACGTATCTCAAGGACATCGTAAGACTGCATGGTGTGACATTGTCCATAATCTCAGGTAGGGACAGCCGGTTTACTTCACATTTTTGGCAATATTGCAACAATCCTTGGGGACCCGACTCGATATGAGTACAACCTACCATCCACAAAAAGATGGTGAGAGTGAGCGAACCATTCAAACACTGGAAGATATGCTTCGTGATGGACTTTGGCAAAGCATAGGACGCTCACCTACCGCTGATTGAGTTCTCTTATAACAATAGCTACCACGCCAGCATAAAAGTCGCCCCGTTTGAGGCACTATACGGACGTAAGTACAAATCACCATTATGTTGGGCTGAAGTTGGAGACACCCAACTGGTTAAGGGTCATGCGACCAATAGCACCCTCCTTGACCCAAAGATCATACGGGAAACAACAGAGAAAATCATTTAGATATGAGAACGAATGAAACCATTCTGAGATCAAAAAAAGAGCTACGCCGACAGGAGGCGCTAGCCTTTGGAGTTTCAGGATTGGCGACTGAGTACTGTTAAAAGTATCACCATGTAAAGAGATGATATGTTTTGGAAAATGAGATAAACTCAATCCACGGTATATAAGACCTTTCGAAATCCTTGCAAGGATAGGCCATGTAGCCTACAAGCTCCGACTACCAAAATAACTTAGCAATATACATCCCATATTTAACGTGTCAAACGTCAAGAAATGTCTATCTGACGAAACTCTTGTCATTCCGTTAGACAAGATCGAGGTTAATGAAAGCTTAAATTTCATTGAAGAACTGGTCGAAATCATGGATATGGAGGTCAAACAAATGAAACAAAGTCGCATTCCAATAGTGAAGCTCCGTTGGAACGCTAAGTGGGTACCTGAGCACAATTGGGAGCGTGAGGATCAAATGACACACAAGTATCCCCATCTTTTCCCAAATCCCTAAGAACCCGATAGCCAATACTAATTTCGGGATGAAATTCATTTCAATGGGGGGATGATGTGACATCCGTCAAATTTGGTCAACAAAAGTTAACAAGGGTCAACAAAAGTCAATTGTGCGTATATTAGGTCAAAAAGGTGAAATGTGATTTTCGTAAGATCCCTAATGTGTTATTGGATATTATAATGCTACACACGCTATTTTGAAATCCATTATCAAGTAAACGCTTTTATTGCGATTAGTAAACTACGGTAATGTAGTAATTCGATAAAATACACAAATATTAACGGGAATTGGGTAATGTTCATAACACGAGGTTTACTTGTTCATAAATCCGTAAACACGTTTTAAACATCATATGACCTAGTTTTTAGTTGATATTCCGGTGGTTATTCTGGAAAAAGGTCATACATCAAGAAAACAAAATATTATTACGTGTAATGCTCACATTTTATACAACGAATTTGAGAAAACCAATTTAATTATAAGGTGTTAATATTATTGTTAATAATATTAAATAACAATATTTTTAATAGTTATTAAACCTTACCAATTTCTCAAATCCCACCACACTTTTATAAAAATGACAAACTTTTATAAAAAGGGCTAGGTTTATATAAAAACTATATGAGACAAATTATGTCTCTTCTCTCCCAACATATCTCCCCATATTCAACATCATCATATCATCTATATAATAAAGAAATCAAGAAACCATACCATGAATATAATAATCCAAATACCTTACTTGATTATTTTAATCAAACGACCTTACATGAATAAGAAAAATGGAGAAAGCTTACCCTAAATTAAATATTCACAAGACCTTACCTCTTCCTTTCCCCATGCAAACCACCACCACTCTTCTCTCTCCCTCTCCTTCTATAAATTCCGCCAGGAGGCCTCCATCCCCATCATTTCATCTTCAATCTAACTTCTATACTCTCTAAACTCTCCAAGAATTCTCTAGTTGATTCAAGGCTTTTGACAAGTGTTTTTTTGAAAGTCTATTGGTAAGTTTTCCTCCTAATTTTTTAGATTCACCACCATCCATCATCATCTTTTGGTTATTTTTACTCATAATATTGAATCAGAAACCCCAAGCAAAAGATCTTGAAGCTCAAGGAGGTGTTATCTTCCAAAGCTTGATTCCTACTTCATCTTTCTCACCATTTCTTGCCATATTCTAGCGAAAGCAAAAAATGTGAGTTCATACACTACATTTTCATCTTTATCCAAGTTTTAGGGGTAAAATACAAGTAAACTTGTATAATTGTACAAGTTGTTATACATGCTTTACTTTCATATTGTGTAAAAATGTTATCTACATGAGATAATGTTATTACCTAGTATTATGAACATTTAGGTGTAGTATGTTGTTTAAAATACAAATTTATGAAAAATGAGTATAAACATGCTATATGGTCTTAAGAAAAAGTTATATAAAAAAACAAAACTATAAAAACTATGATTTTTATGAGCATAATATGACTTTTCTAGCAAAAATGGTTATAACCAAGTCATTACACAATTTTTGTGGGATATGAATCAAAATATGTTATTTTCGACATATGTTATGAAACCAGTTTTAAATACCAAGAATTTGATTTTACAAAAAGAAAACCTAAAAATCGATCATTTTATGTAAAAATTAGGGTTTTCTAACAAAAATTGTCATAACCAGGTAATGGTACCATTTTTGTGAGATTTGACCTAAAATATGTTGTTTTAAACATATAAGGTTAGCTTGACTTAAACTTCACGAAAAGGTAAAAAATAAATTTTACGAAGTTTATAATTCAATATTTGCCGTTTGGTGACGTAAAAATGTCAAAAACTAGAAAACTGACTTTATCTTACTAATAGTTCATATACTTGTGTTAGATCTATAATATATGTTATTCATGAACATCTAAACATGTTAACTTATATATATGTCTATATATAGGTACACCGAAATATTTATAATAAACTATAATAGGTATAGTTTATGAGTCATTAATCCTATTATAACATTTTGGGGCAAGACGAATAATTATATAAAAGTATATAATTGTTACTGTAACACCGGGTTCATGGTATGATTTTATTTAAGTCTTTTATCTTAATTTTGCCACGAACTCGGCGAGTCTGCGTCCCGACTCGCCGAGTAGCAGCAGGGTGGACACGGGATTTGAGCGGTGAACTCGGCGAGTCGATGCATGGACTCAGCGAGTCCACCTGTCTGGATGAAGCTCTATTTTCAGACATTTCACCCTATGTTACCCATTCAAAAACACCAATTTCGTCCCATTCTCTTCCAGAAGAACTGTAGAGCGAAACCCTAGCCCATTTTGATCCTTGTGAGTGATTTTGGCTTGGTGAAGGAAGCTTGAAGCTTAAGAGAAGAAGGAGGAAGTTGGAGGGTGCAAGGAAGTGTGGTAGATCCGAAATCTACCCTGGGAGAAGCTCCTAACCAGCCGGAGGGATTACCGGTGCGGCAACCAGGCGTAGTCTGAGCAGGTTTTCGGCAGCTACTCTCGAGGTGAGTTTCCTTCCAGTAGGGACGGGTCTAAGGCACCAAGGCCGGCCCGTATAGACGATATGTTAGTATCGGAGTGTGGGCGGAGCCCGTATCTCATAGCTGAGTTTGATTGTGATATATGCCAGTATGATAGAATTGCTTATACTTGTTGTCTGTGTGATACTTGTATGTTATGGTTTAGTAGCGGAGTGTGGGCGAGGCCCGTATCTCCCTGGATAGCAGAGTGTGGGCGAGGCCCGTATCTCCTAGCTAGTAGAGTGTGGGCGAGGCCCGTATCTCTAATGGGTGTGGGCGAGGCCCGTATCTCTTAGCTGTTCATTATACGATTGCATGGTATGTGGCATTATGGGGGAACTCACTAAGCTTCGTGCTTACGTTTTATAGTTTTGTTTTCAGGTACCTCTTCAGCTAGAGGACAGGAGCCGGCGCGGTAGCGGCATGTCACACACTCTCATGTTTTCCGCACTATGGATTTTCTGGGATGTACTCTGAATATTTTTACTATGATGTTACCGGTTCTCAGACATAAATTAATATTATGAATGTTTTGTAACGATGTTTTTATGAATTAACCTAATTTAAAAATGAAATTTTTAGCTGGTATTTTTGGGATGTTACAAGTTGGTATCAGAGCCCTGGTTTGAGGGATTCGGACACACCTTCGGGGGTGTCTGGACTCAAATCGAGGGATTAAAAGATTTTTATAAAGAAATGATTTTCTAAAGACTAAGTAAAAGGGGTTTCTAAAAAGAAAAAAAAAAGTGTGTGATGTGCGCGACCGGCCGAGCTCAAGTAAGTTTTCCCCAAAGTGCCCATACAAGTTTACGTTATGATTATCAGTTCAGTTTCAGTAGAACAGCATGCTAGAATAGGACTAAGGATCTAGGAATGATGCCTTATGTGCCTGCTTTATGTGTTTCGGCTTTTTGAGAATTGCATGCTAGTACAGATCAGTCAGTATGATAGCCAGAGTAGTATATACTTGATTATGTGTACTCAATGCCCGAATGCTGCTTGCTTTGTGCTATTAGGAGTTCTAGTCGTCTTTCACTAACTAGTGAGCGAATATGCTAAGTTACATATTGCAAGGATTAAATAATTTCAGAAGGTTGGGTCTAGCCCTATTTCGCAGCTCTTGTTTGAGTCCAACCGTTGTAGGGTAGGACCTCTCATTCGAATAATTATCTAGTCTGAGTAATATGTAATAGTATTCGCAAGCTAGTTAGGGAAAGAAAGCAGGGACTTCTTGTGCAGCTGATGGCAGAGAGTGGAATGGCGATTACTTAGGGTAAGCCTAGGGCGAGAGTAGCACGAGAACCGCAGTATTAGTAGAAAGGACTTGGTTGAGTTGAGGCAATTCTTGAGGAAAGTACGGATATACGTGGAAGGTAGTATGGGCCCGTACTACTGAAAGCGGAGGATCCGTACTCGATTCAAAAAGGGCCGAGGCGAGACCGGGGACTAGTGGTATGTATGTGAGACTCGTTAGTGGAATATGGTATGATGGTGGTTATGCTATGTTTTGCAGTATGGTGACCACACGACAGGGAGCGGGAGGCTCAGGATCAGGATCGGGTTCGGGTTTAGGGTCCGAACCAGTTGATGAGGGTCTACGCGAGTTCATTGCGTCAGAGATTACCAGGGGCATGCTTGATTCGACTCCCATCATCTTCGGGTCGATCAAGGAGGGTATTGTAGAATTGATGGAGGATCGTCTCAGGGCGTTCAGGAGTGATATGGCGGCTAGCCAGTCAGGACCACGCACACTGTCCTTTAAGGACTTCCGGGGTAGTGGTGCATCAGATTTCCATGGGGCGAAGGACCCCATTGCTGCCAGACGATAGATTGCAGACCTTGAGTCTGCACAGCTGATCAGCTTCTGCCCCGAGGGGTCGAAGGTACGATTTGCAGCAGGGTGTCTACGTGACAGAGCTAGAGATTGGTGGGAGTCTGTTTGTGACTCTTTGGGAGCCGCGGCCATTGAGGCTATGACATGGCCGGACTTTGTGACACGATTCAGGGCGGAATTCGCGCCTGCGGTGGAGCTCCAGCAGTTGGCACGGGAGTTCTTGGATATGAGGCAGACGACAGAGACAGTGGCGGAGATCACTGCCAAGTTCCGGGAGAGGGCGTTATTGGTGCCCCAGTATGCAGGTGATGAGGATATGAGGAGGACCCGCTACCATGACATGCTGCGAGCCGACATTCGGGAGCATGTCAGTTTTTCATCTTGCCCTACCCTGGATTCTATGATTGCTAGGGCGAGGGAGAGGGAGATAGATCTGGAGCACATCCGGAAGAGGAAGGCAGAGGAGGGACAGACGATAGGGGCTTCGGGAAAGAAGCCCAAGGGATCAGATGGTAGGCCGAAAGGCCATTCAGGACCGGGCCGCTGCAGGAAGTGCGGCAGATCACACGAGGGAGCGTGTAGATCAGGATCGACACGCTGCTACAGGTGCGGCAAGACGGGACACTTCAGCAGGGATTGTACTGCCCCTGCTCCGGTTATTCAGACATCTGAGTTGCTGTGTTTCCACTGCAACCAGAGGGGCCACAAGAGGGCCAACTGCCCCCAGTTGACAGCAGCAGCGCCAGTACAGGCGCCAGCTCCAGCGTCCCTGCGGATTACAGATGGCCGGCAGGGCAAGGCAGAGGCTCCGGTGGTGAGGAGCCGGGCATTTCAGCTGACAGCCGAGGAGGCACGCGCTGCACCCGATGTGGTGACGGGTATGATTCTTTCCCTCTGACCTATTTATATGAGATTTATGATATTGATATGTGCTCTGTGTATATACGTTTAGGATCGTTCCATGTGAACGGTATTCCAGTCCAGGTGCTGTTTGATTCGGGGGCTACCCGATCCTTTGTTTCTCTTGCACTTAGCAAGAAGTTTCCTGAGTCCTCGGGCATGTTGGATTGCCCTTTAGAGGTCGAGATTGCGGACGACCGGTCGGTGCGAGCATCAGAAGTCTTCCGAGATTGTGTGTTAAGGTTGTTCGAAGAGCGGTATTTGGTTGACCTAGTTCCCATTCCATTGCGGGGAAACAAGGTCATTATTGGTATGGATTGGCTGAGTCCCAATGGGGCAGTGATAGATTGTGCGCAACAGTTAGTACGAGTCAGAGCCCCAAGTGGGGGAGAGTTAGTAATTCAGGGTGAGAGATCACAGCGAGGGCCAGCCTTCTGTTCGGCAGCGAGGGCAAGGCGTTACCTTCAGCAGGGTTGCGCAGGATATGTCGCATATGCCATGGACACCCGGGAGGCGGGTAAGGCGACGGTGGGCGATGTGCCCGTAGTACGAGAGTTCGCGGATGTATTCCCCGAGGAGCTGCCTGGGATACCTCCAGAGCGACAGGTGGAGTTTAGGATCGACCTAGTCCCTGGTGCGGCTCCGATAGCCAAGGCGCCGTATCGGTTGGCTCCTCCTGAGATGCAGGAGTTGTCTACACAGCTTCAGGAGCTGTTAGACAAGGGTTTCATTAGACCGAGCAGTTCACCCTGGGGAGCCCCGATTCTGTTTGTGAAGAAGAAGGACGGGTCGCATCGGATGTGTATCGATTATAGGGAGCTAAATAAGGTAACGGTGAAGAACCGCTACCCACTCCCAAGGATTGATGACCTCTTTGACCAGCTTCAGGGAGCATCTTGGTTCTCCAAGATAGACTTGCGTTCAGGGTATCACCAGGTGAGGGTCAGAGGGGAGGATGTGCAGAAGACGGCATTTCGGACACGTTATGGCCAGTATGAGTTCGTGGTGATGCCTTTCGGGCTCACCAATGCTCCTGCCGCGTTCATGGACCTCATGAACCGCGTGTGTAGACCGATGTTAGACCGATCGGTGATAGTATTTATTGATGATATCTTGGTTTACTCCAAGACGTGAGAGCAGCATGAGGAGCATTTGCGGGAGGTTTTGGAGACTTTGAGAAGGGAGAACTTGTATGCTAAGTTCTCCAAGTGTGAGTTCTGGTTGCGCGAGGTGCAGTTTCTTGGGCACCTTGTCAACCAGAACGGGATTTCGGTGGATCCGGCCAAGATGGAGGCCGTGATGAGATGGGAGGTTCCGAAGTCTCCATCTGAGATTCGGAGTTTCCTAGGATTAGCTGGCTACTATCGGAGATTCATTCAGGATTTCTCTAAGATAGCATTACCCCTTACCAGGTTAACGAGGAAGGCTGTGGTCTTTCGTTGGGGGCCTGAGCAGCAGGCAGCATTCGAGACACTGAGACAGAGATTGTGCGAGGCGCCAATCTTAGCCTTGCCAGAGGGTATAGAGGATTTTGTTGTATACTGCGATGCGTCCATCTTAGGTTTGGGCGCGGTATTGATGCAGAGAGGGCATGTCATCGCCTACGCGTCAAGGCAGCTGAAGCCTCACGAGGCGAACTACCCGACGCATGATTTGGAGTTGGGGGCTGTTTTGTTCGCCCTCAAGATTTGGCGTCATTACCTCTATGGGGTTCGCTGTACGATTTACACGGACCACAAGAGTTTGAGGTACCTCTTGGACCAGCCAAATCTGAATATGAGGCAGCGTCGGTGGCTTGATGTGGTAAAGGATTATGATTGTGAAATCCTTTATCACCCGGGGAAGGCCAACGTGGTGGCCGATGCGCTTAGCCGCAAGGCGGCGCCGATCAGGGATATTTGCATGCGGATGACAGTGGTGACTCTGCTTTTGGAGCGGATCCGGGAGGCTCAGCAGGAGGCTATGAAGGAGGAACATCAGAAGAGTGAGCGGATTGTGGGACAGGTTTCCTCCTTCGACTATGACAACAGAGGATTATTGACATTACACCGCAGGGTGTGGGTTCCATATCTCGGAGGCGTGCGCCAGGTTCTGATGGAGGAGGTGCACAAATCCCGATTCTCCATTCATCCAGGGGCAACGAAGATGTATAGGGATCTTCGTCTGGACTATTGGTGGCCCTGCATGAAGCGGGATGTAGCATGGTACGTTGAGCGGTGTCTGACCTGCAGGAAGGTCAAGGCCGAACACCAGAGACCGCACGGCAAGATGCAGCCGTTGGATATCCCGCTGTGGAAATGGGAAGACATCACGATGGATTTCATCACCAAGCTTCCCAGGACCGCGCGGGGAGTGGATTCGATATGGGTCATTGTCGATCGATTGACCAAGAGCGCCCACTTTATCCCGATTCAGGAGAGCATCTCGGCCGAGAAATTGGCCGATACCTACATCAGAGAGGTGGTGGCACGGCACGGGGTGCCAGTTTCAGTGATTTCGGATAGGGATGTGCGGTTCACTTCCAGGTTCTGGAAGAAGTTTCACGACGAGCTGGGTACTCGTCTGCATTTTAGTACAGCCTTTCACCCGCAGACGGATGGCCAGAGCGAGCGGACCATCCAGACTCTGGAGGATATGCTGCGGGCGTGTGTTTTAGACTTCGGTGGTAGCTGGGATACCTATCTTCCTTTAGCCGAGTTTTCATACAATAACAGCTATCACGCGAGTATTGACTGTCCTCCCTTCGAGATGTTGTACGCGAGTATTGACTGTCCTCCCTTCGAGATGTTGGGGCGAGGTTGGACAGAGAGTCATGGGGAGCACCGAAGTAGTGCTCAAGACGACAGAGAAGATTCAGCAGGTCCGGAGCAGGCTTCAGACTGCTCAGAGTCGGCAGAAGAGTTATGCCGATAAGCGCCGATCAGGCCTGGAGTTCCAGGTCGGGGATATGGTTCTCCTGAAAGTGTCACCGTGGAAGGGCGTCATCCGATTCAGGAAACGGGGCAAGTTGGGGCCCAGGTATATTGGACCGTTTAGGGTTACAGCCCGGGTGGGCAAGGTGGCATATCAGCTGGACCTGCCAGCCGAACTCAGTCAGATCCACAACACTTTCCACGTCTCCCAGCTGCGGAAGTGCATGGTGGACGATTCAGCAGTGGTACCTTTGGAGGACATCCAGGTTGATGACAGCCTGAATTATATCGAGCGGCCTGTGGCTATCCTAGACCGGAAGTCGAAGGAACTGAGGAACAAAAGGGTGGAGCTGGTGAAGGTGCAATGGCAGCATCGGAAGGGCTCGGAATGGACTTGGGAGCCCGCGGACGAGATGATGGAGCATTATCCGGAGCTGTTCTGAAAGGGAGCGGCAGACTTCGAGGACGAAGTCTAAAATAAGTGGGGGCGATTTGTAACACCGGGTTCATGGTATGATTTTATTTAAGTTTTTTATCTTAATTTTGCCACGAACTCGGCGAGTCTGCGTCCCGACTCGCCGAGTAGCAGCAGGGTGGACACGGGATTTGAGCGGTGAACTCGGCGAGTCGATGCATGGACTCGGCGAGTCCACCTGTCTGGATGAAGCTCTATTTTCAGACATTTCACCCTATGTTACCCATTCAAAAACACCCATTTCGTCCCATTCTCTTCCAGAAGAACTGTAGAGCGAAACCCTAGCCCATTTTGATCCTTGTGAGTGATTTTGGCTTGGTGAAGGAAGCTTGAAGCTTAAGAGAAGAAGGAGGAAGTTGGAGGGTGCAAGGAAGTGTGGTAGATCCGAAATCTACCCTGGGAGAAGCTCCTAACCAGCCGGAGGGATTACCGGTGCGGCAGCCAGGCGTAGTCTGAGCAGGTTTTCGGCAGCTACTCTCGAGGTGAGTTTCCTTCCAGTAGGGACGGGTCTAAGGCACCAAGGCCGGCCCGTATAGACGATATGTTAGTATCGGAGTGTGGGCGGAGCCCGTATCTCATAGCTGAGTTTGATTGTGATATATGCCAGTATGATAGAATTGCTTATACTTGTTGTCTGTGTGATACTTGTATGTTATGGTTTAGTAGCGGAGTGTGGGCGAGGCCCGTATCTCCATGGATAGCAGAGTGTGGGCGAGGCCCGTATATCCTAGCTAGTAGAGTGTGGGCGAGGCCCGTATCTCTAATGGGTGTGGGCGAAGCCCGTATCTCTTAGCTGTTCATTATACGATTGCATGGTATGTGGCATTATGGGGGAACTCACTAAGCTTCGTGCTTACATTTTATAGTTTTATTTTCAGGTACCTCTTCAGCTAGAGGACAGGAGCCGGCGCGGTAGCGGCATGTCACACACTCTCATATTTTCCGCACTATGGATTTTTTGGGATGTACTTTGAATATTTTTACTATGATGTTACCGGTTCTCAGACATAAATTAATATTATGAATGTTTTGTAACGATGTTTTTATGAATTAACCTAATTTAAAAATGAAATTTTTAGCTGGTATTTTTGGGATGTTACAGTTACACACTATATTAATACTATGGACAAGTGATATTTACACATACAAGGGTTTTCATTACACAAAACGTAAACTTGTTGAAACAATTATGTGAGACAAAGTCTTCACCGTACCTACCAGAGTACACATTAAAGTCCTGAATTATAACCAGAATCTCGGTAAGAGAGCATGATACTTGTGTATAGATCTAAACGGGACTGAAAATCCCGCACCTAAGCTGCTAGCAACAGCTAGACTGGCAGGTCTGGGGTGACAAATGTCTAACATTCCGACGCCTAAAGAACGTCGCAACAGGACAACTTTGCTTTTAGCATGGTTGTAATAACTCACATGGGGAATCAACGATACATTTAGTTTACGGGGTAACATGCATTCAAATGCTTTTATATAAGAATAAAACTACGTAATACTATTTTAAGTAGAGAAATACTTATACTTTTTTTGGTCTTAGGGTTTTTAAGACTACAACTCATTTTTAAGGAAATATTGGATTTTCTGGGAACAAACACTATAATTTTACTAGGAATGAGTTATAGATTTTTCACAGACAAAACTCTTATGAACTCACCAACTTAATTGTTGACACTTTTAAAACTACTTGTATTCTTAGGAAAACCGTTAAACAGGAAGTCACAAGGCTTTTGAGTATGGGACGTTACGACGTCGTACTATTCATTTTGTCATCATAATGTAATTGGTTATGAAACATACAACACTTGGAAACAATGTAACATTTTCAATTATATTTATGACGGTGGTGTTTGCTTTGATCACTATTGTACATTATGTTGTGATATTGTTCATGAAGTCATCCACCCCCAGACGTTTCCGCCATCCTGGTTTGCGGGTGTGATAGATAAATTGTTGCTTGATTCCTTTCTTTGACCTATGAACAAATAACAAAAAGAAAAACTTTATGTTGTACACGAGAAGAGAAAAAAATAGATTAGGAAAAGAAAAATATATGAGACTTTTGTTTGTATTCAAAACTACTACCTATTTTATTCATCTCATTTAAAGGCTATATGTAGCCTTCCATACATCATCACGTGGGAAGAAAAAGAAAAGAATAAAATACTACTTTTATGATAAAGTATATTAAAATCTCTTGAAGTAAAATGTGCAAGGAATTATTCAAAACCTTACAATGCTACAGGTTGTTTGATTGAAAATTTTCTTTTTTACTTATTGGGATCTCCATAGAGAAAACTATGCTAAATTGTCACAACTGGCATTTTTGCTAGGAAATTTTGTGATCATGTAAACGTCATCTATGATAATACTTGTAACTCTAACTTGATATCATACACTATGTTCATTCTATGACCACAAACATAGTCAATAATTACAATTGAAATTCAAAACTCTATGCAAAACATTTTAGAAAGTCAATTGGGAGTTGAAAACCCTAGAGATCCAGGTTCAAGTTCATTATGGGCTAGGATTTCCTTATTGGGCCTAATGGACCAATAAGCATTCAATTCAACTATAATGGGCTTAGAAACCCTATTTGGATTCTAAATGGACCCAATTCATAAATCTATAAGATTTTGGACCATATGGGCCTAGAATGATTCATTCTAACCCTAATGGGCCATAAATGAATTAAATTGCCCTAATGGGTCATAAACTTCATTCCTTTTTATTCTAACGGGCCGAGAACCTTCCATTTGGGCCCATAATGTCGAAATCAAGCACTAAAGGCCTAAACCACTCGTCCTTTCTCCTTCTCTTTCTCCCTCTCGGCCCAACAACTAAAACAAAAAAAAATAAAGAAAACAAGATTTATGTAGGCTTGCCACCTAATCTTTATTTAATGGTAATCTAGGCTAAAAAATCTTAACCATCATGTATTAACCATTTGATTCTCTCTCTTCTTTCTCCTCTAAATTTGGCTAGGAACACACACAGACACCACCACCATCTTCATTTCTCTCAAACTCTCACAAGAAATCTCTCAAGAACTCTCCTCATTCTCTCTAAATTTTCAAGATTTGGTGTGTGTCTTCAAGAGGTTCTCATCTAGATCATCCTTCTTGGTAAGTTATCATCATGTACTACTTGTTATCCTCCATTCCTATGCTAAATTTTCATACTTACAAAGCTTCATTTCATGATCATGTTTCATAAAAACATTCAAGTTCGAAAACTTCTTCAAGGAAGCAACCAAGGCCGAAAATCACATCATCTTCTTCCATTCTTCTTCACCAAACCGAGAACTAACAAGCAAGGTGAGTTCATACCCCCCTTGTTTTCGGGTTTTACATGATTTGGGGGGAGAATACAAGTGTTCATGTGTAGATCTATGTATTATTGCATGTTGTGTGTGATTTTCTTGGTTTATGTTGTGATTTTATGATAGATCTGGATAAATCTCGAATACTCTAACAAAATGGGTGAGACTCATAAACTAAAACTCTCTAAACATCATACTACAAGGATAAAAGTGTTATACATGCTTTAGTTGTGAAAAGCAAAACAAAAATCTTGTATAAGGACCATTTTTGACAAGTAAACAAAAGATTGGGATAATTTTTACCACTCATGGTTTTTGTAAGGATCAAAAGGGTCACATTTGTATAAAAATGAGTTTTTAAAAAAACAATACTTTTCAAAGGACCAAAAGTGTAATATTTTGCATTATGGGCCTCAATTTGGGCCTTACGACTTTTTGGGTCCAAATTGCAAAAATATCAATTTTTAGGGATTAAAATGTTATTTAATCAAAACTTGAGCCAAAAATGAGAATAAACGAAAATAAGGGCTGAAAATGACATTAATTTCAAAATTGGGCCAAAAAAGTTAATTTTATAAAATTTGGGCCGAAAATGTCATTTTATTCAAATAAGGGTTGAAATTGTAATTTTCTGCAAAAATTGGCTGAAAATGTCATTATATGTATTTTTGGGCCAAACCCGTCAATTACTAAACATTTGGGGCGAAAATATAATTTTTTATAAATTTATGGACTAAAATGTTATTTTTAATTTAAAATAGATCAAAATGACATTTTATGTAAAAATAAGCCTTTGAATGTTCAAATTATAGAATTTTGACGTATCAAACTAAAAATAGCATTATAACAAAACACTGGACTTTTTTTTATATCGCTATGGATAAATGTTTCGACTAAATGAATTATACTATAGCAAATAAACGAAATACAACAACGGTGCAATTATTGGGCCTAGTATTTGCTATACATGCTTATTGGGCCTTCGTGATCCATTTACATTTTTATTGGGCCCAATATATTCATCACATGTCTATTGGGCCTCAGTGACCCAATTACATGCTTAATGGGCCTAAATTAGCCTTTACATGTGATTGGGCCTTAATGGTCCATTTACATGCTAATTTAGCCTGGAATAATTCATCATGTGCTTAATGGGCTTTAATGTGTCCATGGCATACTTAACAAGCCTGGAAATAAGTTACATGTCTAATGGGCCATAGTTGTCTTTTCTTCATGTTTGTTGGGCCTTATCCTTTCATATTCATGTATCATCTCGTGTTCGAAATTCTAAATACATATAACGTATACATATTCATGTGGCAATAATTGGAATCTAGTGAGACTTGTCGGTTGACTCCATTGAGTGTATGGTCGTAGTCTGTAGTTATAATCAGAGTCTCATTTAGGGAGAGCGAGAGTTTGTGTATAGATCTATACGGGAGTGACTCCCCCACACCAGAGCTGTTCGCTACAGTTAGACTAGGTCAGTCTAGGGTGACAAAACCTTGATCGAAAATCCGGCGTTTGGGAAAAATGCTAAGTCAGTCGCTATCATGCATGGTTATAACGACTCATATAGAGATCCATTCCCATCACGACATTACATAAATTAAAAACTCGTAAGTCATAATGATACAAAACAAATCATACGATAGTGCAAAGACCGCAACATTTTTATAAATCAGAAAATATCATATTTTCTGGGGAAATATTATTATTCAAATACCATCTACTTACAACAGAAAGAATACCAAGAAATTTGAACTACATACATACATGTTACTACTATGAAATTCACACATGCATTTATACTCGATTTTCACATCATTTTTCAGACTTTTTACAGAAAATATCGGATTTTCTGGGTTTTACTAACAATACAAAGACTTTCATTCAAACATGCTTATGAACTCACCAACATTATATATGTTGACCGTTTTCAAAATAACTTGTATTCTCAGGTAACCGTTAAGCAGAAGAACCTTCAAGTGTTTGGATTTATTTTGTGTAATGTCACTCATCGTACTATTAATATTTTGGAATTATGTAACCTAAGACAATGTACTTGATGTGAACAATACCAGTTGTAATATGTAATGTTTGGTGATGAATGTGTTATGTTTCATGTATATTCATTGTGATGATATTTCAATTGTAGTGACACGAGCCCTCGGACGTTTGTGCTGTCTGGTTCGGGGGTGTGACAGGTTGGTATCGGAGCATTGTTTATAGTGAACTGGCATATCTAACCATACTTGATATGCAACTATAAATACAATTGGACTAAAACACTCTGAATAAAGTGCATACATTAAAACAATAACATTAAAAGTCTCTAGAGGAAATGGAACGCTGTGATTAAACCCGGGCAGTTATGTAGTTATATTGGGGGTAAATATAGCCTTATCAACTATATTTATTCAAAATATGACCAACATGTGTTTGGGGGTAATTATGGCGGGAAATTGACCTAGAAACTTACCTCATATCCAAAACTTCTCAGAAATTCAAACATAAATAATGAATATACTATAAGAGTATTTTGAAATTCTGTATACACCCCTTTTACACACTTCTCACTCCCAGCTTCTCGCGCAGCCACCATGGATGGAGCACATCAGGGCATTCTTTTCCACCAGAACCTAGTGGCTCACGGAGAGATTGAAGAAGACCCCGTGGTAGGACCAGAGGCAGCCTCTAACCTTGAGGGATAGGAGTATACAGATATGGACTACGAGTTTGATGAGACTGATGACGACGAAGAGGACGATAAGAACACTGATGAAGTTTTCGGCGAGCCTCCTACCACAGAAGTGCATCAGGACCACCCTATACCGCCAAGGGGCTTCATTGGTGGAACCCTCTCTTCGGAAGAAGAAATTGCCGCACTTCGACAGCAGCTGCTGGCAATGGAGACGCGAGCCGTGCGAGCGGAACAGGAAAGGGATGAGGTCATTAGAGAAATGACCGAGATGGCTACTTTAGTAGCGCAACATTTTGGAATATGATATGCCATTACTGTTAGACGCATCTCGTCATGACTAGGATTTTCTCCCTCACTTACTAGTATCGTTATGTTTCCTTTTATATGTATGCTACTTTATGTACCATCGACCTTATGTTTAAGTGATTACACTACTCATAGGGTCGTCATGCTATCGGATTATATGTTTTCCTATGTACTGTATGCCTTCTGGCAAATTTTCATGTATTAAAAACAATTAGTATTAATGGAAATGCTTTATATTTTTATCGCGATGTTGTTATCTGCTATGTGTTTATTTCCTTGTTTTATGTTAATACATGGAATCATCTAAATGCACACTCGATACGCCGAGTCTATGGAATTCTAAACTCGGAATACGATATGTACTCAACATCTTTCCGTTCTTTGACAGAAAGATGCCTCAAAGACCCAACCGTGGAAACAACGCAACACCGACCCCACCGAAAATAAACTCAGTTGCATTCCAAGCAGCAGTGTCCGTTGCGGTCACTGCATCACTTGCGCATATTCGCAATGGAAACAACGGAGAAGGCAACGGACAGGGAACCGGAAGCACAAATCAAGGAACAAACCATGGAGCCACATGAACATGCACCTACAAGGACTTTACCAATGCCAAACCTCGAACCTTCAATGGAACGGGAGGCATAATAGCCATGAAGCGATGGATTGAGAAGGTGGAATCAAATTTTGAAATTTGCAGGTGTCCGGATGGGTGCAAGGTCAAGTTTACGGCCTGCACATTCACTGATCAAGCTCTCTCCTGGTGGAATGGCCACGTAGAGGCCATGACACTCCCGGTGGCGAACGCGTTGCCATGGGAAAAGCTTAAAGAAATGATGTTGGCTGAATACTGTCCAAGAGGGGAAATTCAAAAAATGGAACAAGAGTTGTGGAACCTTACGGTTCAAAACTCTGATATCGATGCATACATTTCCAAGTTTAGTGAGCTATCTCTCTTGTGTCCCGAAATGATCACCTCAGAAGGGAAAAAGATTGAGATATTTATATGGGGATTGACTGCACCTATCCAAGGGAATGTCATTGCGGCAAACCCTGAGACGTTTGATAGTGCCAAGAGGCTGGCTAAGAAATTGTATGATCATGGCAACAAAAAGGGTGCCAAAACAGGAGAAGCGGAGGTTAAGAAAGAAAGTGAGAGCAAGAAAGGGAAAAACAACAAGCGAAAGGGAAAACAAAACTTTGAATCATCAAAGAAACAACAAACTGTGACTGTCCATGCTGCAACTCAAGCTACCACCACACCACATGCTCCAACCTCATCCACGCCAAATGCTCCAGAGAAGTACTCAGGAAATCTCCCCAAATGTAACAAATGCAACTTCCACCATCAGGGGGAATGCAGAGAGATGACTTGCACAAGGTGTAACCGGAAAGGCCATACAGCAAAGTACTGTAGGTCTCAGCTTCAACAAAACCAGACGCCAAACAACAACAACAACAACAACAATAACAACCCTAACAACAACAACAACAACACCAATGCTGGGGCCAGTCATACCTGTTACGGATGTGGGAGAACCGGGCATTTCAGGCGTAATTGCCCCAACATTAACAATCTAGGAGCTGGAGGATCGGGAAGAGTTTTGACTTTGGGACAAGGTGAAGCAGTCCAGGAGCCTACCTTTGTCACCGGTACGTTCCTACTTAACAACACATATGCATGCATCTTATTCGACAGTGGAGCAGAGCGAAGTTTCATTAGTAACAAGTTTAAACATTTACTAAAACAACGACCCCATAAGCTCAATGAAACCTTCATGGTGGAAATGGCTAATGGGAAGACTGAATCAACTAAAGATATCTATATAGGATGCACGTTAACACTAAACAACCACTCTTTCCAAATAGATTTGATGCCTGTAAATGTTAGGAGTTTTGATGTGATAATTGGCATGGATTGGTTAAGCCCCCATCATGCTGATATTATGTGTCACGAGAAGGTCGTTCGCCTTCATCTTCCCAATCACGAAACCCTAATAATCTATGGAGATAAACCCGGAACAAATCTTCGCCTTATCTCGTGTATCAAGGCAGAAAAGTGTCTACACAAGAAGAACTACGCATTCCTCGCTCACGTCGTAGATAAAACCAAGGAAGAGATAAACATTCATAACATACCAGTGGCATGCGACTTTCCAGATGTATTTCCTGAAGATCTTCCAGGAATACCCCTAGAAAGGCAAGTCGAATTTCAAATCGACCTCGTGCCTGGAGCCACTCCGATCAGCAAATCACCCTATAGGTTGGATCCCGCTGAAATGCAAGAATTATCAAGAAAACTGAGTGAACTTCTGGATAAAGGATTCATAAGACCAAGCTTCTCTCCATGGGGAGCTCCGGTTCTTTTCGTTAAAAAAAAAAAGACGGATCCTTCAGGATGTGCATTGACTATAGGGAACTGAATAAGCTCACCATCAAAAACCGGTATCCCCTTCCACGAAACGATGATCTATTTGACCAGCTTCAAGGAGCTAGTTACTTTTCGAAGATAGATCTAAGATCCGGTTATCATCAACTCAAGTCCGAGATGAGGACATTCCTAAGACTGCTTTCCGAACTCGCTACGGTCATTACGAATTTGGCGTGATGCCCTTCGGTCTAACAAATGCCCCCGCTGCATTTATGGACCTCATGAATCGAGTCTGCCGCCCATTCCTTGACAATTTCGTGATCGTTTTCATCGATGATATTCTCGTATACTCCCGAAGCGAAGAAGATCATAGCCAACATCTCCGACAGATCTTAGAGACCCTGCGGGCTGAAAAGCTGTATGCGAAACTCTCCAAATGTGAGTTTTGGATCCGCAGTGTAAATTTCTTGGGTTATGTTGTCAGTAAGGAAGGAATTCATGTAGATCCTTCCAAGATCAAAGCCATTGAAGGCTGGGAAAATCCGACAACACCAACGGAAATTCACCAATTCTTGGGTCTTGCAGGCTACTACCGAAGGTTCATTCAGAACTTTTCCTAGATAGCCAAACCTATCACCACATTGACACAAAAAGGCGTGCCTTTCACCTGGACTGAGAAGCAAGAGATTGCCTTCCAAACCTTGAAGCAAGCCCTCTGTAGTGCACCAGTGCTATCCTTACCGGAGGGAACTGAAGACTTCGTAGTCTACTGTGATGCTTCGAATCAAGGTTTAGGCTGTGTCCTTATGCAATGCGGGAAGGTAATTGTGTATGCGTCCAGGCAACTAAAAAATCATGAAGTGAATTACACCACCCATGATCTCGAGCTAGGAGCGGTGGTCTTCGCCTTGAAGATTTGGAGGCACTACCTTTATGGTACCAAGTGCACCATTTTCACCGATCATAAAATCCTCCAACACATTTTAAATCAAAAGGAACTAAACATGAGGCAGCGGAGATGGGTGGAGCTGCTAAATGATTACGAGTGTGAGATCAAGTACCACCCAGGCAAGGCTAACGTGGTAGCCAATGCCCTGAGCTGAAAGGAGTATTCAAGTCGTCGCATGAAAACTCTATCAATCACCATCCAATCTCATCTAACCTCACAGATCAAGGAAGCCCAATTGGACGCATTGAAACCGGAGAATGTCGTTAATGAATCACTATGTGGAAGGGATAAGGGATTTGAAGTTAAAGAGGACGGAACTCACTACTTCATGAACAGAATCTGGGTTCCTAAGATTGGAGGATTCAGAGAAGTAGTCATGCATGAAGCCCACAAGACGCGATACTCTATTCATTCGGGGTCAGATAAAATGTATATGGATATCAAACAACATTATTGGTGGCCAAATATGAAGGCAGAGATAGCCACTTACGTGGGCAACTGTCTTACTTGCGCCAAGGTGAAAGTGGAATACCAAAAGCCCTCGGGATTATTGCAACAGCCAGCGATACCCGAGTGGAAATGGGAAAGGATAACTATGGACTTCGTGACCAAATTGCCAAAGACAGCAGACGGATTGGATGTTATCTGGGTAATCGTCGATAGGTTAACAAAATCCGATCATTTCCTACCAATAAAAGAATCCTACAAGATGGAAAAGCTGACCCGAATTTACATCAAAGAGATCGTGAGACTCCATGGAGTGCCAGTGTCTATTATCTTGGATCGAGATAGTAGGTTCACTTCAAGATTCTGGCAATCTCTTCAGAAGACAATGGGAACACAGCTAGATATGAGCACTGCCTATCACCCACAGACGGATGGTCAGAGCGAGCGTACCATACAAACACTTGAGGATATGCTCCGAGCTTGCGTGATTGACTTCGGCAAGTCATGGTATGCTCACTTGCCTCTGATCGAATTCTCATACAACAACAGTTATCACACGAGCATTAAGGTTACTCCTTTCGAGGCTCTTTATGGACGTAAATACAGATCGCCTCTATGTTGGGCCGAGGTGGGTGACACCCAACTAGCAAATGGGCAATCATCGAACAGTACTTTAACAGGGCCAGAAATTATTTGTGAGACGACAGAGAAGATAATCCAAATCAAAGCTCGACTCCAAGCATCGCGAGACTGACAGAAGAGCTATGCTGACAAGCGGCGAAAGCCATTAGAATTTCAAGTCGGGGATCGCGTGTTTTTAAAGGTCTCTCCTTGGAAAGGAATGATCCGTTTTGGGAAACGGGGAAAACTAAACCCGATATACATTGGACCGTTCGAGATTCTTGCCCGGATTGGTCCAGTGGCTTACAATCTGCAGCTACCTGCTGAGCTCAGCAACGTACACCCCGTGTTCCACGTCTCGAATATGAAAAAGAGCCTATCAGATGAAACTCTTGTCGTTCCTCTGGAAGACATCAAGATTAATGAGAATCTTCTGTTCGTCGAAGAACCAGTCGAGATATTGGACAGGGAAGTGAAGCGTACAAAGCAGAGTCGCATTCCAATTGTGAATGTTCGGTGGAACGCTAAGCGTGGACCAGAATTCACATGGGAACGCGAAGACCAAATGAAGCAGAAGTACCCTCACTTATTCTCTCCTTCATAATCCTAGTTTTCAAAAGAATTTCGGGACGAAATTCCCTCTAAAGGGGGGATGATGTCACAACTGGCATTTTTGCCAGGAAATTCTGTGATCATGTAAATGTCATCTATGATAATACTTGTAACTCTAACTTGATATCATACACTATGTTCATTCTATGACCACAAACTTAGTCAATAATTACAACTGAAATTCAAAACTCTATGCAAAACATTTCAGAAAGTCAATTGGGAGTTGAAAACCCTAGAGATCCAGGTTCAAGTTCATTATGAACTAGGATTTCCTTATTGTGCCTAATGGACCAATAAACATTCAATTCAACTATAATGGGCTTAGAAACGCTATTTGGATTCTAAATGGACCCAATTCATAAATATATAACATTTTGGACCATATGGGCCTAGAATGATTCATTCTAACCCTAATGGGCCTTATTGGGCCATAAATGAATTAAATTGCCCTAATAGGTCATAAACTGCATTCCTTTTTATTCTAATGGGCCGAGAACCTTCCATTTGGGCCCATAATGTCGAAATCAAGCACTAAAGGCCCAAACCACTCCTCCTTTCTCCTTCTCTTTCTCCCTCTCGGCCCAACAACTAAAACAAAAAAAATAAAGAAAACAAGATTTATGTGGGCTTGCCACCTAATCTTTATTTAATGGTAATCTAGGCTAAAAACTCTTAACCATCATGTATTAACCATTTGATTCTCTCTCTTCCTTCTCTACTAAATTTGGCCGAGAACACACAGACACCACCACCATCTTCATTTCTCTCAAACTCTCATAAGAAATCTCTCAAGAACTCTCCTCATTCTCTCTAAATTTTCGAGATTTGGTGTGTGTCTTCAAGAGGTTCTCATCTAGATCATCCTTCTTGGTAAGTTATCATCATGTACTACTTGTTATCCTCCATTCGGATGCTAAAATTTCATACTTGCAAAGCTTCATTTCATGATCATGTTTCATAAAAACATTCAAGTTCGAAAACTTCTTCAAGGAAGCAACCAAGGCCGAAAATCACATCATCTTCTTCCATTCTTCTTCACCAAACCGAGAACTAACAAGCAAGGTGAGTTCATACCCCCCTTGTTTTCGGGTTTTACATGTTTTGGGGGGAGAATACAAGTGTTCATGTGTAGATCTATGTATTATTGCATGTTGTGTGTGATTTTCTTGGTTTATGTTGTGATTTTATGATAGATCTGGATAAATCTCGAATACTCTAACAAAATGGGTGAGACTCATAAACTAAAACTCTCTAAACATCATACTACAAGGATAAAAGTGTTATACATGATTTAGTTGTGAAAAGCAAAACAAAAATCTTGTATAAGGACCATTTTTGACAAGTAAACAAAAGATTGGGATAATTTTTACCACTCATGGTTTTTGTAAGGATCAAAAGGGTCACATTTGTATAAAAATGAGTTTTTAAAAAAACAATACTTTTCAAAGGACCAAAAGTGTAATATTTTGCATTATGGGCCTCAATTTGGGCCTTACGACTTTTTGGGTCCAAATTGCAAAAGTATCAATTTTTGGGGATTAAAATGTTATTTAATCAAAACTTGAGCCAAAAATGAGAATAAACGAAAATAAGGGCTGAAAATGACACTTATTTCAAAATTGGGCCAAAAATGTTAATTTTATAAAATTTGGGCCGAAAATGTCATTTTATTCAAATAAGGGCTGAAATTGTAATTTTCTGCAAAAATGGGCTGAAAATGTCATTATATGTATTTTTGGGCCAAACCCGTCAATTACTAAACATTTGGGGCGAAAATATAATTTTTTATAAATTTATGGACTAAAATGTTATTTATAATTTAAAATAGATCAAAATGATATTTTATGTAAAAATAAGCCTTTGAATGTTCAAATTATAGAATTTTGACGTATCAAACTAAAAATAGCATTATAACAAAACACTGGACTTTTTTTATATCGCTATGGATAAATGTTTCGACTAAATGAACTATACTATAGCAAATAAACGAAATACAACAACGGTGCGATTATTGGGCCTAGTATTTGCTATACATGCTTATTGGGCCTTCGTGATCCGTTTACATGTCTATTGGGCCTCAGTGACCCAATTACATGCTTAATGGGTCTAAATTAGCCTTTAGATGTTCTTGGGCCTTAGTGGTCCATTTACATGCTAATTTAGTCTGGAGTAATTCATCGTGTGCTTAATGGGCTTTAATGTGTCCATGGCATACTTAACAAGCCTGGAAATAACTTACATGTCTAATGGGCCATAGTTGTCTTTTCTTCATATTTCTTGGGCCTTATCCTTTCATATTCATGTATCATCTAGTGTTCGAAATTCTAAATACATATAACGTATATATATTCATGTGGCAATAATTGGAATCTAGTGAGACTTGTCGGTTGACTCCATTGAGTGTATGGGCGTAGCCTGTAGTTATAATCAGAGTCTCCTGGAGGGAGAGCGAGAGTTTGTGTATAGATCTATACGGGGGTGACTCCCCCACACCTGAGCTGTTCGCTACAGTTAGACTAGGCCAGTCTAGGGTGACAAAACCTTGATCGAAAATCCGGCGTTTGGGAAAAATGCCAAGACAGGCAAATCAGTCACTATCATGCATGGTTATAACGACTCATATAGAGATTCCCATCACAACATTACGGAAATTAAAAACTCGTAAGTCATAATGATACAAAACAAATCATATGATAGTGCAAAGACCGCAACATTTTTATAAATAAGAAAATATCGGATTTTCTGGGGAAATACTATTATTCAAATACCATCTACTTACAACAGAAAGAATACAAAGAAATTTGAACTGCATACATACATGTTACTACTATGAAATTCACACATGCATTTATACTCGATTTTCACATCATTTTTCAGACTTTTTATAGAAAATATCGAATTTTCTGGGTTTTACTAACAATACAAAGACTTTCATTCAAACATGCTTATGAACTCACCAACATTATATATGTTGACCGTTTTCAAAATAACTTGTATTCTCAGGTAACCGTTAAGCAGAAGAACCTGCAAGTGTGTGGATTTATTTTGTGTAATGTCACTCATCGTACTATTAATATTTTGGAATTATGTAACCTAAGACAATGTACTTGATGTGAACAATATCAGTTGTAATATGTAATGTTTGGTGATGAATGTGTTATGTTTCATGTATATTCATTGTGATGATATTTCAATTAATTGTGAAACGAGCCCTCGGACGTTTCCGTCGTCTGGTTCGAGGGTGTGACATAAATTGCATCATATGCCTTACTAAATATGTTAAATACAAATTTTGAATTTTTTTTACCCATGAATTCTTCTATGGAATTCTTTTTCTAGTTGTTTGATTATGTGATGTACTAATGGACACCATCTTTTTTGTATAATGTGATAATTAATTAACGATTAAAGTAATAATATTATGACTTTCAAGTGAATAAATTTTTTTTGGGAGATGAGCAGGAAATGGCACGACTTAGTCTAACTAGAAGCAAACATAGAAAAAATATAAGTCAAATAGTCGTTACATTTTGGAATGAAGTTATGACAATTGTTACATGGTTTTTTTTATCACGGTGTGTAAGTTACTACAAATATATAGGAGTGGTAAACCACGTATCAAAAACATATCGTCGAATGTGGATCGGCAGGCAATATTTCATAAATACGCTTACAAAAGCGACACTACATGCATATCAAACCTTAGGATGACCCGCACATGTTTCATAAAGTTGTGTGAAATGCTTCACACATTAGGTGGGTTAAGAACAACTATACATATGGATATTGATGAGCAAGTGGCCATATTTCTTCACATTATTGCACACAATGTGAAGAATCGGGTCATGATAGGTCGTTTCCAGCATTCTGGAGAAACAATTAGCAATATTGTTACCCGAGTTTGCAATGCAATGATCAGGTTGCATCCACATTTGCTTAAGAAACCCGAACCTGTTACAGAAAACTCTACAGATCAAAGATGGAAGTGGTTCAAGGTATAAGTACTACTTATATAATTTCCAATTAGTACACAAATTGCTTGATATGACATATAACCATTTTTTTGTATTTCGTGTAGAACTGTCTAGGAGCTTTAGATGGAACACACATAAAGTGCTTGTTGCCACTTAAAGACAAGCCTAAATACAGGACAAGAAAAATGATATTGCCACAAATGTCTTAGGGGTGTGCTCACAAGATATGCAATTTATCTATGTTTTACCGGGATCGGGGGGGGGGGGGGGTGGTGGGGGCTCAGTTGCGGATGGTAGAGTGCTTCGAGATGCCCTACTTAGGCCACATGGATTGAAGGTCCCAAGACTGGGTATGTATAATAATTGGTATTGTAGATAAGTATTAGTTATTAATTATTAGTTATACTAACTATACTACATATATAGGTTATTATTTGGTAGATGTTGGTTATACAAATGGTGAAGGTTTCTTAGCCCCGTATAGAGGTCAAAGATATCATTTGAATGATTGGCATGTTGGACACCAACCAACTACACCTAAAGAATTATTTAACATGAGACATTCATCTGCGAGAAATGTTATAGAATGATGTTTTGGTATTTTGAAGGTAAGATGGGGAATTTTAAGGGACAACTCATATTATCCAATTGATCTAAAAAATAAGATTATAATGGCATGTTGTCTTCTTCATAATTATATAAGGCAGGAAATGACAATTGATCTATTTGAGAACTTATTTGAACTAGACGAGGGAACCGGAGATGTCGGCGGTGGAGACGATAATTATATCACTTATGTTGGTGTATCAATCGAGTGAACTACATTTAGAAACAACTTAGCGCAAACTATGTTTGATTCTTGGAATACTACACATTGATAATTTCTCCTTTTGTTATGTTTATCATTTACTATGAACGAATTTGTGCCACGTTTGTTATTTTTATAATGAACTTTAATTTGTTTTGTCCAGTTATATTTGTTATATATATGTTTAGGTATTTTTTTCATTGCATGCATTGTTTCGTCTAATTTTTCTGTTTATAACAGTAGGTGTAATGGAAAAAAGCAGAAACTATCGCAACTGGACAATAACTGAAGATGCCAAGCTCGTGGAAGCATTGGTAAATATGGTGAACATGGAAGGATTTAAAGCCGATAATTGTTTTAAATTTGGATACTTACAACATCTAGAAAACGCATTGAAGGAAACAATTCCTAACTCTGGCATATTGGGTAAACCCCACATTAAGTCAAGGATCAAAACCATGAAAACAGATTGGCAAGTCGTTTATGATATGGTGAATGGTACGAACATAAGTGGTTTTGGTTATGATAACTCCACTCATTCTGTAACAGCTGAACCAGCGGTTTGGGATTCTTACATATAGGAACAACATTACATTTTTTATATATTTTGTTACTTCTTAATTATTTATATTATAATTTTATGTGCTAACCTTTTATGATACAAAATAGGTTCATAAAGAGGCAGGAAAATGGAGAAATAAGATATTTCCTCATTACGAGGATTTATGTATCATCTTTGGGTATGATAGAGCTCAAGGGAATAAAGCCAAGGATTTTGCCCAAATGGAAGAAGATGCAAACAATGAAGAACAATATGAACAAATTGAAGATGGTTTTGAAGAACAAACCACAGAAAATGAAGAATCTCCAAACATAGGCTCAAAGAAGAGAAAAAGAGTTGATGTTGTTATCAAGGGAATAACTATTGCAGCTAACCTCCTTGGAGATAAACCTGAAAAAAACAACTAATAGCATGAATCAAGCTATACCAGGAGAAACATAAGTACATAAATAAAAAAAAAGAAAAAAAAAACTTCAATTGTGATTCCTGAAATTTCAAAAATGCAATCATTAAGTGCCTTGGATAGGTTCAAAGCAAGAAGGAAAATAATGCGTGATCCGGAAACCGTGTTAAGTTTTTGGCACTTGGAAGGAGAATATCAGGAGGATTTTGTGAGGTTCATGTTCGAAGAGTGATATGCTTATGAACTAGGTATTTAGACATTATTTTAAATAGTGCTTGGTTAATTTTTTTTTCTTTTTTTAAATTTAGATTGGAAATAATGAATGACATTTGTTGCTTTATATTATTATATATAATCGTTTTTATTTCTATTTAAAAAAAATATTTTTATGATTTTTATGTGTTCGATGAAATACATGTTAGTTATTTTTTAATTTATATTTTATAGAAGAGTTCAATAAAAAAATGTTGTAATTAAATAAAACTTTGCTATGTTTATTAAAAATATGAATAAGGTACAAAAAAAAATCACTACAATATTTTTGTGAAATTACAAAAATCATTTTCCAAATCTTTTGGGAAATCAACAAACCAAACAGAAAACAGATTACATTCCATGTCAACCAACACATTTAAGTTTCTAGTACATCCAGATTTCAATTACTTTGACAAATTTCATTTTTTTCAAAAACATTCTGCGAAACAAATGCAACCTTAAGAACACAAGGGTTTTTGGACCAAAATGACCACAAAGTCATCCACAACCTAGATTTGGTGAGATAAAAGCATAAAGTTGGAAGCTTTATACTTACAAAAGGTCCAGAAGATGATTTCCTAGCTGGAACACCAAAGAATCACACAGCAAGACAATTCTTCAAGCTTCTCCTCCATAGATCTTCACAAAAAGAGCACTAAACACACACAAACTATCAAATGGGAGCTACGATTTGATGAGAGAATGTTCTCTGCAGTTGGAGATTGACAAATGATAAAACCCTAAGGACTTGTGCATTAGATAAGCTCAAATCCCGAGGTCTTTGGGGTTTTTGCCCATCAAGTATGTTGCGCCGCAAGCCTCATTAAAGGTCGCGTCGAGAAATTGTCACGCAGTGACCCTTAAGTAGGTCGTGTCGCTAGCAAGAGAAATTCCCAAATACTTAATAATTTCATTTAATAAATAGAAGTATACTTAAAAATCAAATGTTACAGAAAGGGTGTGACGTGAATGTACACTCGTTTCGATGTCATGATTTTGTTTTGAGACTTATCATGGTTTTATTATGACTCTGTTTGATACTTTTTTTTATGACTTTTGAACAAATGGATTTTATATAATTATAGTTTTGAAGTTGTTTACTTATTTTTAAAAATAAAAAAGTTTGTTAAAAATTTGGAACGTATATGTACGCAGCCCGTTCCTTGAGCCTTAAGAACCAAATGACTCTCACTCAGACCTTGATCAAATAATTGGTTTGTTTGCATTTACACTTCGATGCGTAATGCTTCGTATGATGAAAATTAATGTCTATTTACTTGTTGTAATAAACAAACTTTGGAAGTAGATTTCCATTTATAGCCTTCAATCAATGAAAAATGATATTTATCAAGTAACAGTCAATATCTATCAGATCCGTTTAGCTTAGATGTTTGGACTTTAGTGAGAAATACTTATAATGTTAGAATAATGTAATAGATGTTGTTTAATTATACCATTAATTAGAAATAATAACAAATTAAACCAAAAAAAATAAAATTCATTAGTTAAAACGTATAACATGATTATTTAGATTAACTTAAAACTTGCAAAAATAAATTAACATAAAATGGTTGGATAACACGATTATATATATATATATATATATATATATATATATATATATATATATATATATATATATATATATATATATATATGCTTAGGTTATTTTGTTTTTAGTAATTATTGTGTGCCAGAATGCACAGATCTGGACCAAAGGATTAAATTAATCAATGGATATGATTTGAGGATGTATGATATTATAATGAGATAACATGTACCATATAATCACACAAATTTTAGCAAAATGGTATTTTGGACAATTAACTACATTTATAAAAGGAAATTTTCGGATATTTATGGATAATTAATTCTCCTAATTTTAAAAATCTGAATTTTTTTAATTAATTCAATTTTAATTCTAACGTAATTTGTATACATAACCGATTTTATTCTTCCAGAATATTTTTTTGTTAGAATGATGTTCTTTCAGAATTTTAATCTATTAGAATATTATTGAAGAATAACAACATTCTTGAATCCGAGGTTAAAAAATAACAACATTCTAATATATTCTTATACATCCGAACTTAAATACAAATTCATACATATTCTTACAGATTAAAAGTCTTATACATTTTAATATAATTATACATATTCTAAAAGAATATCAACAAAAATGAATAAAATTCTAAAAAAATACCAACATTCTAAAATTGTGAGTATGATCAAACGTTATTCATTCTTCAAGTTATTCCTATTAGGTCTTCAACGCATTCTTCCAGCCATTCCTATCACAAATACAACAAAAACTAATAATGGTTAAAAACATGTTACTTGCAATTAACTATCACTTTATATATTCTGGTTGAATACATAGAATATGACAGAATACATTCTGACAGAATACATTCTGGCATAATACATAGATTTTATTCCGACATAATATATTCTGACAGAATAGAATGTAATCCTAAAACTACAATGAAAGAGATGGGATTTTATAGACATTTCATCGAACATTTAGAGGACAGAAAAATTATGTAAAATCTCAAGAAATACATATATTAGCAAATAACTTCAACCATGTGATGTTGTTAGTTCATAAATTGCCACAACAAAGTAAAAGACAATTCAAAGAATGAAATTAAATTATATAAACAAAGAGGTAAGGTAGCAGTTAAAACCTATACCATGTTGAATAAACTAAATTTACTATGGTTGATAAACAAACCAACTAGCTACAATTTCGAGATTCGAAAACAAATATTCATACTATTCATTTTTTATAGATAATACAAAACTTAGATTACAACTAAAAAATAAATAGTCGACAATGAAAAGAACAATAAAATTAATAGCAAAAAAAGTTTATGAGCAGAATGGTGAAATTGAAGTCAAAGATAGAATATTGGAATGTAAAATTAACACTAGCAAGTTAGCACTAAAATCATTCCAAAAAAAGTAACAGTAGAATGTTAGCACTAAATCATTCCAATTTCAAGCACAAACGTTCCCAATATGTCAATGCCAACTAAAAGAAAGTAGAAGAATTTTACAAAAACATTCATTACCGCATCCAGCAGGAGGTCCTGAATGGTTAAAACCATGGATTAGTAAAGGATTTAGAAACGGGGATAATTCTGCCAATCTTTGTAACTTCCGAGGGCTGAAATTGTAAATGGAGTCATCTTCTTCATTTAATCTGTTAAAACACGCTGTTGACTTGTAAAAGTCAAAATCGATTTTGATTCGAAGGATTTTAAGTTCTGATTCCAAAACTCTGAATGTGAATCGGTTGTAACATACGAGCCTACATCACCGAATGCTTGCAAGCTCCGATTCCAATTTCAGTTTCGTTTTTGCTTCTGAATGATTACCGTTTTCAAATTCCGATTCCAGAACTTCCAAATCGATTTCAATATTGAGACTGAAACTCTTAACGATTTGATTAACCTGTAACTTCCGATTCTGAATCCTTCAACATCGATTTCAAATAATCAATGGATTTAACAGATGGGAAGAGAAGCAATAAAATCGATTTCAACAAATCAATTTTTGTGAAGAAAGAAATCGATTTCAACAACTGATAGAATCTAAAAAAATAAAATTTTGAGAAAAAATAAAATCGATTTCATCGGTGGTGATGGAGGAACTCACGACACTGATGGAGGCGGGAGGTGGAAATATTAGCGGACAGTGATCGGCTGGTTGCGACAACACCGGTGAATGGTGGACGAATGTGATGCAGTGGATGAAGTCGGAGGCGGCTACAACTGTTGAGCAAGTCAGAGACGTGTTCTACCACACACGAGTAGGTCAAATATATTTACTTTATTTCCTTAATTGTAGGATTTCAAATAAATGATTTCCATAATTAAAAGTACAAAATGTCCAAAATACCCTTAAATGATTTATTTAATTATTTATTATTTCTTGAATTCTCATTGGTGCATTTAGGCACACAATAGTTGCTAAAAACATTTGAACCTAGCTCTCTCTCTCTCTCTCTATATATATATATATATATATATATATATATATATATATATATATATATATATATATATATATATAAACACAAATCAAAATTTTAAAAAAATAAATAAGAAAATACATTTTTTTAAATAAAAGCCTAGTATGTGAAGTTGAGATCATAAGTTCAAGTTGAAATATACGGTTGATTTGAAATAGAAAACTAAATGTAAATGTAAAAAATAAAAAAAAATAAATAATAATAATAATAATAATAATAATAATTCAGTTAATTTGATCCCAACCTTAACATGATATTTGTGTCTAATACCAACTAAGATCGGTAGGTGTCATACTACACTTACCATAATTTTACACTGTTACGTAATTTTTTTTCTCTCATCTCACAAAATTAATGGGTATCATAACATACATTACCATATTTTTATTTAATATTAAATATATGTAAATAATATATCAATATTATACTTTATTTGATATTGTATTTTATTTGCAGGGTATCAAAAACCATGAATTTTAATATATTTTTTTATATTTTGTTAATATATATATATATATATATATATATATATATATATATATATATATATATATATATAATTTAATAATAATTAAGAAAGAAAAAAAAAATGTGCGGCAAAAGTGTGACGTGTGGCAAACATGCCGCGTTTTGTATTTCAGGATCGGTGTGTTGTTTACCGCATACGCCACTATACCGCGGTATGCAGTATGTGATACACCGCATGGTCTAAGCAATAACAACCGGGTAAAATACCAGACAAAATATTGGAAGTTAATAGGATGAAAAAAAAATACAATGTTAAATTTAACAAAACTAATAATATCATGAGATAAGATTTGCCAAACAATACAACACATATTTCGTGAGTAATATATAAATTTGTTAGCTTCAAAATTATTTAAATAAATCAAAAGTTATTACATATAAGTATATGTACTTCAAAAAGGATATATTGATATAAAAGAATCCTTAAAATTGTTTACAAAATATAGTTTTACTTTAACACCGTCTTTTGGTGTGTTTTTCTACTTTTGTTATTTTTACCGGCGGTTTCTAGGTTAATATGAAATAAAATTTGTTAGAAATTCTTAAGTTTACAACAATTACTTTTACGTTTTATTGGCAAGTATTCTTTTTATGTTATACATATAAATACTTACTTTTAGAAATATTAATATGTGTTATATACATATATTTAGAAATATTAATATGTGTTATATATATATATATATATATATATATATATATATATATATATATATATATATATATATATATATATATATATATATATATGGTCTAAGACTAAAAACTAAGAGATACAAGTCACTACTGTATCATGTACAATGACTTTATGCATTAAAAAATAATAAATCTTATTTTGGTCAACATTTGAAAAGGTCAACATAAAAATTAATTTAATAGCGGGCCTTTGAAGTTTTAATTAGTACTCCTCACTTTCAGCTACTTGAATCGGTTAAACCTCACTTTGAACCACTTGAATCGGTCAAACACGAGCTATATTAACACATCTTCGAAGGTTAATCTCTAACTCTCTCTTCTCTATATCTACAAGAAACTCAGTCCCAACCCTCATCATCAAACCAACCGTCTCTACCTAGTCTCATCTCTCGCACCACTTCTCCGACGACAAACCCCTCACCATGATCTCTCTCTCTCTCTCTCTCTCTCTCTCTCTCTCTGTAACACCCATAGAATTTGAGCCAAATTAAAACATTTTAAATCATTCAAAAACCATTACGTTCATACAATTCATTTTCAAAATAGTTTAAACATCAGAGTATCCCCCAGAACCATATCATATAAATCATAAGACATGAGGAGCGGTACGATCACGCCTTCGTCTTGCCACGATCTCCTGAAGTACCTGAAACAATACACTGAAACTGTAAGCCCGAAAGCTTAGTGAGTTACCCCTAAAATACCAACCACACATAAACATACTCATAACATATCACAATACAGAACAGCCATGCACATCGGGTGTACTGTGTGACTGGTCCGCCCACACTGGGCCTTCAGTCCACCTGGTCCACCCTCCGAGTCTAGCCATGTACGTCGAGTCTACAGTGTGATTGGTCCGCCCGCACCGGGCCTTCAATCCACCTGGTCCACTCTTTGAGTCTACAGTATGACTGGTCCGCCCGCTCCGGCCCTTCAGTCGTACTGGTCCACTATCCGAGCCTCGACACGTCTGGTCCGCCCTCTTGGGGCCTTCAGCCTATCCGAACCGCTCGCTGGGCCTTCAGAATATCCGGTCTGCCCTGGGTATGTTGTCCTTCAGCACAAAGCAGGACTCGCCTCAACCCAACCCCCGTCAAACAACTATGTGCACATAAAACAATCAATCACATAACAAATCCTTAACCAGACTATCAGTCTAACAGATCACATAGCATATCAACATCCTAACCAGGATTCCAACCTAACCGGTCACTAGCATAACATTACCCTATATACCGGGTACCGACCTTAACCAGGTCACTAACATAACACCATCCGAAATACCAGGATGCAGATCTAGCAAAGCAATAAGATAACAAACACTACCCGGATTTCCATCCGATAAAGGGCCGGCCTTGGTGCCGTAGACCCTGTCGATATAGTGAGGATAACTCACCTACAATTGCCGACTCGGAAGATAAAACCCAACTCTCGAATCACTTGGCACAGGCTCCACCACCTAACATCAAAGCGCAATATACTCATAAGTCCTTAACCAAATAAGGTACTCCATAACCCACTAGTCAACCCTGGTCAAAGTCAAAGTCCTCAGTCAAGGTCAACAGTCCATGTTGACCCCAACTCGCCGAGTACCCTCGGCTACTCGCCGAGTTCCTTGAAGCACAATCCAACTCACCGAGTCATCGGGGTGACTCGTCGAGTTGCTTCGATTCTCGTTCAAACTTTAAGGCCACCCGTCGAGTTCCCTCCTTGCAACTCGACGGATACATACGCATACATATCCTAGGGAAGACTCATCCGACTCGCCGAGTTGTTCTTCAACTCGTCGAGTCTTATGGTAATCTTCATCGGACTCGCCGAGTTGTTCATCCAACTCGTCGAGTCCACGGCCATCTTCATGTGACTCGCCGAGTCAACCCTTGCGACTTGCCGAGTCCATTCAGTCCCTTTTCCATACAGACTTGTTTTGAGCCATGCAGCGGCTCCAAATCACATATCCAAGCTTCTAGGGCATGCTTATCACGTAAAGTTGCAAACTTTACGTGCATGCATGGCTATAAAGGCTCTAAATGCCTATTTTAAGTTCTTAATGAAACTTCATGCTCAAGAGGGACCTTAATCCTGGCCATAACTGAAACTTTATGCTTATAGAATCCAAGGAGGGTCCAGATCTGAAGTTACAACCTCAGATCTAGCCCATAGCTCATCTTTCCAACTTAATATCTCACCAAAAACCCTAAAACTCAACCAATAATAGATCTAGATGCAAAAGAGCCCAAGGAACAGATTATTACCTCCAATATAAGCTCTAACTGAAGTAGATCCCGGATCTACACCACTCCTTTGCAGCAAGTGTCTTGATCTTCAAGCCTCTTTTCAAGATTTCCTCCTCCAAAGCTCTATTCTCTCTAATAATGGAGGCTCACTCGATTTATAGGGTTTACAGGCTCTCAAGAGTGGTAAGGAGGCTGAGAGAAGGATTTAAAGTCCTTTAAATAGGGTGCAACCCCCGAGATTAGGGTTTTCTCATTCCAGCACCAACTCGTCGAGTCCAAGCCGCCGACTCGGCGAGTTGGCCACTTAATCCGCGACCCAAACCCGCTCCGACTCGGTGAGTAAGCGTACCTACTCGTCGAGGCCCTTCTTCGAATTTTCAATTTGCACCCTTCAACTTCTTGCTTCCGAACTTGGGATGTTACACTCTCCCCCTCTCTCTAAACCCTTAATCTACAGACACCACCACTCATCGTCACTGACAGCACCATCACCCTCACCCTGCAACTAGCCGTTGCCTAATCGCTAATAGCTACCCTGTTAATCTCTCTACGAGAAGAAACCAAAAGTCCCAGTATAGGAATTCATCTTTCTCCACCTATCTCTCGCACCTATATCTGACACCACCTTCACTTGTAACATCCCGAGAATTCAGGTATTTCTAAATTCGTCCCTTGGTTTTTAGTGTATGTTATTTTGTCCCTTGGATTGGACGGAAGTAGTCATGAGAAGCCCTAGTGGAAAATTTGTAATTTTGGGGCCAGGAGGAGTACGCTAAGCGTACAAGTGGGTATGCTGAGTGTACACGTATTTACACTGGCGTACTCGTGTCTGAAGGAAACCTTAAGTTTTAGGTTTTGTGGGGTATTTAAGCATCCTTATGTCTCATTTATCCCCACCTTTTCAGCCTCCAAAGTCTTAGAGTCGTTCTTGCAAAACCCTAACCTCCTAGAGTGAGATTAAGAGCCCTAAAGTGTGTTCTTGGTGTTTTAGAGGGAGGAGAAGTGCATCAAGAAGCTTGGAAGCTTGAAGCAAGGATTGGATCTGGAAGTTTGGCTCTCTTCTCCACCATATAAAGGTATAAAGTTCATACCTTTTTGGTTTATTTGATAGATCTCACGTTTGGGTCTTTTTATGTTTCTTTTTTGTCCCAAATGCTCCATCTTGAGCATGACATGTCCTGGATGTTTTAAGTCGTCCTTTCAAACCCTTGGAGGGGTCCTTAGTCATAAAAATGAGGTCCCAATGGCTAGAAGTGTCCCGTGCATCTGGAAAAAGGGTCTTAATGGATTAGGACCTTGTATTAAGAACTTTTGGACGTGTAAAGTCATAAAGTTGGAGACTTTATGACTCTAGGGTGCATTTGGACCATGGATTTGTAGTTTGGGTTTAAGTGCTTAAGCCAATAAGCACATAATGATACTTTTGGATCTGCGAGGGTACACCCCACATAGGGGGATTACGCCCCACATACTCGATCAGCCACCCCTATGTGCGTCAATGCAAGGCTCGGTGTATGCCCCGCGTATCGCAGGAGTACGCCCCGCGTATCGCAGGAGTGCGCCCCGTGTACTCTGTCTGTTAGATTTTGGAATTTGCGCTTCAAGTTTTGGGCCACCTTTTGGGATTGAATGCTTGGGCCCTTATGTCACACCCCCGAATCGGAACGGCGGAATCGTTTGGGGGCGGAGGACGTCATGTACAGTATCATAACAATTGTATAATAGTAAAACAAGCAACAACATCCATTGTATTTAAAATATAGATAATACATGTGTGTTCTCAAAAACCTGGGTGGGTGTACATGTCTACTGGTTCCCTGAGAATACAAGTTATTTTGAAAAGAGAGTATCAACATTTAAGTTGGTGCGTTCATAAGCATTTAGTCTTTGAAGTTTGTGTTTGTTCCATGAAAATGTTAGTATGTTCTCCTGAAAATCCCATATTTTCTCTATTAAATGAAAAGCAGTCTTAGGCCTTAAGACCAAAATGTTTGGTATGTTATTGTACTTTGATATAGTATGAGTGTATGTTTTCCATAAATGTATGTTTTCTTTGATAAAAGTAGTATACTGCATTTGTACGAACTCTATAGTGTAGTAGTTCTGGTAAATAATGATAGGTAGTTTTATTACTTAAAATAAAACTACTGAAGAAATGTTTGTTTTGTAAACCGAATTGTTTAGTTAATGCTTAATGTGAATGAGATTATAACCATGCTAAATTGACTAGTATCCTATACAACGTTCTTCAGGCGTCGAAAACATTTGTCACACGTAGACCTGCCGATCCAACTGTAGCTAACAACCAAGGTGCGGGATTATCAGTCCCGTATAGATCAATACACAAATTCACACTCTCCCTCCAGGAGACCCTGGTTATAACTAAACATGAACCTTATTAGGTACCATGAAGTAGTGTCTCACATTCTGTGACAACCCAAAATTTCTATCTTGTACAGTCATTCAGTTCAATCAAAGTCAGACTCGTTTCTGCTATCTTTTAGCATTGTTTAGGGTCTGTTTGAGTGTTCTAAGCCTAGTACATTCAAGGTTTGGGTTTAGGGATGAGTTAACTTAAGTTCATCGGGTTGCTTTTGAGCTAAGAACTCCATCAAGAGGAGTTTACGGCCGCAAACATGAGTTTACGGCCGTAAACTCAAGGTGGCCGTGAACTCATGCCCACATATATGATATTCTTTCACTTTTCTTCATTTCTCACACTTCCAAGTCAAGAAAGTCAATTCTCTCTCAAGTATCATCAAGATTTTTCATCCTAATCTTCCAAAGTGTAAGTGATTCTTCCATTTTTTAGTTGATAACCTTCTTAATCTAGTAAAACTCTATGATTTCATCCATGAAATTATCTCTTTTGGATAGATCTTCAAATCTTCATCACTTTTACCAAGAACACACACTTGTTCTTGGGCCGTGAACTCCATAGGAGCCCTCAAAAGTGTGAGTATCTCTTCTATCTTCTAGTTAAGCTTAAGAAACACATGATTCCTAGCCTTGAATCATCATCTAATGCAAGAACTCCAAGAGTTTACGGCCATGAGCATCTCCCTTGGTCGTAAACCCTTTTTTGGTGCATGTCTTGGCCTCAAACTCATCTTATGTCCCAACATAGGATCGTGAACACTTAATGGATGCTAGATAGGACCGTAAAACACCTCTTTTGCATGTTTCTTCCATGAGTGTACGATCGTACACTCCTTGACCGTACACTCCTTGGCCGTAAACCTCCTTGGCCGTAAACCACCTTGGCCGTAAACACCCTTGTGTGGTCGTAAACCCCTTTAGTACAATCACATGTGATTGTAACACTTCAATCTAGGTGTTTCCTAGTCCCTAAGGTGGTTTCCTTGCATGATTAGTTGTATATACACTAATTATATACATATATGTGTCATTATATGCTTAATAGGATCCGTTTGTGCTCGACGCTTCACTTGACACTTAGCATCCTTTATCGATCTTACATTCAAATCACTCACTATAGATGAGTTCATACCCCTAACTTATCTTTTAAATGATTTTAAATTTATTTATGGGGGGGGGGGAATACAAGTAGAAAACATTATAGTTGTTGTATCAATCACGTGTGATTAATAACTATGAAACAAGTGGATTTCTTATATTTCAAAACTGTGTTATCAAACAAACTGCTTCAAATCGTTTTATAAACTCTTTTATATGTTAAACTCTTTAGCATTTTACAAAACTCTTTTTAAACTTATATATTGTCAAAATCATGTCTATACAGATATAGTTATATAAATAAGGTTGAAAGGGCTTAGGACTGATAACTCGCCTTATTTCCTGTTCCTTGTTTGGTTGTGGACTTAGGGTACCAGTTGTTTGTCCGAGTGTCGTTTGAATCTTAGTTATATATTATGTATATGTGTATAGATATAAAAGTTCTTACATCAGTTCAATACCTTTGGTTAGTAAAGGTGTACAAACATGATTCAGTCATACAAACAACATCACTAGTAAACTATAATAGGTATAGTTAAGAGGATTACTACACACTAATTCTAGAACAATGAAACATACAAGAGTCAGTTCATACATGAGTCAGTTCAGACATACTATACACTAGAACAGAGAGAACATACTATAACGAGAAACAGAGAGAACATACTATACACTAGAGAACATACTATACACTAGAATAGAGAGAACATACTTTACAAATACAAGAATACTATAACATTAATGTGAGCCACTACTTCATGACACGACAATATACTGTTGTGTCACGTTTTGTAACCAGAGTTTCCTGGAGGGAGAGCGTGAATTTGTGTATAGATCCATATGGGATTGATCATCCTACACCTTGCTGCTAGCTACAGTGGGACCTGCGGGTCTACGGGTGACGAATGTCATACCATTTCGACGTGTTTGATCGTCATGTTTTACTAGTCAATCAAGTATGGTTATAATCTTATCACATTTTACCTTAATTAAACAAACAGGTTTAAGGTAGTTAGTACATCGGTAGTTACTTATATACAATACTACAATACATACTTATTTTTCCATTACCTTCATATTGTGATCTTCTCACATAAACGGTAATGTAAACCATATTTTGGTAATGATAGTCATACTTGGGAAAAACACTCACTTTTACAAAAAAACAAACTTACAAAACAGTCGGGTCTTGGTAGAAGACTACTTTAGTAGAAAACATAGGATTTTCTAGGAAGTATACAAACATTTACATGCAAACACTAACAAACATTTACATTAAACATTTACAAACACTTTCATCAAACTTATAAAAACAATGACACTAAATACTTATGAACTCCCCAGCTTTAATGTTGATCTACGCTTTTAAAATACCTTGTATTCTCAGGTCACCAGTAGAGAGGTACCGATGACCAGGTTTTGAGAAGACGGAGCACGTTCAAGACTCGTCTTTTATTTTGATTCATATTTTGGTGTCTTATAAACTGCACAGAACACACTTGTATTGCATTATATTATTAATGCAATGGATGATGTTGTTGCTTGTTTTACTATTATGCATTGTTATGATACTGTACATGACGTCCTCCGCCCCTGAAAGTTTCCGCCGTTCTGGTTTGGGGGTGTGACAGATTGGTATCAGAGCTTTGTTTATAGTGAATTGAGTATATCAACCCATAAAAGATATACAACTATAAACACATCGGGATTAAAAATACTCTGACCAAGAGTTTATACTTTTAAATAATAAAATATTTAACCAAAGTATACATACCTGCATTCATACTAAAATCAGTGTCATTAGGACAGAACAAAAGTATTGCGATTGTTGGACAACACAAGTAGGCTTGGGGACATATAATCAGATCTGGGAGTGATATAGCCTGATCAACTATATCTTTTCGAGAAGTGATTAGCATGTGCCTAGGAATGGTTGTGGTGTTGCAGCAAGTCTAAAAACTTACCAACACTACTACAATGAAAACATTAGAACATAACATAAACTTAAAATACTATAGGAGTATTTTATGTTACTATAATTACTTATGTGCAAACTGAAAAGGTCTTTATTAGTATGTCAATAGTTGCTGAGTGGATACGCTAAGACTATATGTGACTAAGGTGTCATAGACTTAGAATTTGTGCTCTTTGCTTTATTTCCTGTTCCTTGTTTGGTTGTGGACTTAGAGTTAGGATCACTTATTCGAAGGCCCATCCTGTTTTGGTTACATATGACTGGTATGCACTACACAAATATTGGAGTAACTGGTAAGGATCATCTTATAATTATCTTAAGTAGTATGTCTATGAATTATTTCTTTTACCCCTATTCTCGCGTAGATAACATGGCTGGATTCCATCCCCACGGCGACCCGTACTTCCCCAACCAATGTAATGGTGGATGGCTCGATGATGAGCCAGAAGAGGATCATGCAATTCCATTGGATGATGACTCCGCAGAGAACTTCCCAGAGGATTCTGACTCCGAGCCAGAAGTCAATGATCTACCCCTAGTAGCTCCAATCCCAAATCCTAACCCTCGTCCGGCTTTTCGAGGCCCGACGCCTCTTTGGGCGGAACACTTGGGAACATGGAGTCAAGAACAGGGTCAACCCATGCCATACAATGGAGACCGAAGCTTCTACAACCTGAGCGAGGGAGGCTCATCGGACAGAATCCTGCCTATTTTGGTTTGCAGGGTTGCCCGAAATGAAGAGCAGGGTAGGTCGGCCATCAACCGGGTCATGGAGGTTGATGCCAATGCGGGAGTTAATACGGTCCGCATTCTTCGTCTTGAAGATGCTCGCGAGAGAGATACGAGAGACAATGAGGCACTACTACAAGAACTAGTTGTGACTCGAGCTGAAGTCATAGAACTCCGCGTACACCAGTGAGTGTATGAGCGACGCCTCCTTGATGTGGAGCGTCAGCTGGCCAATTTAAGGGTTCGCCCGAGGGGTGCCCATTGCCAGTAGGAGATGCTCTGCACATCCTTTCTTTTGGTTAAAGGAATAGCCTTCTTATCTATGCTATAAGTAACACTTTTCCCTGTAATTTCCTGTTTATCTCAAGACCTTGAACTTTCAGTCTATTAGGTCTTTTTGTTGTCAAAATTTTCTTATTCTGGTTTGATATAAGACCTACTCCTAGGTCATTTTTCCAAACTTGTTATATCTTTAATACCAGTATTATTGACATATATCTAATCCCATGGGAAATCTTTATCCAAATGCTTTCATCCTTCTATTGCTAGATCTCTATTTCAATCATACCTTCATTTGTTTTGTTGGGCTATGGAGAGTTATGTTGGATAAGGTGTCTAAGTCCATAACTATATCTGGTATGTACTTGACCCGACCCGGCATGGTCCATTTTGGTTGCATGGCTTCATGCATTTGGATAAACTAAATGAGAGAAATAACACTTGTGGTTTATTAATATATTATAAGTTCTAATATATTAATATTATTATTTAATTAGTATTGATCAAAGATTAATTTGGAATTAATTAAGTGATCAAAAGATAACTAATTAAATATATGGGTTGATTATGTAAATCATCCATAACTTATATAGTAGGCTAAAAGGCTCTATGGATTATCAAGTTGGGTTAAACCCATGAGATGCTCCATGGGAGTTACAAACCCATGGGTCATGGAAATGAAGAGTCATGTCACATTAGGGTTTACATGGTGTAACCCTACATGTGACACACTATATAAAGGACATCATACTCACCAAAATCGGCTACACACTAAGAACAAGAGAGGGCAAGACGATTTTTACAAGTGTTATACATTCTCTAAAGTTATTCCAAAGCATTTGGTGTTGTGTGAAACATTTGAGGCATCACACTTGGGGTGCTAGGCTCTCAAGGTTTTCAAGGAATCATAACAACTACAAGGTATGTAATTCTAGCCATCTTTTATGATAAAAATTCCCCATGTATGCTAGATAGGATTATGAACTTTGGAAATCATATTTTGCATGTATTTTAGACAAACATAGATCCAAGGTTTTCTAGGGTTGCATGTACACTTAGGAGTGTTAGAATTGCTCAAAACCCTTCAGTGGTCTCAGAGCCTAGGTTTGTTTGTGAATACTTGATGCAAAATAGTGTTAAAAATCGAATTTTTAGCTGTCTGCATAGGGGACTCGACGAGTCCATGGGGGGACTCGACGAGTCCAAGTGAAAATGCAACCAACTCGGCGAGTCAGTTCGTGCACTCGACGGGTTGGCCATGCAGAATGCAGAAATTCAATTTGTGCTGCTGGAAATGGACTAGAAACATTGCCCTAAATTGTTTTGGTGTTATAAAACTTATTTTAGATGGTGTAATGGTTGTTCTAATCCATTTACAATGGCTAATATCAAAACTACATGATTATATGTGTTCATATGTTCTTGAAATTTTGATATGAATATTCATGTTCTTATGAGTTCTTGATAGATCATAGGAATTACTTGTTTATTGATTAATTCATGATCTTTATGTGTTTTAATGGAGTCCATAACTTGTCCTCAAGTTATGCATAACCAAAAGTCACTTTGTATTAATTCCATTAAAAGAACACATAAGTTACAAAAATGAAGAGTCTTCATTTTAATAACTCATAAGTTATGAATTGAAAGGTTTTTGTAAAGTTACAAAACTTGCCCTCAAGTTTTGGAACATGTAAAGTCACCTAGTAAACTTTAGTTCCAATCCTTAGAATTTTAAAAGTTAAAATTCAACCCTTATACTTTATAATATTATAAGTTTAATAATATATATATATATATATATATATATATATATATATATATGTATATATATATATATATATATATATATATATATATATATATATATATATATATATATATAAGATCAAGTCGTTTTACCGCAAGTAGGCCTCATTCACGAAGCCGATCTATAAGGGGGGTATAAGGTTGTTGCCTATAAAATGGCAGCTTAATGGGTGTGCACTCTCACCCACCGCTTCCTTGACTAGTGGAGGGTCGTTAGCCGAACGGGTAGGACAATGACTTAAAATTCTCATTAAAAAGTATATGACTGGTGGAGGGTCGTTAGCCGAACGGGTAGGACAATGACTTAAAATTCTCATTAAAAAGTATAATGATTATTATAAAGTAACTAAATGTTTTTATAAATTCCCAATCTTAGTTACTTTAGGAAAATGTGAATAAGGTGCTAATCCATTAAATTACACTTTGCACTTCGTTTAAGTCGGTAGTGGAGCGTGTGTGGTTTACCGGCACACTAACTTGGACTTAACAATGTAGGAAAAGAGTGACTTAAGGTTTTTCATAAGGTCGGTGGAGCGCGTGTGGTTTACCGGCACATCGATTAAGTGAAAAACATTAAGGGTACCAAGTAATTTGCATGGTTACTTCACACCTTGTTTTGTGATCCTCGGTATCCCAGTCACAAAACATGAAGGGCACACTCGAGATTGAAACATGCCATTGAAAAAGTTCAATGAATCTCAAAAGAATCTAGGAGTTTCTAAAACCCAATAAAACCTAATAAACCATATTTCGTTTTCACGTTGGAAATTGGTGAATCATCATTCACCTACCTTTCAATTATGTTATAGCTTGGATTACGACATCCCCCTTCTAAGTTATAATATATTGTGATTGGATCCTAGCCTTAATATTACATTTGAGTGTTTTATTAAGGACAATCTATATATCTAAACTAAACTTGTTTTCTTCTTTTCAGATGTCTTCCAACAATGCTACTTCTGGCTCAAACCCTACCGACTCCTTCTCTCTCATGAGCCTTTGTGGGAGAGTCATCTTTGATGGATCCAACTTTACAGATTAGATCAGAAACATCAGGATGGTCACTCGGTATGAGAACAAAGAATATGTTCTCGACAAGGAGCTTAAGGTACCCGAGCAAACTGCTACTCCTGAAGAGCTTGCTGAATATGAGGCACATGAAAAAGATGCTACCAAAGTGGCATGCATCATGATGGCCACCATGACAGCCGAGCTCCAAAAGTCCTATGAGGACTACTATCCTTTTGAGATGCACCAGGACTTGATGGACCGCTACCATCAAAGTGCTCGTCAAGAGCGATATTAAATAATCTCCTCCATGATAACAACTCGAATGAAGGATGGTGAACCCATCACGGGCCACATGCAGAAAATGCAAAGGTATGTGGACCGTTTAATGAAGCTGAATGTGAACTTCCCCGAGGAGTTAGCAATAGATATCCTTTTGCACTCCTTACCATCGTGTTATGATCAATTCCGCATGACATATCACATGAGCAAGGAATAAGTCACCCTCAGCAAACTTCAAGGACTCTTGAAGACCGCCAAAAGTGGTCTAAAGGGTAAGTCGGTTGTTACCACTCCTACTCCTACTCCAAACTCCGCACCTGTCCTGGCAATCGGGAAAGGTAGAGGGAATAAGAGGAAGAACCCTTCGAAGGGTACCAAGGTTAAGACCCTTGATGGCTCCTCTTCAAGCGGAACCAAGAAAGGTTTCGTTACTCCTTCTTCTGATCCAAAAGAGGCCGAATGCTTCTATTGCCATGAAAAGGCGCACTGGAAGCGGAACTGCCCGAAGTATCAGCAAGATTTGAAGGATGGGAAAGTGAAACCTAACCATGCAGGTATTTACACTATATTATCTAATAACTCACCTTATTCTAACTCTTGGGGCCTTGATACCGGTTGTGGTATTCATATTTGTTCTGATTTGCAGGGACTAAGAAGAAGTAAGAATGTGGAGCATGGAAAGATAAACTTGATCATGGGGAATAGGAAAGTTTCACCTGTCACCAAGATTGGAGTTTATACTTTGTTGCTAAGTAGTGAGTTTACTTTAGATTTGAATGAATGTTGTTATTCACCTGAAATGGCAAGACATGTTATTTCCTTTCATGCTTTGTACAAACAAGGTTTTACCTTTTCTTTTGATAATGATGTTGGTGGAATAAATGCTTTCTATAATAATGTGTTTTATTTTAAAGCATTACCTTGTGATGGTGTGTATGAAGTTGTGTCTGTTGTAGATAACTTAGGAAATAATGTGTTGTGTATTGATTCTACTAATAATAATAACTTGGATAAAGCATCATTATGGCATTGTCGTCTTGGACATGTAAGCAAGAAACGCATAGGCCAACTCCAAAAGGATGGTGTCTTGGAGTCATTTGACCTAAAGTCAGGTGATAGTTGTGAATCATGCTTACTTGGAAAAATGACAAAGTCACCCTTCACAGGTTCGTGTGCTAGGGGTGAGGGTTTGTTGGATCTAGTACATACGGATGTGTGTGGACCCTTCAAAACTGCCACAAGGGATGCTAATCGTTATTATGTGACTTTTACAGATGATTATAGTAGATATGGATATGTCTACTTAATCAAGCATAAGTCAGAGACTTTCGATAGGTTTAAAGAGTTTAAACAGGAAGTAGAGAATCAATTGGGCAGGAACATTAAGATGCTTCGATCCGATCGTGGTGGTGAGTATCTTAGTACAGAGTTCCTCGACTATCTTAGGGAATGTGGGGTTGTCTCACAATTGACACCTCCCAAGACACCACAGTTGAATGGTGTGGCTGAGAGGCATAATCGAACCCTGTTGGACATGGTTCATTCCATGATGAGTCGAGCTTCGCTACCAATCTCATTTTGGGGGTATGCCTTAGAGACTGTCGCCCATATCCTTAATCTGGTCCCTACAAAGATGGTTGCCAAAACACCTCACGAGGTGTGGACTGGAAAAGTTCCTAATCTAGCCCACATCAAGATTTTGGGCTGCGAAGCTTTCGTGAGACGCGAGACTCACGATAAGCTCGAACCTCGAAGTGAGAGGTGTATTTTCATCGGCTACCCACATAAATCCTTTGGTTACCTCTTCTACAGACCTAGTGAGAATGTGGTCTTTGTAGCAAGGATGGCTGTCTTGAGAGAGAGAGAGAGAGAGAGAGAGAGAGAGAGAGAGAGAGAGAGAGTGAGAGAGTTCAAAAGCCAAGGAAACAGTGGGAGGCAAATTGACCTTGAAGAAATTCAAGAGTCAAGTGGTGAAGGAACCTCAAACCCTAGCAATCAACTTGAGGAGGAAACTCCTGTTGATCCAATTTTACCTCCAATTGTACCTCTGAGGCGTTCCACAAGGGTTAGGAATGCACCTTAGCATTACTATGGTTTCCATATTACTGCGGAAGATGAGACATTTATCAGTGATGAGACACTGGTGAGTCTGGATGAACCTAACAGCTATGCGGAAGCCATGGCAGGCCCCGAGTCTGCTAAATGGAAAGAGGCAATGGATAGCGAGATACAGTCCATGTATGACAACCACGTTTGGGACTTGGTTGACAATGTACCAGGTCGTAAGACAGTTGGGTGCAAATGGATCTTCAAGAAGAAGACCGACATGGATGGTAATGTACACACGTATAAGGCGCGACTGGTTGCAAAGGGCTTTTCTCAAACTCCAGGAGTTGATTATGATGAAACCTTTTCACCAGTAGCCAAGATTAAGTCTATTGGGGTATTGTTAGCCATTGCTGCATTTCATAACTATGAAATATGGCAAATGGATGTTAAAACCGCTTTCCTTAACGGAAAGTTGGCTGAGGATGTTTACATGAATCAGCCAGAGGGTTTTGTCAGCACAGAATACCCTAATAAAGTGTGTACGCTTGAGAAATCCATCTATGGATTGAAACAAGCACCTCGCAGATGGAATCTTTGCTTCGATGAGAAAGTCAAAGAGTTTGGCTTTTCGAGGAGTGAAGATGAATCTTGTGTATATGTCAAGGCTAGTGGGAGTATAGTCAGCTTTTTGGTACTGTATGTTGATGACATACTACTCATAGGAAATGACATCCCAACCCTGCAGGAAGTGAAGTCCTGGCTTGGGAAGTGTCTCGCTATGAAGGACCTAGGAGAAGCTGCCTATATCCTAGGGATAAGGATTTTGAGAGACCGGAGTAAAAGACTAATTGGACTTAGTCAGAGTACATACTTGGATAAAGTGATGAAGAGATTTAGCATGCAAGATTCCAAGAAAGGAGAGTTACCCATCCAGAGTAATGCTAGATTGAGTAAGACTCAGAGCCCGAGTACCGAGGTTGAGATAGCAGAAATGAGTCGAGTACCCTATGCTTCTGCAGTAGGCTCGATCATGTATGCTATGACCTGCACTCGTCCTGATGTAGCCTTTGCTTTGAGAATGGTTAGCAGGTATCAGGGGAACCCTGGTAAGGCTCACTGGACGACGGTAAAGAACATTCTCAAGTACATGCGGAGGACTAAGGACTGGGTCCTTACCCTTGGTGGGAGTGATGACTTGAGAGTTGTAGGGTATAGTGATGCTAGCTTCCAGACTGATAGGGATAATTTCCGCTCTCAGTCGGGTTGGGTCTTTACCTTAAACGGAGGACCAATTACTTGGAAAAGTTCCAAGCAGGAGACAGTGGCTGATTCAACTTGCGAATCAGAGTATATAGCGGCAAGCGAGGCAGCAAAGGAGGCAATATGGCTGAAGAACTTCATTGGAGATCTTGGAGTTGTACCAGCTATTAAGGAGCCTATGGAGATTTTCTGTGATAGTGAAAGTGCAGTTGCCTTAGAAAAGGAACCAAGGGATCACGGGAGATCTAGACACATCGACAGAAAATATCATTTTATCAGACATCGCATAGAAGAAGGACTCCTCGTGGCAAAGAGGGTATCATCTGATGAGAACCTGGCAGATCCCCTCACGAAGGGACTGGGCAGGGTTAAGCATCTCCAGCATGCAAGGAGCATAGGGCTGAAGGATGATATTAGTTTTAGTAGTTAGATAAATTTGAAATTTGTAAAGTGTAATTGACATTTGATGATGAATAAAAGTTGTGTTTATTTATGAGTAAAGTGTTGCTATCTTTTGTCAATCGTTTACTATTATTTCTTTTGCATGTTTTGACTTCCAGAATATTTATGTTGTGTTTTACATATTATTCAAATTATCCACAGTCGGTCGTATGTCGGAAGTAGATATGAATTAAGACTGTCATGATTTGGTTGTAGAGGTCTAAGATGTTGGACATGGCCTCAACACTCATGAGTGCTCATAAGTTCTGAGTATTGGATTCAACCCACGCTCGCTGGTATCACTTCATGGAATTTATCTCAAGTGATCGCGAGACGGTAATATCATATAAGTCTTCAAACCTAGAGATATGTCTTGTTGCCTATGAGTTGGTTATGCATTGATCGTACGAAACCTCATTGGTAACTCGATGTTATAAAACGTACCTTTCTGTGTAATTTAACAAGTAGTAGAACAAGCACATGAGTCGAAGTTTATTTGTTCCTTCCTGGATTAGAAGCGATATCTGGGCCCCTCGATGATTTTGTTTTGACCTATGTACCAGGCCCGGTCAGAACTAAATTGATGTGTTCAATTAAGTTCTATGTCAAACAAATCGAAAATCGGGAAACAAACTGCTGGACAATAAGTAAGACATTGTTCCATGTATTTGTCTGGCTGATATCTAGAACAGAGGATTATATGATCACTTATCTTAAATGGCGCATCATCATCTTCTCAGTTCCGAGAGACCTTGAAAAGAGCTACGATTGCTGGTCGGTTCCTGAAGTCATACTTGCAGTTATAGTTATTAGACTTATCCAAGTGGGAGACTGTTGGATAAGGTGTTTAAGTCCATAACTATATCTGGTATGTACTTGACCCGACCCGGCATGGTCTATTTGGGTTGCATGGAATCATGCATTTGGATAAACTAAATGAGAGAAATAACACTTGTGGTTTATTAATATATTATAAGTTCTAATATATTAATAGTATTATTTAATTAGTATTGATCAAAGATTAATTTGGAATTAATTAAGTGATCAAAAGATAACTAATTAAATATATGGGTTGATTATGTAAATCATCCATAACTTATATAGTAGGCTAAAAGGCTCCATGGATTATCAAGTTGGGTTAAACCCATGAGATGCTCCATGGGAGTTACAAACCCATGGGTCATGGAAATGAAGAGTCATGTCACATTAGGGTTTACATGGTGTAACCCTAGATGTGACACACTATATAAAGGACATCATACTCACCAAAATCGGCTACACACTAAGAACAAGAGAGGGCAAGCTGATTTTTACAAGTGTTATACATTCTCTAAAGTTATTCCAAAGCATTTGGTGTTGTGTGAAACATTTGAGGCATCACACTTGGGGTGCTAGGCTCTCAAGGTTTTCAAGGAATCATAACAACTACAAGGTATGTAATTCTAGCCATCTTTTATGATAAAAGTTCCCCATGTTTGCTAGATAGGATTATGAACCTTGGAAATCATATTTTGCATGTATTTTTGACAAACATAGATCCAAGGTTTTCTAGGGTTGCATGTACACTTAGGAGTGTTAGAATTGCTCAAAACCCTTCAAGTTAGTCCATGATTCACCCTCATTGTACTTACTATTGAATTCTTACCAATATCTTCATCTTTGTGATCTTATAGCTACAAGATGCCTCTACGTCGATCAGCGAGACACACTACTCCGATAACTCCGAATCAACAACCACCACCACCTCCTCCACAATACAACCCATTAGCTATCCAAGCTGTAGTGAATGCGGCTGTTACGACAGCCCTAGCTCAATTCAGTGCTAGTGGAACTAGCGGGAGTGGAACAACTGTTCATTCCACTCAAGGTGATGCTCCAGTGTGCTTTAGAGAGTGCTCGTATAAGGACTTCACCAACTGCAAGCCCAGGACCTTCAATGGGACTGGCGGAATCATTGCCCTCTCGCAATGGTTTGAGAAAACAGAGTCGATCTTCGAGATCTGCTCCTGTCTGGAAGGGAGCAAAGTTAAATTTGCTGCCTGCACCTTCGCGGACAGAGCCCTGACGTGGTGGAATATCCATGTCAAGTCACTAACTCTAATAATGGCTAATGCTATGGGCTGGGAAGCTCTGAAGGAGCTCATGGTAGAGGAATAATGCCCGAGGGGCGAGGTTCAGAATTTGGAACAGGAATTGTGGAGCCTAACCATGAAGGGCTCCGACATAGTCTCCTACACTGCAAGATTCAACGATCTGGTGGCACTATGTCCGGGAATGGTCCCTACTGAGGGAAAGAAGATTGAGAGGTATATCTGGGGGCTAATGCCTACATTTCAAGGGAATGTCTTAGCTTCAAACCCCACTACCTTCGACAGTGCCAAGCGATTGGCACAGCGGCTCATTGATCATGGATTCCGCACCCCGTCAACAACAACAACCCTTGCCATCCCAGAACCCTCCAAAGTCGCTGACAACAAGTGGAAGTTCTGGGACAACAAGAAAAAGAAAGCGGCGCAGAACGCTGCCAAAAAGCAACAGGTTGTAGATATTCATGCTGCAATAACACCTACTGCTACTGTGCCGATGAAGTAGTATGATGGACGCTTGCCTAAGTGCAACAAATGCAAATTCCACCATAAAGGACCATGCTGGGAAATGCAGTGCGCTAACTGCAACAGGAAGGGGCACACTGCCCGTTTCTGCAAGGCTCCGGCAAGGCCAATCACCCAAGTCCCCGGCGTTGGTGTGGGCCATACTTGCTACGGATGTGGCGAGGTGGGCCACTACAAGAGAAACTGCCCAAAGGCAGGGAATGCCGGCGGAGTGGGAAGAGTTTTGGCTATAGGCCACGAGGAAGCAGTTGCCGACCCTACAGTGGTCACTGGTACGTTTCTCCTCGATAACTCATATGCATGCATACTGTTTGATAGTGGAGCGGAGAGGAGTTTCGTGAACCATAAATTTGCTCACTTACTTAAACAAAAATCATGTGCACTTAAAGAACCGTTTACTGTAGAAATGGCTAACGGAAAGACAGAGAGCACTAGCTGCATATACATAGGATGTACACTAACTTTAGATAGCCATTCATTTCCAATTGACCTCATGTCGGTCTCAATTAAATGTTTCGACGTCATTATCGTCATGTATTGGTTGAGTTCTCATCGTGCCGACATCATGTGTTATGAGAAAGCCGTTCGTCTTAATCTACCGTCTAGCGAAACCCTAGTTATCTACAGCGACAAACCAGGCACGAACCTTCGTATTATCTCAAGCATACAAGCCCAGAAGTACTTACGAAAGGAATGTCACACATTCCTTGCTCATGTTTTCGATGTGAGCCAAGAGATGAAAGACATAAAGAACATCCCGGAAGTATGCGATTTTCACAACATCTTTCCAGAAGAACTACCAGGATTACCTCCGCAGCGTCAAGTCGAGTTCAGAATCTACTTAGTTTCAGGGGCTACCCCAGTAGCCAAATCGCCCTATCGTCTAGCACCAGCTGAGATGCAGGAGCTATACGGTCAACTTAACGAACTGCTCAGCAAGGGCTTTATTAGACTAAGCTTCTCACCCTAGGGAGCACCGGTCTTGTTCGTCAAGAAGAAAGACGGATCGTTCTATATGTGCGTTGACTACCAGGAACTGAACAAACTGACCGTCAAGAATCGTTACCCTCTGCCTCGCATAGACGACTTGTTCGACCAACTGCAAGGGGCGAATTACTTCTCAAAGATTGACCTGAGATCCGGGTATCACCAGTTACGAGTGTTAGAGGAGGATGTTCCGAAGACAACCTTACGAACTCGTTATGGACACTAAGAGTTTGTAGTGATGCCATTTGGATTGACCAATGCGCCCGCAGTATTCATGGACTTAATGAATAGGGTGTAACGTCCTTACTTAGATCAGTTCGTCATTGTATTCAATGATGACATACTTATCTACTCCCGAAGTATGGAGGAGCATAGTCAACATCTACGTCAGGTCTTAGAAACACTGCGATCAGAGAAGCTTTATGCGAAGTTCTCTAAATACGAATTTTGGATTCGAAGAGTCGAATTCTTGGGTGACGTGGTTAGTGAAGAGGGAATTCACGTGGATCCTTCCAAAATAAAGGCCATTGAGAACTGGTCAGCACCGAAGACGCCTACAGAAATTCATCAATTTCTAGGCCTCGCTGGCTACTATCGCAGGTTCATTCAGAACTTCTCTCGGATTGTGAATCCGCTTACAACATTGACCCAGAAGGACGTGGCCTTTGACTGGGAAGAGAAACAAGAAAAGTCATTCCAAACGCTGAAGCGAGCCTTATGCAGCGCACCGATACTATCCCTCCCCGAAGGGATAGAAGACTGCGTGGTATATTGTGATGCATCCAACCAAGGGCTTGGTTTTGTTCTGATGCAACGAGGTAAGTTCATCGCCTATGCCTCAAGACAGCTAAAGACACACGAAGTCAACTACACCACACACGATTTTGAGTTAGGAGCAGTGGTATTTGCTCTGAAGATCTGAAGACACTACCTTTATGGTACAAAAAGCACTATCTTTACAGACCACAAAAGCCTTCAACATATATTCGACCAGAAGGAGCTCAATATGAGACAACGACGGTGGGTTGAGCTACTCAGTGACTACGAATGCGAAATTCGTTATCATCCCAGTAAAGCCAACGTAGTAGCTGATGCCCTAAGTCGGAAAGAATACTCTGGTCGTAGAATCAAATCATTGACTATGACTATCCATTCACACTTGTCCACACAAATTAAGGAGCCTCAGCTAGAAGCCTTGAAACCTGAAAATGTGGCGGGTGAATCCCTGAGAGGGATGGATAAAAACTTGGAAGTCAAGGGTGGCGGAGCCTTATACCTCATGGATCGGATCTGGACCCTAAGACACGGTGGATTCAGAGACTTGGTCATGACCAAAGCACACAACACTCGATATTCCGTCCACCCAGTTTCAGATAAGACGTATATGGATCTTAAAAAGTTATACTGGTGGCCTAACATGAAAGCAGAGATTGCTACCTTCGTGAGTAAGTGTCTTACTTGCGCTAAGGTTAAGGCCGAATACCAGAAACCCTCAGGTTTACTTCAACAACCGGAGATACCTGAATGGAAGTGGGAGCGGATCACAATGGACTTCATAACCAAGTTGCCCAAGACAACGGGTGGTCTCGATACCATTTGGGTGATCGTAGACAGGTTAAGAAAGTCCACACACTTCCTTCCTATCAAAGAGACGGACAAGATGGAGAAACTAACTAGAACATACATTAGGGAGATTGTACGACTGCATGATGTTCCCATATCCATTATCTCTGATAGAGATAGTAGATTCACTTCAAGGTTTTGGCAGTCGCTACAAAGTTCCCTGGAAACTAGGCTGGACATGAGTATAGCCTACCATCTGCAAACCGACGGACAAAGTGAGAGGACTATTCAAACTTTGAAAGATATGTTGCGAGCCTGTGTGATTGACTTTGGGAAGGCATGGGATACTCATTTACCCCTTGTCGAGTTCTCCTACAATAACAGTTATCACACGAGCATAAAGGCTGCTCCATTTGAAGCCCTCTATGGCCGAAAGTGCAGATCCCCTCTGTGCTGGGCTGTGGTGGGTGACACTCAATTAGCTAAAGGACGAGTTCCTGACAGCACTCTCACAGGTCCGTAGATCATTCGGGAAAGGACAGAGAAGATTGTTCAGATTCGTGAGCAATTGAAAGCCTCTAGAAACCGACAGAAAAGCTACGTAGACAAGAGAAGGAAACCTTTGGAATTCCAGGTGGGCAACCGTGTTCTATTGAAGGTCTCACCCTAGAAGGGCTTGATACTGTAACGCCCGCAGATTCGGGCTAGTCAATTTAGAGACGATAAGCGTCAAAAATGACTTTTTAATAGAAGATTATTTAGAATGAATAATTTTAACCAAGTCATAGTATATGTTACAAGGGTTCCGTACATATAAAGAATGTCGAAATCCGAGTTATAACGAAGAAGTTATGGCCCGTCGAAGTTTTACGGCAAAACCGGCACGGCACCGGGAGACATAAATAGTGAATTTATGATAGAGGACTTTTTGGCCTTAGTAATCAAAACAAAAGTTGTAGTATACGTTAAACCAAAAGTGTGCATAAAAAGAACGCCCAAATCTGACTTCGTATGAGGAAGTTATGAATTTCCTAAGATTTGACATTGCAGTGCACGGCCTGAAACTCGAATTTTAGATCGAGAGGTTTTTGGCCTACACGACCTAAATAAGAATTGAAGATCTCATTAATAGGAACTCAACGGTAAAAAGACAGACGAAAACAGAGTCCGTATGTAGAAGTTATGAATTTTACGCGGACATTTAACAGTATAATCTCCTCGTACTGTTAAATTTAAGATCGGTCGAGAATTAGCCGACGGAGTCAAAATGATAGTTGTAGACCTTATTTTTCCCTACGCGTGGATATAAAGAACATCAAAAACGGAGGTCGTATGTGAAAGTTACGGATTTTAGAAGTCGGAAGTGTGCTGTGCGAAAATGGGTGATGTGGCACAATCTTGGCCATTGCTTTCTCCCCAAGTCTTGCCACTAGATGGTGACATGTGGCACCATGTTCAGCCATTTTTCACCCTATAAATAGAACCTCTCCCACCCTCATTTTCTTCACACCTTTCCCATTCTTTCTTCTCTTTACTCTCTCTCTAGAACCTCTCTCTAGCCCCGAAACCCCCGAAAAGCCTAGGGAACCTCCCTAGCACGAGGCGGAAGCCCCGGAGTGCTCGACGACTCCGAGAAGAAGAGCTTTTTGGCTCGAGAACGCTGCTCCAAGCAAAGCCCAGTTTTCTATAAAACCCGCTGTAATTGAGCTACGCCTACGCTATTTTTAATATATCGTTTATTTAATTATAGTAGCGTTCTTAGGAACTTATAATAAGTACTTGGGCTATTATTATGGGTTATATAAGTATTTTTTAATGCTTATATGGTAGTAATAATAGCTAGACTATTAATTAGTCTCGGCGAATAATAGAGTAAACTCTAGTGGTAATAATACTAGGTTTCGTCGAAGGAAATTATTTTTAAGAAGCGAAGCGCTGTCTGAGTTCGGATTCACCACCTTTTCAAGTGAGTGCATAGTTACTTTCATCTTACACGTAGATATGAAGTATTTTATATAAATTACGTGGTATGTGTGCATATTATTTGAATACTTGCTTTCTATGTTGGATGAACGATATTATACATGTTTTAAATAATTTAAAATGTATATGTATTTTATATCTACGAATATGTTGGGTAAAATATGGGTAGATGAATGATGAGAGATGAAAGATCATATGAGTGAACATTGACAGCTATAGACTTAGTGCCTAACAAATAACATCGGCAGCTATGGACTTAGTGCCTATAGAATAAACATTGGTAGCTATAGACTTAGTACCTGTTAAATAAACGTTGGTAGCTATGGATTTAGTACCTATTAGCTGAACACCGGTAGCTATGGATATAGTACCCGATGAATGAACTTTAGCAGCTATGGAATTAGTGCTTTACGAACAAGCATTGGCAGCTATGGACTTAGTGCCTATCATATAAACCCTGGAAGCAATGGGCTTCAAAATCAACGAATGCAGGATAGATGATTCTTAGGGTAGATCCTTAAGAGTAAGGAAGATAATGGGGATGGGTAATTGGGTTGATTGTTTGATGTTTAAACATAATAATTAAATTATTGTGGGTTGAAAACCCTATGTACTCACCAGGTTACCCAACCTAACCCACTCAAGCTTATTTGTATCACAGGTGTTGATATGAAGCTACTTTACACTAAGGGATTTAAAAGAGATGTAGATCACTAGTGTAAATGAATGTAAGTTCTGTTTATGCTTATGTTTCTGTATTGACGATGACATCCCAAATGTTTTAAAATGGATAAAAATACATTTCTTCGGAAATGCTTTGATAACGTATTTATCATGTTTTTCTGGGAACAAATTCCGCAACATTTTTATTAAAAGAGGTACTCTGATTTTTATAAAGCATAAACAAAATCGGTCTTTTCTGGCCGTGAAAAATGGGGATGTCACAGTTGGTATCAGAGCATTAGTTTAAGCGAACTAGGAATATGGATGTATTTCTAGACTTAAACTTAGAATGCTAAGCGATGATCGTAAGGAGTGTGTCTAATAAAATTTAGGTAATACACCTGAATAGACACAAGCACTAGCTAATTTAGGGAAAATGCCTAAAATGCTTTTATCTGCTAGCTGAGTTATGATGCTTTATGATGTTATTATTTGATCGGATCTATGGTCTATTGCCGACCGGATCTAGAAACTTTATGTGTTCAGATTTCTAAACGTTTAAATACGGTATTAGAACTGGCATGTAACTTTTCAGAGTAATAAGCAGGATTACGCGTCTAAATCTTCTCTATCTATATTCTCGTCTCGATGCAATGAATGCGTGCTTCCATGAAAATAACGTCATGGTGAAAGACTCATAGAGAATTGAGTAAATAGAGGAAATGAAAAGGATTATGATAGTGAATGACACCTATCGGAAGATATCGTAAGAGTGGTATCTTGGCTTTAGAATATGTCAAGCGGTACATTTAGAGGAGTACGATACGTCCGAAGTACACCTTCGATCGGCAGGATGATGGAACGATTGGTGTAATTCCTGAAGTTGTCCCATCGTATGGAGTTTCCACCACCAACTGAGTTGAAGCAGAATTGATGATTGAAGATACGCATGGAAGAAGTCCTAGTAGAGTCTAGAGAAACTTATATGATTTTTGGACACATTTGTATGTGTTAAAATTGTTTTTGTGATAATAACTTGGAGAACTGTGAGACAATACTTGAGACGAGTATGAGTAGGTGTGAATGGTAGTAGAGGCCTATACTACCGGAAGCACAGGACTCACACTTGGATCAGGGAAAGTCACAAGGTTACCAAGAAGCTAGTAATTGATTCTGTTTTGTTCAAAGTATGTCATTACCATCGTTTCGATAATAACTAAGAAGATTATTGTTATTCCGACCCTAGTGGTCATATCAAATCGAGTCTGACTAAGACAAATATGTTACGTGGTTCAGAGAACTATGTTTGATATAGCGTCCGACTTAAACTAGAAGATTGAAATCGAAGCGATCAATAGAAGTATCGTGCTCGTTGTTAAAGAATTTGGTAGCTAGAAATGCTACATGTCAAAATGTGATTATATCACATTAGAACATGAAGGCAAGTATATCCAATTCCGGAATTTGACTCTAAAAGACCTGAGTCTGAGCGTTGCAACATACGATGAAAGTTCATTAGAACGTGACCCATCGGTCTATCGTGGAAATCAAATAAACTTGTCTTATGTTTGTTAAGAAGAATAAGGAGTCTCTGATAAAAAGCGAGTTTGTGACATGAAGGTCATGATTGAAAGAGTAACAAGACATAGAGAACGGGTGCAATATCAAGCACTGCTTGCAGTCAAGAAGACTAGGAGTTAGATACGCATTCGAAGCGACATAGAAGTTACGGTTATTACCTAGGATGAAGAGATAACGTATGGAGTCATTATACAACCCTGTTTCGTTGATGATTCCGGGACGTAATCATCCTAAGGGGGAGATAATTGTAACGCCCGCAGATTCGGGCTATCAATTTAGAGACGATAAGCGTCAAAAATGACTTTTTAATAGAAGATTATTTAGAATGAATAATCTTAACCAAGTCATAGTATATGTTACAAGGGTTTCGTACATATAAAGAATGCCGAAATCCGAGTTATAACGAAGAAGTTATGGCCCGTCGAAGTTTTACGGCAAAACCGGCACGGCACCGGGAGACGTAAATAGTGAATTTACGATAGAGGACTTTTTGGCCTTAGTAATCTAAACAAAAGTTGTAGTATACATTAAACCGAGAGTGTCCATAAAAAGAACGCCCAAATCTGACTTTGTATGAGGAAGTTATGAATTTTCTAAGATTTGACATGGCAGTGCACGGCCCGAAACTCGAATTTTAGATCGAGCGGTTTTTGGCCTACACAACCTAAATAAGAATTGAAGATCTCATTAATAGGAACTCAACGGTAAAAAGACAGACGAAAACAGAGTCCGTATGTAGAAGTTATCAATTTTACGCGGACATTTAACAGTATAATCTCCTCGTACTGTTAAATTTAAGATCGGTCGAGAATTAGCCGACGGAGTCAAAATGAAAGTTGTAGATCTTATTTTTACCTACGCGTGGATATAAAGAACATCAAAAACGGAGGTCGTATGTGAAAGTTACGGATTTTAGAAGTCGGAAGTGTGCTGTGCGAAAATGGGTGATGTGGCACAATCTTGGCCATTGCTTTCTCCCCAAGTCTTGCCACTAGATGGTGACATGTGGCACCAAGTTCAGCCATTTTTCACCCTATAAATAGAACCTCTCCCACCCTCATTTTCTTCACACCTTTCCCATTCTTTCTTCTCTTTATTCTCTCTCTAGAACCTCTCTCTAGCCCCGAAACCCCCCGAAAAGCCTAGGGAACCTCCCTAGCACGAGGCGGAAGCCCCGGAGTGCTCGACGACTCCGAGAAGAAGAGCTTTTTGGCTCGAGAACGCTGCTCCAAGCAAAGCCCAGTTTTCTATAAAACCCGCTGTAATTGAGCTACGCCTACGCTATTTTTAATATATCGTTTATTTAATTATAGTAGCGTTCTTAGGAACTTATAATAAGTACTTGGGCTATTATTATGGGTTATATAAGTATTTTTTAATGCTTATATGGTAGTAATAATAGCTAGACTATTAATTAGTCTCAGCGAATAATAGACTAAACTCTAGTGGTAATAATACTAGGTTTCGTCGAAGGAAATTATTTTTAAGAAGCGAAGCGCTGTCTGAGTTCGGATTCACCACCTTTTCAAGTGAGTGCATAGTTACTTTCATCTTACACGTAGATATGAAGTATTTTATATAAATTACGTGGTATGTGTGCATATTATTTGAATACTTGCTTTCTATGTTGGATGAACGATATTATACATGTTTTAAATAATTTAAAATGTATATGTATTTTATATCTACGAATATGTTGGGTAAAATATGGGTAGATGAATGATGAGAGATGAAAGATCATATGAGTGAACATTGACAGCTATAGACTTAGTGCCTAACAAATAACATCGGCAGCTATGGACTTAGTGCCTATAGAATAAACATTGGTAGCTATAGACTTAGTACCTGTTAAATAAACGTTGGTAGCTATGGATTTAGTACCTATTAGCTGAACACCGGTAGCTATGGATATAGTACCCGATGAATGAACTTTAGCAGCTATGGAATTAGTTCTTTACGAACAAGCATTGGCAGCTATGGACTTAGTGCCTATCATATAAACCCTGGAAGCAATGGGCTTCGAAATGAACGAATGCAGGATAGATAATTCTTAGGGTAGATCCTTAAGAGTAAGGAAGATAATGGGGATGGGTAATTGGGTTGATTGTTTGATGTTTAAACATAATAATTAAATTATTGTGGGTTGAAAACCCTATGTACTTACCAGGTTTCCCAACCTGACCCACTCAAGCTTATTTGTATCACAGGTATCGATATGAAGCTACTTTACACTATGGGATTTAAAAGAGATGTAGATCACTAGTGTAAATGAATGTAAGTTCTGTTTATGCTTATGTTTCTGTATTGACGATGACATCCCAAATGTTTTAAAATGGACAAAAATACATTTCTTTGGAAATGCTTTGATAACGTATTTATCATGTTTTTCTGGGAACAAATTCCGCAACATTTTTATTAAAAAAGGTACTCTGATTTTTATAAAGCATAAACAAAATCGGTCTTTTCTGGCCGTGAAAAATGGGGATGTCACAGATACGCTTCGGAAAGCATGGAAAGCTAAATCCAAGATACACAGGGCCTTTCAAGATTATCGCTAGAATCGGCCCTGTAGCTTACAAACTCAAACTACCTCGAGAACTTAGTAACGTACACCCTACTTTCCACGTCTCGAACTTGAAAAAATGTCTGTCCGACGAGACTCTTGTAATCCCACTCGACGAGATCGAGATCAAAGAGAGCCTCAACTTCGTGGAAGAACCAGTAGAGATCATGGACCGAGAGGTCAAGTAGACGAAGCAAAGCCGTATCCCGATAATGAAGGTTCACTGGAATGCCAAGCGAGGACCTGAATTCACTTGGGAGCATGAGGATCAAATGAAAATGAAATATCCTCATCTTATTACTTAGTTATTTCTAAAACTCTAATTTAGAGTTTGTTTGAGTGTTCTAAGCCTAGTACATTCAAGGTTTGGGTTTAGGGATGAGGTAACTTAAGTTCATCGGGTTGCTTTTGAGCCAAGAACTCCATCAAGAGGAGTTTACGGCCGCAAACATGAGTTTACGACCGTAAACTCAAGGTGGCCATGAACTCATGCCCACATATATGACATTCTTTCACTTTTCTTCATTTCTCACACTTCCAAGTCAAGAAAGTCAATTCTCTCTCAAGTATCATCAATATTTTTCATCCTAATCTTCCAAAGTGTAAGTGATTCTTCCATTTGTTAGTTGATAACCTTCTTAATCTAGTAAAACTCTATGATTTCATCCATGAAATTATCTCTTTTGGATAGATCTTCAAATCTTCATCACTTTCACCAAGAACACACACTTGTTCTTGGGCCGTGAACTCCATAGGAGCCCTCAAAAGTGTGAGTATCTCTTCTATCTTCTAGTTAAGCTTGAGAAACACATGATTCCTAGCCTTGAATCATCATCTAATGCAAGAACTCCAAGAGTTTAAGGCCATGAGCATCTCCCTTGGCCGTAAATCCTTGTTTGGTGCATGTCTTGTGTTGAGTATTTAAGATATTGAAACTGATTTGGCATATTTGGTTATTTAGGGAAGCCTTTTTAGGGTTAATAATTTTATGATTCCCTACGGTGCCTTTACAGTAGAAGTTCTTAATCGAGCTCTTCTAAGGCATTGGTTTTATATTAGGCATTTATTTTATATTTATGGCATATATTTATTGTTCCCTATAAATAATCATTAGGTTTACTTTTGGTGTAAGCTTTTCGACCAGATTAGGGTTTTCTCTGTACGTTCATGTGATAGTCAATATATGAAAAACCTTTATCAGATTACTTGCATATTGTGGTTATTGATTCTGATTGTTCTTGATATTCCGCATTCGTCATCTCCGATTTATTCCTAACAAGTGGTATTAGAGCGGGTTCTTGTAGATCTCAGCGATTTTTGCAAGAATCGATCTAGTTTATGGCGATATTTTATCATGAATCTCACCTTGTTCTTCAAGTTTTGTAAGTTTTCTAAAAAGAAAAAATCTAATATCTCATTTTTATTGAAAAATCTTATTCAGATCTGTTATCTTCTACTCAATATTTCATCTGATTTGTTCTTGAATCGTGTTCTGGAAGAAATTTAGAAGAAATTTTTCGTGTTTATTTGAATTTTCGTGTTCAGATCCACTTTTTCTCTCTAGAAACCATTGCAGATCTGTTTTCTCTCACTAGAAACCCTTTCAGATCCGTTTTTTTCCTCTCTAGAATTCTCATCAGATCTACTTTCTCTCTCTTCAAGTTTTCTTTCTTGTTGAAGATTAAATGGCGGATTATAAGGTGTTAAAAGAAATTAAGAGACTAGGATTAAAAGTTATAGATCCAAAGTTTCGTCTTAAAGAAGGATATTTGTTTTGGGATGTTCCTGAACAATCTATGTTGAAGAATGCCATTGAGATGTATAATCTCTATGTTGATGAGAAGATTGGTGATTTTACACAGATCTCTTGTGGTGGATTTAAAAGTAATTGTGTAGAGCAAGATAAAGATTTGTTAAACCAATTTATCATTATCAAAGAATATTTACTTTTGAAGCATATACAACAGAAGTCAGAGAAAGAAAGAAAAGAAAAAGAAGATGTTCTTGATGTTTTTGAAGAAGTTCATGATGTTCTTCAAGTTTCTGAAGAAAAAGCGACTCCAGATGTTCTTGTTGAGGGGGAGTCAAGTGTTTCAAGTTTTTCAGAAGCTTCACAATCCGAATCTAGTTGTTCTGAAGAAGAATCTCAAAGTATATCTCCAGAAATCGTGAAAGTGAAGGAGTTTTGTTCTATCGGAACAACTACAGATGATCAGATTCAGAAAGATGAAAAGGTTGTTCAGATCAGAAATTTGTTTCTGAAGCCTAGAAATAAGAAACGAAAGAAGAAGAGAAAGAACAAGAGTAAAATGAAGAAAGTTTGGATGTCCAAGGTACAAGTACCCAATGCTTGTGAAAAAGTTCAGAAAGCTGAAGTCAAGAATGTTCAAAAGAAATTCCATTCACACTTTTCTTCAGATGAATATGGTAAAAGTTGGAGAAAAGAGAAAAGAGTATTTGGTTGGTTCAATGAAGTTTTTGGAAATTTTTGTTTTCCAACTAAAAAGAGAGAATTATTTTCAGAGGATGATAGATTTTCTTCAAATAAGTGGGTGTGCAAGAAACCAACTTCAAAGTTGAATCTTAAATGGGTTCCAAAAGTCCCATAAAATGTTTTGTCCTTTATTAAAAAAAACGAAAATGGGGACAAAAGCTGGTGAAAAATTAGTCAAAGATATGATATTGTGTTGAAGAAATCAAATTTATTGATTTTTTAAGTGTTTGAATTGACAAAAGGTGAAAAAGTAGGTGAAAAGTGACATTTTCTGCAAAAAGGAGGCTGCCACCTGACCCATTTCAGCAAACATGGCACAAGCTGTCAGTTCACAGCATTAAGGAGGGTTAGATTCGCCACTTTGAAGAAATATACTGTTACTTTCGCAATTTAAGACAAACAGGGCTACTTTTGAAATGTTGGGCAATAACCGATTCTTAGCTAATTCACTGAGGACCAATTTCGTAACTTGATGTGAAACTCATTTACAATTGAGCGTTCTAGTAAATTGACGTCAAATTCACAGGTGGGAATCGGAGATAATCATCAAGAAACGAACTTCATCTACTCACAAGCGAAACTCAAGCCTAGAAGCGAAAGTCTTAGTCAAGAAGCGAAACTCAGGATTAAGAACCGAACTCACAAGAACCGATCCCGAATCTACTGTTCATAGGCGAACGTTCGGTTGTTTTCGCTTTCGGTTGTGTAATTGGATTTGAAGCGAACTTGATTAGCTTTTGGTCCCTGATCAATTGAATTAGGTTCGCGTTCTCATAAGCATCTACAGGTTCACTCATAATTGATTGTTTAACTGATTGGTTCGCAAGTCAACGCTTTTGTTCGTGTTCAAGCTTTAAAATACTGAGTTCGTTTGATCGTTTATGATTCACGATTGGAATCAATCGGTGTTGGTACTCTTCTGCATTGGAATCAATTGGATGTTCTGTAATGATTTGGACTCAGAATCGACATTCACAGGAAGGAAGGTTGTAGTGAAGCGAAAGTGAAGAAGCGAACTTGAAAAAAAAAAATTTGGAACCGAATTGGACCGAACGTTCGGTCTATTTCGGTTCATCAATCTCAGATGCGAACATTTGAAGCGAACCTGAGGGCTTTCGGTCCTTGATTGCTTTCGGTCCTTGATTGATTGATTCAGAGCGAGAGGTCATGGATTCGGGGCTACCTTGATTCGCTCCATTGAACTTGAAGCGAACCTTGTCGATGTTTCTAAACTCGGTTACTCTCGCTCAAATCAAGAGAGTTCAATTTCAAATGTGAAGACTGAAAGCAAAACGAAACTGAAATTAGGGTTCAAGCAAATTGAAATCGGAATTTTTGTGTTGGAATGAAATCAAAATCAGAATATCACGCTTCAAAGTCGAAATCGATTGGAATTGAAAGTCACAATCTCACAATCGATTGGAGCTGTTCATGAGATTACAATCGGATTTCAAGCCTCTATTGTTGAAATCGATCGGAGTTCTGGGATTAAAGATTTGGAATTGGATTTCAAAAACAAAATCGAAATGGAAAATGGGATTAACAAACGAAATCCGAATTCCATAGCAATCATTCAGAATCGAAATTGGAGTCCATCGTGATTCAGACTTGTTAAAACTTGCAATCGGACTTTCAATGCTTCAAAATCGAGTTCTGAATTTGAGCAATCGAAATTTACTTGTTGATCGGAATTGGATATGGTCTCGGAATAAAAACTGGGAATAGGTCTCGATCGGAATTTATTTGAGTTCGAATTTGTTGCTCGTCGGATTCACTGCGTATCAAATACGCTTGTTCACAAGATTTTGACTTTTTCTTTTTTTGTCAAAGTATCGTCGCTTTTCAGATTGAACGAAGAGATAACAACTGTTTCAATTCCGGCCTCCACAGTTTGCATAGATCGACCGTTTCTAACCCCCTTTGACAGTTTCAGCGTTAAAGTGAAGAAAATGGGTTATATTTTCAAATTTTGCCCCCTGACTTTCTGAACTTCACACATTTAACCCAATATCCAAAATTCTTTTCAATCTTTTAGGATTTTACCACTTTTACCCCTTCTCTCCAAAATATTTTCACTTCTTATTTTTTTCTTTGGTCTTATTCTTTTCAAACCCTTCTAAAATAAATTGCTTCTTATTCTATTCTTTTGTCTAAATTTAAATATCGGAAAATACAAAATTAATTTTTGTTATTTTTCCAGTTTTAATTTTTGAAGATTGGGTTTTTTGCTAAAGGGATTTATTTCATCATATCTGACGGGTTTTGAAGATTGTTGGTGATTCTTCTTAACTTTCCGGATTCTCTCCATGGCATTTGTTGAAGATTCAAGGGGGAGTGATGATTATTCAAGGGGGAGTTCGTATTTGGAAGATTATTTTTATTTCTCTCGCTTTGAAGACCCCATGTACTGATGATTCTCACAATTTCGGGGGAGAAATGCCAAGAAGATCGGAAATCGTGATCTTCATTAGTTTCAACATCTAGGGGGAGATTGTTGAGTATTTGAGATATTGAAACTGATTTGGCATATTTGGTTATTTAGGGAAGCCTTTTTAGGGTTAATCATTTTATGATTCCCTACGGTGCCTTTACAGTAGAAGTTCTTAATCGAGCTCTTCTAAGGCATTGGTTTTATATTAGGCATTTATTTTATATTTATGGCATATATTTATTGTTCCCTATAAATAATCATTAGGTTTACTTTTGTTGTAAGCTTTTTGACCAGATTAGGGTTTTCTCTGTACGTTCATGTGATAATCAATATATGAAAAACCTTTATCAGATTACTTGCATATTGTGGTGATTGATTCTGATTGTTCTTGATATTCCGCATTTGTCATCTCCGATTTATTCCTAACATCTTGGCCTCAAACTCATCTTATGTCCCAACATAGGATCATAAACACTTAATGGACGCTAGATAGGGCCGTAAAACACCTCTTTTGCATGTTTCTTCCATGAGTGTACGACCGTACACTCCTTGAGCGTACACTCCTTGGCCTAAACCTCCTTAGCCGTAAACACCCTTGTGTGGCCGTAAACCCCCTTTAGTACAATCACATGTGATTGTAACACTTCAATCTAAGTGTTTCCTAGTCCCTAAGGTGGTTTCCTTGCATGATTAGTTGTATATACACTAATTATATACATATATGTGTCATTATATGCTTAATAGGATCCGTTTGTGCTCGAGGCTTCACTTGACACTTAGCATCCTTTATCGATCTTACATTCGAATCACTCACTACATGTGAGTCCATACCCCTAACTTATCTTTTAAATGATTTTAAATGCTTTTATGGGGGGGATACAAGTAGAAAACATTATATTTATTATATCAATCACATGTGATTAATAACTATCAAACAAGTGGATTTCTTATATTTCAAAACCGTGTTATCAAACAAACTGCTTCAAATCGTTTTATAAACTCTTTTATATGTTAAACTCTTTATCATTTTACAAAACTTTTTTTGAAACTTATATATTGTCAAAATCATGTCTATACAGATATAGTTATATAAATAAGGTTGAAAGGGCTTAGGACTGATAACTCGCCTTATTTCCTGTTCCTTGTTTGGTTGTGGATTTAGGGTACCTGTTGTTTGTCCGATTGTCGTTTGAATCTTAGTTATATATTATGTATATGTGTCTAGATATAAAAGTTCTTACATCAGTTTAATACCTTTGGTTAGTAAAGGTGTACAAACATGATTCAGCCATACAAACAACATCACTAGTAAACTATAATAGGTATAGTTTAGAGGATTACTACACACTAATTCTAGAACAATGAAACATACAAGAGTCAGTTCATACATGAGTCAGTTGAGACATACTATACACTAGAACAGAGAGAACATAATATAACGAGAAACAGACAGAACATACTATACACTAGAGAACATACTATACACTAGAACATAGAGAACATTCTATACAAATACAAGAATACTATAACATTAATGTGAGCCACTACTTCATGACACATCAATATACTTTTGTGTCACGTTTTGTAACCAGAGTCTCCTGGAGGGAGAGCATGAATTTGTGTATAGATCTATACGGGATTGACCACCCTACACCTTGTTGCTAGCTACAGTGGGACCTGCAGGTGTACGGGTGACGAATGTCATACCATTTCGACGTCTTTGATCGTCATGTTTTACTAGTCAATCAAGTATGGTTATAATCTTATCACATTTTACCTTAATTAAACAAATAGGTTTAAGGTAGTTAGTACATCGGTAGTTACTTATATACAATACTGCAATACGTACTTATTTTCCCATTACACTCATACTATGATCTTCTCACATAAACGGTAATGTAAACCATATTTTGGTAATGATAGTCATGCTTGGGAAAAACACTCACTTTTACAAAAGAACAAACTTACAAAACAGTCGGGTCTTGGTAGAAGACTACTTTAGTAGAAAATATAGGATTTTCTAGGAAGTATACAAACATTTACATGCAAACACTTACAAACATTTACATGAAACATTACAAACACTTTCATCAAATTTATACAAACAATGACACTAAATACTTATGAACTCACCAGCTTTAATGCTGATCTACGCTTTCAAAATAACTTGTATTCTGAGGTCACCAGTAGACATGTACCGATGACCAGGTTTTGAGAAGACGGAGCACGTTCAAGACTCGTCTTTTATTTTGATTCATATTTTGGTGTCTTATAAACTGCACAAAATACACTTGTATTGAATTATATTATTAATGCAATGGATGATGTTGTTGCTTGTTTTACTATTATACATTGTTATGATATTGTACATGACGTCCTCCGCCCCCGAACGTTTTCGCCGTTCTGGTTTGGGGGTGTGACACATTCTAGTATTAACTCGTTTACGTATAGTGTATATATGTTTTCTTGTTCTTGTAACTGAATAGTATATTTTTAAAGTAATGTATTGATTCATGTAATGTATTATTGAACTAGATAATCGTGTGAATGGATCTCAAAACTATACCTATTATAGTTTCCAAATGTTATGTTTGTATTGAAATGATTGACAATGCCATTGAAATAAGTTTAATACTCATATATATATATATATATATATATATATATATATATATATATATATATATATATATATATATATATATGGCATGTATAATTAAGGTTTAGCTGACAGTCGGACCGGTGATCCTACCCTAAGCCCACAACCAAACAAGGAACATGTGTCAAGGTAAAAGCAATAGTCCTAAGTCTGTCAAATCCTAATTATACATATAGATATATATGAATATGCTTTGATAAAAACAACAATTTAAGAGTTTGAAAACAGTTTAAAATTAGTTAAATAAGTTTATAAAAACATTAATTCCTTAATAATGGTTTGTAATCGCATGTGAGTGTTAACACAAATATATTGTGTTCTACTTGTATTCTCCCCCTAAAAGCATTTAAAAAGTGTAAAACATAGGGGTATGAACTCACCTTGTGCGAGTGTTCGAGTGATGACACGGTGTAATAGAGTAATTTCCACAAGTTAGATCCCGTAACAAAATCGAGTCCTAATAGCATTTTCACGCAATATATATGTATATAATTAGCGAATATAATGGCAATTATGTTAAGGAAATAGTCTAACATGTAAGATTTACTTACAATAAGGAGTGTTAGAAGTAAATGGTGAGGCAGTTGGGAGTTTTCGGTCAGCCTTTGTGTTTTCGGTCAGATGATGATTTAAGTGTGTTCGTGGTGTTCTTGGTGAAACCAAGAGGATCAAGGTGTTTTCGGTTGGGGTTTAAGGAGATTGGATTATGATTTCGAAAAATCTGAAGAACACTTGATGAAATCGTTATGATCCTATGAAGATACTAATGTTTTTCGCATGATACTTGAGAGAGAAATAAGGTTTTTGGTTTGTGTTCTTCAGAGAAAAGGGGTGAGTTTTCGGCTGGAAAGTGTAAGAGTGATGGGTTGTTTTCGGTTCAAGCTATTTATACGAAGATATGACATGAAGTGACACTTGCATGGGATTGCGAGCCAAGAGGATAGGACCGAGGGTTCTCGGTCGGAAACGGTTTGCAGTCCGAGATATTGACCATGCGAGGGTTTTCGGCCGAAAAGAGTTTTCGGTCCGAAGGTTTGATGTTGTGAGGTTCTCGGTTGGAGTGATTTTACTTCTCAATTTTTCAACACTTTATAATAAAGGTTTATGCAAATTAAGATTATTAAATTAACTTTAATAAATTAACAAAACAAACAAATTTGACTTTTATCTGACATGTTTGACTAATGAAAATTACGGGTTGTCACATCATCCCCCCGTTAAAGGGAATTTCGTCCCGAAATTAAGCCTAAAGCGATACCCATGGACTAAGAAGAAAGGTGTGGGTACTTTTGTTTCATTTAATCTTCCTGCTCCCAAGTGAATTCAGGTCCCCGCTTGGCATTCCAACGAACCTTCACTATAGATATACGGCTTTGTTTGGTTTGTTTGACTTCCCTATCTATGATTTCTATTAGTTCTTCCATGAAGTTGAGGCTCTCATTGATATCGATTTCATCGAGTGGGATCACAAGAGTCTCATCAAATAGGCACTTCTTTAGGTTAGACACGTGGAAGGTAGGGTGCACGTTGTTAAGTTCTTGTGGTAATTTGAGTTTGTAAGCTACTGGGCCGATTCTAGTGATAATCTCGAAAGGCCAATGTACCCTGGATTCAGTTTGCCACGCTTTCCGAAGCGTATCATGCCCTTCCAGGGTGAGACCTTTAATAGAACGCGGTCACCAACCTGGAATTCCAAGGATTTTCGTCTTTTGTATGCGAAGCTCTCCTGTCTGTCTCTAGAGGCTTTCAATTGTTCACGAATCTGAACAATGTTTTCAGTCGTCTCTCTGATAATTTTCGGGCCAGTGAGAGTGCTGTCAAGAACCTGTCCTTTAGCTAGCTGCGTATCACCCACTTCAGTCCAGTACAGAGGGGATCTGCACTTCTGGCCATAGAGGGCTTCGAATGGAGCAACTTTGATACTGGTATGGTAGCTGTTGTTGTATGAAAACTCGACCAATGGCAAATGGATATCCCATGCTTTACCAAAGTCGATCACAAAAGCTCTCAGCATGTCTTGTAATGTTTGAATCGTTCTCTCAATTTGTCCATCAGTTTGTGGGTGGTAGGCTATACTCATGTCTAGCCTAGTTCCCAGGGATTTTTGTAGTGACTGCCAGAATCTTGAGGTGAATCTACTGTCTCTATCAGAGATAATAGATATGGGCACACCATGCAGTCGTACGATCTCTCTAATGTATGTTCTGGTTACTTTTTCCATTTTGTCAGTCTCTTTAATTGGTAGGAAGTGCGCGGACTTGGTTAACCTATCAATAATAACCCAAATGGTATCGAGGCCACCCGTTGTCTTGGGTAAATTGGTTATGAAATCCATTTTAATCCGCTCCCACTTCCACTCAGGTATCTCCGGTTGTTGTAGTAAACCTGAGGGCTTTTGGTATTCTACCTTAACCTTGGCGCAAGTAAGATACTTGCCCACAAAGGTAGCAATTTCTTCTTTCATGTTTGGCCACCAATATAACTTCTTGAGGTCCAGATACATCTTGTATGAACCTGGATGAACGGAGTATCGAGTATTGTGGGCTTCGTTCATGACAACGTCTCTGAACCCACCGATCTTCGGTGTCTAGATCCGATTCACGAGATAACGGACTCCCTCAGCTTTGACTTCTAAGTTCTTATCCATCTCTCTTAAGGCTTTACCTGCCACATTCTCTGATTTCAAGGCTCCCTGTTGAGCCTCTTTGATTTGTGTGGACAGATGTGAATGGATTGTCATAGTCAATGCTTTGACTCTACGACCTGAGTACTCCTTCCGACTAAGGACGTCAACTACTACATTGGCTTTACCGGGATGATAACGAATTTTGCATTCGTAGTCATTTAGTAGCTCAACCCACCGTTTCTATCTCATGTTGAGCTCCTTCTGGTCGAATATATGTTGAAGACTTTTGTGGTCTGTAAAGATAGTGCTCTTCGTACCATACAGGTAGTGTCTCAAGATCTTCAGAGAAAATACTACTGCTCCTAGCTCAAGATCATGAGTAGTGTAGTTGACTTCGTGTGTCTTAAGCTGTCTTGAGGCATATGCAATGACATTTCCTCGTTGCATAACAAAACAACCAAGTCCTTGGTTGGAAGCATCGTAGTAAACTACAAAGTCTTCTATCCCTTCTGGAAGGGAAAATATCGGTGCGCTACACAAGGCTTGCTTTAGCGTTTGAAACGCATTTTCTTGTTTCGCTTCCCAGTCAAAGGTTACACCTTTCAGGGTTAAGGTGGTGAGTGGCTTCGCGATCTTAGAGAAGTTCTGAATGAACCTGCGATAGTAGCCAGCAAGGCCTAAGAATTGACGAATCTCCGTAGGCGTTCTTGGTGCTGACCAGTTCTAGATGGCTTTGATTTTGGAAGGGTCCACGTGAATTCCCTCTTCGCTGACCACGTGACCCAGAAATTCGACTCTCCGAATCCAAAAATTCACACTTCGAGAACTTCGCATAAAGCTTTTCTGCTCGTAGTGTCTCCAAGATATGTCGTAAGTGCAGACTATGCTCCTCCTTACTGCGTGAGTAGATAAGTATGTCGTCTATGAATACTATCACAAACTTATCTAAGTAAGGACGGCACACCCTGTTCATTAAATCCATAAACACTGCGGGTGCATTAGTTAATCTAAAAGGCATCACTACAAACTCGTACTGACCACAACGAGTTCGGAAGGCTGTTTTGGGAACATCTTCCTCTAAAACTCATAACTGGTGATACCCGGATCTTAAGTCAATCTTTGAAAAGTAGTTCGCTCCTTGAAGTTGGTCGAACAAGTCGTCTATCCGTGGTAGAGGGTATCGGTTCTTAATGGTCAGTTTGTTTAGCTCGCGGTAATCGATGCACATACGGAACGATCCAGCCTTCTTCTTCACGAACAAGATCGGTGCTCCCTAGGGTGAGAAGCTCGGTCTGATGAATCCCTTGCTGAGCAGTTCGTTCGGTTGACTGGATAGTTCCTGCATCTCTGCTGGTGCTAGACGATAAAGCGATTTGGCTACATGGGTAGCTCTAGGAATCAAGTCGATTCTGAACTCAACTTGGCGTTCTGGTGGCACTCCAGGTCGGTCTTCGGGAAAGATATCGGGAAAATCACGGACCTCAGGAATGCTCTTTATGTCTTTAACTTCCTGATTTTTGTCAACCATGTGTGCTAAGAACGCATGGTATTCCTTTCGTAAGTACTTCCGGGTTTGGATGCGTGATATGATTCGAAGGCTCGTGTCTGGTTTGTCGCAATAGACGACTAAGGTTTCAACTACTAGGCAGGCTAAGGCGAACGGCTTTCTCATAATATAGGATGTCTGCATGATGGGGACTCAACCAATCTGCCGATGATGACATTGAAACTTTTTATTGAGACCGACATAAGATCGATTTGGAAAGAATAGCTATCTAGAGTGAGGGTGCATCCTATATATGTATTGTTAGTGCTCTCGGTCTTGCTGTTAGCCATTTCTACGACAAATGTTTCTATTAGTGTTTGCGGTTGTTGGTTGAGTAAGTGTTTAAATTTGTGGTTCACGAAACTCCTCTCCGCTCCACTATCAAAGAGTATGCATGCATAAGAGTTATTGAGGAGAAACGTACCCGTGACCACCGTGGGATCTGCCACAGCTTCTTCATGGCGTATCTCCAGAACTCTTCCTACTCCACCAGTATTCCCTGCCTTTGGACAGTTCCTCTTGAAGTGCCCAACTTCACCGCACCCGTAGCAGACCTGGCTTACTCCAATACCAGGGACCTGGGTGATCGGTTTTGGTGGTGCTTTACAGAAATGGGCAGTGTGCCCTTCCTGTTGCAGTTAACACAGTGCATCTCCCGGTAGGGTCCGTTGTGATGGAAATTGCACTTGCTGCATTTTAGCAGATTTCCAGCATACTGTTTTGCTGGTGTAGGGCAGCAGGAGTTGTTGCAGCATGAACAGCCACAATATGTTGTTTCTTAGCGGAGTCCTATGTCGGTTGCTTCTTCTTTTTTTCCTAAAACTTCCTTTTTTTGTCGTTTGTTTTGGCTTGTTTGGGGACAGGGGTTGCTACGTGCGAACGGACTCCATGGTCAATGAGTCTCTGTGCCAAGCGTTTGGCACTATCGAATGTAGAGGGTTTTGAAGACAAAACATTCCCCTGAAATGGAGGTAACAGTCCCCAAATGTACCTCTCAATCTTCTTACTTTCCGCAGGGACCATCCCTGGACATAACGCCACTAGGTCACTAAACCTAGTAGTGTAAGCTACTATGTTAGAGCCTGTCATGGTAAGGCTCCAAAGTTCATTCTCTAGTTTTTGCACTTCGCATCTCGGGTGGTACTCCCTCAACATCAGATCTTTAAATTTCTCCCAGCCCATTGAGTTGGCCACTATAAGTGTAAGTGACTTAACATGGCTATTCCACCATGTGAGGGCCCTACCAGAGAAAGTGAAGGCAGCAAATTTCACTTTTCTACCTTCAGGGCAGGAGCAGATCTTGAAGATTGACTCTGTTTTCTCGAACCATTGCGATAGAGCAATGATCCCTCCATTCCCATTAAAGGTCCTGGGTTTGCAGTTAGTGAAGTCCTTGTATGAACACTCCCTAGGATGTCCATGTCTATCCCCATGATATGAGTTGGTACCGGTTCCAGCCCCACTGGTGCTTCTAGCGTTTATTTGGGTTAGGGCTCTTGTCAAAGCCGCGGATACTGCAGCTTGGAAGACTACAGGATCGAATTGTAGTGGTGGCAGAGTTTGAATTATTGGCGGATTATTTTTGTTGCGCCTAATTGATTTCCGTGGCGGCATCTTTTAGCTATAAAGTTTGTAAATATGAAAATGATAGTAAGAATTCAATGGTGGTTATAATTCAGGAGACCTTGAACCAAATTCACATTGGTTCAATACGTATTCCGCAAGAGTTTGAAACGGAGTCTAACACAAGTAGTAATCTGTAAAGTAACCTCAATAATTCAATAGTGACTTTTCCAAAGAAAATAGAATGCATGTCAATTTCATTGGTATATTAGATGTATAGAGTTCTGAAAATTTGACCTTGCAGTAGGTCTACAACATACCAACTTAACGAGAAAATCTTGACAGCATACAGACCTATCGAACATGAAATTTCGAGGTCTAACCATAGATATAAAAAATGACATTATAGTCTATAAGTAGACTTAGTCTATATCCAAAAGAGTGAGTAAAGTATGCCCTACTTGCGAGGAGTGTTGTTCTGCTTGGTACTAGTTTCAGCCCTTGATTTGGCCAATTGGTGTTCTGTTTCAAACACACGCCTTTCCAATGCTACCTGGCGCTCCCGAAGTTCTCTAGCCTCGGCTCGGTTAGCAGTTAATTCCCTTTGCAGGGCCTCGGTGTGATTCCAGGTTAACTCTTGGTCTTCGTTCAGGTGACGGAGGCGTACAGTGTTGACTACCGTGGTAGCCCCAACCTCCACGACTCGATGGATGGTTGTTCTCGCTTGCTCTTCGTTACGAGAAACTCAATGTACTAACACAGGGAGGGCTCTATTTGTTGAGCCTCCCTCATTAAGGTTGTAGAAGCTTCTGTCCCCATTATAGGGAAGTTGTTGACCTCTCTAACTTTACTGCCCACTAAGGTGTCGGACCTTGGAAGTTCTGTCGGGGATTGGGATTTTGGGCAACTTGGGGTGGATCATAGACTTCTGGTTCCGAGTCATAGTCTTCTTGAATATTCTCTTCATCTTCCTCTTCGAAGTCTTCTTCTATTGGAGCTACGGGGTCGTCCTCTGGTTCATCTTCAATCCAACCACCGTTTCCTTGATTGGGAAAATACGGGTCTCCTAGCAGATGAAATCCAACCATTTTATCTACGCGAGAATAGGGGTGTAAGAGATATTAATAAATCTATAGATGGTGTTATCACGCTGTAAATACTCCTATAGTATTTAAATTTATGTTATGTTCTAGTGCTCCTTTGTAGTGAGAGTTGGTAAGTTTTTATACTTGTTACAACACCACGACCATTCCTAGGCATATGCTAATCACCTCTCAAATAGATATAGTTGATCAGGCTATATCAATCCCAGACATGATTATATATATAGCCCAAGTTCTACTTGTGGTGTTCGGCAATCATAATACTTTTGTTTTGTTCTAGCTATAATACTGGTCTAGTATGTATGCATGTATGTTAGTATACTTTTTATAGAAATACTTATATTTTAAAAGTATACTTTTAGTCAGAGCTTTTTAGCCCCAATGCGTTTATAGTTGTATATCTTACATAGGTTGATATACTTAGTTCACTATAAACAATTCTCTGATACCAATCTGTCACACCCCCAAACCGGAACGGTAGAATCGTTCGGGGGCGGAGGACGTCATGTACAGTATCATAACAATTGTATAATAGTAAAACAAGTAACAACATATATTGTATTTAAAATATAGATAATACATGTGTGTTTTGAGTATTGTTTATAAGACATAAAAAATGTATAGAAAAATAAAAAGCAGAGTCTTGAATAAGCTTCGTCTTCTCAAAAACCTAGGTGAGTGTACCTGTCTACTAGTTCCCTGAGAATATAAGTTATTTTGAAAAGAGAGTATCAACATTTAAGTTGGTGTGCTCATAAGCATTTAGTCTTTGAATTGTGTTTGTTCCATGAAAATGTTAATATGTTCTCCAGAAAATCCCATATTTTCTCTATTAAATGAAAAGCAGTCTTAGGCCTTAAGACCAAAATGTTTGGTATATTATTGTACTCTGAAATAGTATGAGTGTATGTTTTCCATAAATGTATGTTTTCTTTGATAGAAAATAGTATACTGCATTTGTACGAACTCTATACTGTAGTAGTTCTGGTAAATAATGATAGGTAGTTTTATTACTTAAAATAAAACTACTGCAGAAATGTTTGTTTTGTAAACCAAATCGTTTAGTTAATGTTTAATGTGAATGAGATTATAACCATGCTAAATTGACTAGTATCCTATACGACGTTCTTCAGGCGTCGAAAAGTTATGACATTTGTCACCCGTAGACCTGCCGGTCCAACTGTAGCTAACAGCCAATGTGCGGGATTGTCAATCCCGTAAAGATCTATACATAAATTCACGCTCTCCCTCCAGGAGACTCTGGTTATAACTTAACATGAACCTTATTAGGTACCATGAAGTAGTGTCTCACATTCTAGTATTAACTCGTTTACATATAGTGTATATATGTTTTCTTATTCTTGTAACTGAATAGTATATTTGTAAAGTAAAGAAATTGTGCTTATGTATTGCTTCATGTAATGTATTATTGAACTAGATAGTCGTGTGAATGAATCTCAAAACTATACCTATTATAGTTTCCAAATGTTATGTTTGTATTGAAATCATTGACCATGTCATTGAAATAAGTTTAATACTCATATATATATATATATATATATATATATATATATATATATATATATATATATATATATATATATATATATATATATATATATTTGGCATGTACAACTAAGGTTTAACTGACAGTCAGACCGGTGATCATACCCTAAGCCCACAACCAAACAAGGAACATGAGTCAAGGTAAAAGCAATTGTCCTAAGTCTGTTAAATCCTAATTATATATATATATATATATATATATATATATATATATATATATATATATATATATATATATATATATATATATATATATATATATATATATATATATATATATATATATATATATATGAATATGGTTTGATAAAAACAACAATTTAAGAGTTTGAAAACAGTTTAAAAATAGTTAAATAAGTTTATAAAAACATTAATTCCTTAATAATGGTTTGTAATCGCATGTGAGTGTTAACACGAATATATTGTGTTCTACTTGTATTCTCCCCCTAAAAACATTTAAAAAGGGTAAAAAATAGGGGTATGAACTCACCTTATGTGAGTGTTTTATAGTGATGACACGGTGTAATAGAGTAATTTCCACAAGTTAGATCTCGTAACAAAACCGAGTCCTAATAGCATTTTCACGCAATATATATGTATATAATTCGCGAATATAATTGCAATTATGTTAAGGAAATACTCTAAGATGTAAGATTTACTTAAAATAAGGAGTGTTAGAAGTAAATCGTGAGGCTGTTGGGAGTTTTCGGTCAGATGATGATTCTAGTGTGTTCTTGGTGTTCTTGGTGAAACCAAGAGGATCAAGGTGTTTTTGGTTGGGGTTTAAGGAGATTGGATAATGATTTCGAAAACTATGAAGAACACTTGATGAAATCGGTATGATCCTATGAAGATACTAATGTTTTTCGCATGATACTTGAGAGAGAAATAAGGTTTTCGGTTTGTGTTCTTGAGAGAAAAGGGGTGAGTTTTCGGCTGGAAAGTGTAAGAGTGATGGGTTGTTTTCGGTACAAGCTATTTATAGGAAGATATGACATGAAGTGACACTTGCATGGGATTGCGAGCCAAGAGGATAGGACCGAGGGTTCTCGGTCGGAAACAGTTTGCGGTCCGAGATAGTGACCATGCGAGGGTTTTTGGTTGAAAAGAGTTTTCGTTCCGAAGGTCTGATGTTGCGAGGTTCTCGGTTGGAGTGATTTTACTTCTCAATTTTTCAACACTTTACAATAAAGGTTTATGCAAATTAAGATTATTAAATTAACTTTAATAATTAACAAAACAAACGAATTTGACTTTTATCTGACATGTTTGACTAATAAAAATAACGGGTTGCCACACCTTATTTGGCCTATTTGAGTAGGAGTGTTTTGGGAAAAGTGAAGGGTTGGACCTTAGGATAAGGCCCAAATGGAGTTTGGGCGCAATTTGGAAAATTGGGCCAATTATGGGACTTGAATAATTTTAGGCTTTTTGGATCAAAAATTGGGCCTGGTCTTGGCCCAATTAGGGAAAGGGTAAAATGGCCATTTACCCTAAAGATGGGTTATTAGTCAAGGATGGTAATCCAATTATTAATTGGATGTTTATTTTGTTGTGATAGTTCAAATATTTTAGTGAGCCGGTAGCCAGAGGTTTTAGTGCGATTCGTCAGTGTGAGGTGAGTCCTCCTCGCTGTAGTTATGGGTCGAATGCACCAATGCCGACCCTCAGATTGATATCCTGTTATGCATGCTTTTGTACTATTGAGATCTGCATCTTGGTAGATAGGATGATGTTATGCCATAGTGATTTGTTAGATCGGTATCCTAGTAGAGAGGATAATGTTATGCTTAGTGATCTGTAATATCTATTTATTTGTTTGTTGGCTGGTTAATAATATGTTTGTTTGTATTATCTGCACATGTGTGGTCGGTGGCCGAGACTTCATTGCTTTGTGTGTAAGCCAACAGGCCGGGGCATTTCAACCCGATGGTTAAGGGCCTAGGGTATTCCATCCAGAGGATGTTTGGAGCCACAATATGTTAACATTCCAACCTGATGGTTGAGGGGCCTGGGGTATTCCAACCCGATGGTTGATTTGACCCACAGTAGGTTGGCATTCCAACCCGATGGTTAAGGGGTCTAGGGTATTCCAACCTGATGGTTGATTGGACCCATAGTACGTTGTTATTATATATGTGTTATTTGTTGTGTTGGCATTTTGGGGAACTCACTAAGCTTTGGGCTTACAGTTTTGGGTTATGTTTCAGGTACCTCTGATGATTGTGGGAAGGCAAAGGCTTGATCGTGCACCTCCTCATGTTGTGTTTTTGTGATTTTGGGAAAAACTCTGATGTTGAACTTGTTTTGAAAACTATGATGTAATAATTATGATTTTTGGGTTGGTTTGAAAAAGTAAAAATTTATGAAATTTGATGGATGTTACATCACTACTTCATTCTGAAAACCCTAACCCTAGACCGTCACTCTCCATCATTCGTGCACCCTTTCTTACCTTCAATATTCAGTCTGCCCTTAGTGAAAATTAGTTTTATCTCAATCCAGGTTTAAAATTTTGTATGTTGGTTGGGGAGATGTTGTACCAAAAAGAGGATGTAGTAGCATGGATCTCTATAACACATCCAAGATTGTTTTTTTAAGCATCATCGATTTATTTATGTATTTTGATTTTTGTTTTCTTTAGTGATCAATTAATTTTTTTTTTTACTTTTGTTTCCCATCACTTACAACAAAAGAATATTGATTTCTTCATGTATTTTGATTTTCTCGACCTTTTTTATTTTTTCAATTAAACTTTTATATATATATATATATATATATATATATATATATATATATATATATATATATATATATATATATATATATACACACACACACACACACAAGGTTGAGATTGAGAGAATAATTCCCCGCCAATCATTTATTTTTACCGCAAAACGCTCTGGCATAACGGGTCGACGGAGGATGACTAATATTCATATATGAATTTTAAATATAAGTGTATTCATATATATGAATTCACCACCTTTCCTCCGCCACAAACTACCACCGCCGCCGCCACCTCCGCCACCACCACCACCTCCGCAACAAACTACCACCAATCACCGTCACCTCTGCCACCACCCACCGCTGCATATTCAAATATGAATAACCACTTCCTCTATACTTCATCATATATAAATATATGTATTCATATATGAATACACTTATTCATATATGAATATACATATCCATATACTTATTCATATATGAATATGAACAGTTCCATTCACACGGTACGCTGATGCATTTAAGCGGCAGATTCGAAATGAATGACCAGATTCATTCACTCTTTCTCAACTTTTTGTCTCAATTGAATCGTTATATATATATATATATATATATATATATATATATATATATATATATATATATATATATATATATATATATATATATATATATATATATATATATATATATATAACGATTCAATTGAGACAAAAAGTTGAGAAAGAGTGAATGAATCTGGGTCATTCATTTCGAATCTGCCGCTTAAATGCATCAGCGTACCGTGTGAATGGAACTTGTAGCTATTTTCTTCACTTGTTCAATTTGAGGAACCAGATGATAATCCACCAGAATTTTCTAACTTCGAAAAACAACTAGATTCTTCTTGAGATTTCAAACTTGACTTCATCAGTAGTGTGCTTCGATTTTTGCACTGAAGCCAAAGTGATGTCTAGTTGTTTCTTAGTTGGTCGATGGATTGAGGTCACCGGAATGAAGTATTTAGGACCACCTTAAGCGCTTTTGTATACGACCCCTAGCTCAGGAAAGTTTTTTGCCCCGAGTTACATGTCTTGGATTTCTTCAGTGTAGATTGGCACAGGCTCCAAGTCAGGAAAATCGAACTTCTTGGCAAGGACTGGATGAATTTCTGCATCAATCTTTCCAAAGTCGCATATCAATGCATTGAGGAATTCACAAGCTCTTTCATAAGCAACTTTCATCTTTGGATGTTTTTCAGCTTTGAACTGAAATACCCAAGCTATCAAGAATATTTCTTTAGGGTTCATGTTCATAAAGTCTGCTTGGATTCGGACGTATTTATCTCCACTTCTGGTCAGGGTGTATTGATAGAATTCATCATTCATGAATTTTCTCACTTTTTAGTTCTTTACCCCTTCTGCTCTATAATTAGACTAGAATTTGTCAAACTCAGAACCATGCTTATCATGAAAGTGGTTTAGGCGCTCAAACTCCATGGGGAGTCTTTTATCATCCGGAAGACTTGGATCAAATGATTGGAAGACTGGAAAAACCTTGGAGTTTAGGGAGATGGGTATGTCCCAGTAACCATCTGATGGTGGTTCATCGTAGGTGAGGACTGGCCGATAATCATCATCCAGTAGTCTGCAGGTAGGATTTACGTAAGAATTAACTAACGACTCATCCATCATTGTGTCGAACCCGTGAGCTCTCCAAATTTGTTTTGCTAACTTTGCTGCCCTCCAGTCACGTTTTCTATGAGCAGTGGCCGGAGAGTCATCAGAATGTTCAGATGACATTTCAGGTGCTAATTTTTTGAAATGAGGAGGAGTTTGGTGTGGAGAGTCTTGAGAGATTGACTTATGTGGAGACTTCGATGAAGACCATGGAGTTTGTTGTTTGTTGAGATCTACGGTACTAAAGGAGTCTTAGATTGTGAATGATATTGTTTATGTTCTCTTCTTGGATTACTTTTGCTTCCCCCTTTTGAGGAAGCAATCTCCTATTGCTCATCAAACCATTGTCTCAACCCATTAATTTTCTGAAACGTCTCATTGAACTGGGTCTTCATTTGTTTACAAACTTGTTGATTGTTGGGGATCTCCTTGTTGAAGAGTAGTTGATAAATCTTCTTTGTAAGGCAACACTCGAGTTTGCAGTGAGTGATCGCCTTAACCCATTGATGGTGTTTTTGAGGACCGCACGCCCTGAATCGTATGCGTTGTGGGTCTCTTCTACAAGCTGCTTGGAGTGACTTGGTTGTTGTTCAAGAGTTTGTTTGAAATAATTTTTCAATTCGGTTACTTCCTTGATGAGATTTTCAGTTGTTGATACGAACTCCTTGTGATCTGCGGTTCTTCGATTATCAAGATCCTTGATTCCCATTTTAATTATCAAAAGGATTCTTTCAACATTCATCCTTTCTCTTGTCTCTATAACTTAAATACGATCAATAAGTGACTGAGGTTTTGGAGTTTCAGTGTTCTGCGGTGCTTGAGTGGTTATGGCAGCAAGAATTTGAATAACCTTAGCCTATAGACTGAGAAATTCTTTCCTAGAGACTTCGTTCTTCTTCTTTTTCTTTTGTTTTGGCTTGGAGGTGGAGTGTTGAGATCCACTCGATTCTTCATCATCAAGTACCATTATGAAATCGTCTAAAGGAAGGGGTTGTTGAATATAATCATAGTTGTCATCGTCGAATCCAAACATAGGAGCTGATCTTATTTCGATTGTGATACCATCTTCATTTGAGTCATACGCTTCTTCATTTGGAGGAGGCTTTGAAGGACCAACACCATCCTCCATGTTGTGAACTTGTTGAACAATGTCTTCCATTGTAGTCATCCATTGCTGAATTGCCATGATGTTGTTGAGAATAAAACTTGAATGATCGATAGATTCAAACAGGTAAATGAATTAAGAACAAAATAAAGATCAAATGTGTCGAATGATCAATAATCACAGCCTTAGAAGAGCTCGATGAAGAACTGCTACTGTAAAGGTTGTGTAGGGTTTACAAGGTTGACAAAACGACGATTACAAGATACGGTGCATGCATGCATTTTAAATAGCTAAACCCTAATAATAAATAACCGGTTGGACAGGCCCAACCCGCTATACAAAACATGGACTAAGTAATAAAACAATTGATGCAATCCATATGACCCAACAATCTCCCCCTTTGCGTCAATTGGGACGAAGACCTTCACGGTTCAGTTAGTTTTTGTCTCTTGAAGAGCTTGGGCATGATACTGATTAGAGTACTGAAAAAGGCTATGTACCATCTGATCATATATGAAAAACACTTCTTCCCAGCATCATCATTCGCTTTACACTGACAAGTAATCTCCAAAACATAATTCAAGCAAGTGGTTGAGAACATATGTTTATCTGGCAGAGCGAATACACATTTCTGGAAATATCCTCTTTCTTTAGCTCCTCGCTGAAACATCACAGTCCAGTTATCTTTTTCAATTTTCCCCATCTTCATCTTTTCAACGTTATTCACAAAACCTTGGGGAAGGACTGTTGGTTTCTTTCGTAGCACAGAAGTAATTTCAACATCTAACTTTGCTACTTCATAGATGTATGAAACCAGCATCCTTTTGATGTGAGCCACGATGGGTTCATATTTCTGCTCATCTTGCATCAGAAGATGCAGTAGAGTGATCCAATCAAACGGTTGCAAACATGGCAGATCTGCGAGCGATAATTCAAACATTGAGTTCGCAGAACCTTGAGAAGTTTTAAATTTGACATTGACAACACTCTCGGTTTGTATCGGCTCAATAAACTTGATAGTTGTTATCTTCTGTGAACTCCAAGTCTGGTATTGTGAGTTGCCATGCTTCAAGTAAAAAGTCATCAGGGATTTATCCACATTCACATCTGAATTGGGAACATTCGCAATCACATCAAATAAGCGAATCGAAAAGGCTTTCGGTGTGATGGGAAAATCCAGTTGTGAATCTTGTGTGTTCTCCAGTTCAAAAGAAGTAACCGGCTCTAGCTAATGAATGCTTGGATTGTCAACTACTTCGTTCAAATTTTCTCTCAAAGAGCCAAGGAGGATATAACAACTTTTTAGCATCTAAAGCAGTCTGAGCATCACGAAGCTCTTTTTCTCTTGCTTCAGCTTCTCTTACAATCCGATTATGTTCATCAATTTGATCTTCACGAGCCTTCCTTCGTTTCAGCTCATGCTCATCAGGCTCTTCTTCTTCACTATCATCAATGATCCTTTCATCAGTGAACTTTTCTTTTCCTTTCGAACCCGAAGCTACATTAACCTTCGGTTCGTTTTCTGACTTTGGCTTCACAGTTGGCTTCACAGCTGTGTTTGCCGGTTTCAGGGTTTCTTTCTTAGATTGCTTCACAGGTTCTCCCCCCTTTTTTCGGATGTGAGCTTGACTCTGAAACACCCTCAGTCCTGTTTAACATTGCAAACGCGGGCCTTAGTTTATCTGCTAGATCAGAGAGTAAGGTGTTCACATCGGCAATACAAATCTTCATTACCGCATTACCGCCTTTTCAGATAAGAGCGTGTTGATCAGTTTCTCAGCTGCTTGACAGTCAGAACCATCACTTTTTCTGTCTTGACTGCAATCTGGTCCATTATCTTGTTCTCCATAGCCAAGTCTTCATGAAGCTTGTCTATTTTGGAAGAGATGGATGAGTTGAGCTTAGAGTTGTCGGATTGGATGCCAGTGCGAACATCCTCAAGTTTATCCTTCTCTGTGTGAAGAGTTAATCCAATACTGGAAATTACTGCATTCTCCTTCGCAGTATTTGTTTTAAAGGATTTCTGAAAGGTGCTCATGAAGGATCGAGCATCAGTAATTTGTATATCAACTTTTTCGGTCGTTTCTTTGCATGTGGTAGCAGAATCCTCCACAACTTTGTTCGCTTTTTCCAGATTCGCAGCATGCTCTTTGGTGAGAGTGTCAAGAAATGCCTTGGCAGCTTCTTGATAATAAGCATTGTTAGACGAAGCATTGGTAGACTCAATCAACGAATCAACGAATCCAACTTCTCAGTCACTCTCTTCTTGAACATGGAAAGGACTATAGATAAAATCTCGGAAATTAGACGCATCACCACCAAAGAGTGTATCTGGATCATCTTGTCTAAGAGGTGAGATGGGTGGTGTAGAATGACCAAGATTGATACCTGAAGCACCTGCCCCGGCATCAGATGCATTGACAGAAACTGGACGTTCACTAGTGGTTCTGGTTGTGGTTGATGTTGAATCTGTAAACAGTGGAGTTGATTGTGTGAGAGTAGTTTGCTATTGCGAGACTCTAGGCAGACATGGTGCGATGGTTATTAGAGTGGTAGTGGCAATAGGAGAGTGAGGAGGAGTAAAGTGAAATAAGTCATCAGTAATTGGAACTGATGTAGGCATTTGAAACGTTACCCCAGGGTTCGTGGGAATTGGCTACAAAACTTCATGGTGTGAAGTAGCAACAGTATCAACACGTTCACGGTGAACGTTGTCTTGAACTGGAATATCTGAAACTGTATTGGACTGCGAATCTTCATGATCACTTGGTGTTGAAGTTCGTAGCCTGCGAGCCACTCGCTTAACGTTCTTCTTTGGCGTTTTGGCTTGTTCAGATGGACCAGCTTTCGCACCTCTTTTCTTTCCACCCTTCTTTGGTTTTTCTACCTCTTCAAAGACCTTTCGTACTTCATCGGTAATTGGGCGAAGACTGGAGACTGGCAGACTGCAATAGGTTCGCACAACTTCACTCGCTACAGGTATGTTGCGAAGCATCGCCTCAGAGATAGATCCGATGAATGGAAATCTGGATGTATCAGCCAATATTATGTTGTTGGTTTGGAAGATCTGAATATCATCCATACACGAATCTTCTAGAACCGGGATGTTAAGCCGATCATGTTGGATTAGTGTCTAAGTCCATAACTATAATTGGTATGTACTTGACCCGACTCGGCATGGTCCATTTGGGTTGCATGGCATCGGAACATTTGGATAGACCGTTTATGAGGAAAAGACATTTTGTGACATATTAATATATTATAAGTTCTAATATATTAATATGAAATCATGTTATTTAATTAGTATTGATCAAGAATTAATTTGGACTTAATTTAGTGATCAAAAAGAGACTAATTAAATATATGGGGATTGATTGTGTAAATCATTCATTCTTATATATGTGGGCTTATGATCCAAGATTCCTTTATGTTGGGTTTAACCCATGTGGTGATCCATGGATACTCCATGGAGGTTAAAACCCATGGAGCATAAGGAATGGGTAAAGTCATGAGTTACATGGTGTAACCCTAATAGCCACACTATATAAGAACCCCTTTAGTTCAAGAAATTGGCACGAGTGATACATATTTTGAGGGCTAGCCGATTTGAACATGTATGTCTTCTTCTCATGGTTATTCCAAGAGTTCATGATGTTGTGTGAACCATTTGAGGTGTCACACTTGGGGCACTAGGCTCTCAAGCTTCATGGAGTCAAGCAACAACAACAAGGTATGTATTCTATCTATTTTAGTATCCTAGTATCAATGTTTTGGTATGCTAGTTAGAATAATACCTTGGATAATCATATTTGCATGTATAATAGAGAAAACATAGATCCAAGGTATTTAGGGTTGCATGTACACTTAGGAGTGTTAGAATGCTCAAAACCCATCAGTGGTATCAGAGCCTAGGCTTGTTTTCAATTATACTTGATGCAAATTGCTGAAAAATGCTGAAAAAGTCGAATTTCGGGCATTCTGGGCACTGGACTCGCCGAGTGCACTGATGAACTCGCCGAGTCCATGAAGAAAATCATCCTACTCGGCGAGTCGGTTGATACACTCGACGAGTAGGAGCCCCTAACAGCATATCTTTGATTTTTTTGGCTAGAAATGGACTAGGAACATTACCATAAGCTGTTTTTGAACCTATAATCCTATTTTTGATGTGGTAATGTTCATACTAATCCAATTTCAAAGATAATTGTCAATAGATTCATGTTTTGTATTAGTTTAGTGATTAGGCTAATTACATGAAAAAGTTTGATTAAATTATCTTGTTCTTATGAGTTGCTTAGATTAATAGAAAAGTTAATTGATTATGTGTTTTCAATCCATTTTAATCTAAGAGTTGATTCTAAAATGTGTTTTTGTAACTTGTCCTCAAGTTATATGAAAAGTCACATTTAAGTTTCATAAAACTCATAAAAGTTGGTAATGGTTACAAAAATGAAGAGTCTTGTCCTCAAGTTATGGAGGTTCAAGAGTCACTTCATTAAGTAATAAAATGTGTAACCTTAATTAATTCCATAAATTATAAAATAAAGAAAAGTTACATTCTTTTATTAGTTTAAAGTCTTCCATAACTTCTCCTCAAGTTATGGAACTTGAAGAGTTTTTTTTTTTAATTAAAACTACTTTAAACACATAAGTTATGGAATTAATTAGTTTTGAATAGTTTCAAAACTTGCCCTCAAGTTTTGGAATTTGAAAAGTTTTCTCTTATGAATACTTTAATTCCAAGTTAGCCCTTAGAATTTTAAAAGTTAAAATTCAAACCCTTATACTATTATTATAATTTTAATTATATAGATATGTATAAGATAAAGTCAATCTTACCGTTAGTAGGCCTCATTCACGAAGCCGGTCTATAAGGGGGGTATAAGGTTACTGCCTATAAAATGGCAGTTTAATGGGTGTCCACTCTCACCCACCGCTTCCTTGACTGGTGGAGGGTCGTTAGCCGAACGGGTAGGAAAGGACTATAATTCTCCCTTCATTAAAAGTATTAATGATAAATACTAAGTAACTAAACACTTGTACATTCCCAATCTTAGTTACTTAGGAAAATGTGAAAAGGTGCTAACCCATGAAATTACACTTTGTACCTTACCAAGTCATTAGTGGAGCGTGTGTGGTTAACCGGCACACTAATAAGGACTAGTAAGAGTGGCAAAGGGTAACTTGACTCTATTATAGATCGGTGGAGCGTGTGTGGTTAACCAGCACATCGATTAGGTGATAAAGTTAAGGGTACCAAGTCAATTTGCATGGTTATTCACACCTTGTTTGTGATCCTCGGCATCCCAGTCACAAACTTGAGAGGGCACAATCGAGATTCAAACATGCCATTGAAAGTTCAATGTATCTCAAAAGATCTAGGAGTTTCAAATCCAATTAAAACTTAATTATATTTCGTTTTTCATGGTGGAAATTGGTAAATCGTCATTTACCTACCTTCAACTATTTTATAACTTGGATTACGGCATCCCTCTTCCAGTTATAAATAGGTTGTTGGGTCCTAGCCTTAATATTTCATATTGGGTGTTATATTAAGGACTTTAAATCAACTCTCTTGAATATCTCCCAAAAGATGATCTTCCCAAATCTCTTGAAACAAGCTTTCCTAAATGAAGATGATGTCCCATGGAAATCATACTTCTTTCACCTCCTCCAATTATTCTCCCTAACCCACAAGTTCCTGAAAAGTTTAAGGTCACTCAAGCAAAGGTCTATATGTGATCACATCTTGGAGATGTAGTCAGAATTGACAAGCCGGGAGAGTTGGGTGTCAAAGTCTTGAGAAAGTTGGTGACTCAACTATTTTCTAAGTCACATAGTGAGTTCCTTTGGGACTCCTATGAAACAGACTATGACAAGACCCTTAATGATCTTATCTATTTGCTAAGATCAACTTCCTAAAACTTTATGGACATTGTCAATGATGACATTGGATATCCAGTAAAGCTCTCTCTTCCCAATGGAAAGGGATCGGCCATAGTCAACTCGGTTGACCAAATGGTAAGAAGAACGGCTAAGTCTGAGATAGTCCCATTATCAAGGGTCTATTGCCAAAGAAAGGGGCATTGGTTGCGAAGCTGCCAAATTTACCTAAGGATATTAAAGTCAATAAGTTTGACTCTACTTCGGGTAAAGTCCACTATCTAACTCTGCTAAGTTTCTATTCTGAGATTCTTGATACATGATGTGACTGGGTCACATGTTGATGTTTTAAGAATCAAAGAAAAAGTGAAGAAACTTAAAGAAAGAATATGTTGAATCTGATGGCATAGATGGATTTCTATCGCATAGTTTGAAGATCGGATTCTTGAGCTACTTCTTAAGAGTTATGATATATTGCTTAGGAATAAATAACAGCAAAGTTTTCATGTGCTTTTGCATTGTAAGGATAGTTTTTCCGCAAAGTTTTAAAATAAAAGGAATTTTTTTTTTTGATTTTATTTATTTTAAAATATCCTTACAATGGCATTTGTGAAAACTTTTGTTGCTTATAAGATTCCATTATGAGCAAGAGTGGAAATATGAATTTGATTCTTTCATTTGTGGTAGTGTCTAAATTTACCAAATAAGGAAAGATTCTCATCACCTAAGTTTCAGTTGGATAGAAACTTGGAATCATGCAAGTTGTATAGCATGATGAATAAGAACTTTCAAGCATTGGAAAAATTAAGACTAACTACTTGTTCACATGGATGTGTGAGTCAAGTAAATGATCGAGTACACATTCTTGTGCACTGATCAAGCCCACCACAAATAATCGTTAAGACTATTTGTCATTATTTACTAAAATTCAGTAAATATGGTTATACTTACAAGCTTAAGTGTAATTCTGAGACATTGGAAAAGGTTTCAATGTATGGCAGAGCGAATAAGAAGAATCAACTTAGGTAGAAAGATAAAAGTTTCTCAAATCTGAAAAGATGGGAGAGTACTTTAGTATCATGTTATCTAATCATCTTAATGATTAAGAGACCTTATCACAATTCATCCTCTAAGTGCATTCTGGTAGCTAAGAAGAGGAGCTATGAATTGTTGAAGTGGTTAAATCAAGAAGATGATTTATACTTCGTTCCAAAAACAATTCTTAGAGTTATACTCTAAGATTGTAACTTGAGTGACATGTCTTAAAGAAGGTTTAAAACACTTGTCAAATGTAAGAGTAAAAGTTTTCTACTCTTGTACATTTGAAATTGGTAAGTTGTGATGTTTTGGATAAAACAAAGACCAACTAAGGCCAATTGTGTGAAGTGTTTTTCTTGATTAGAATCCACACCATCTCTTGAATATCTGACAAGAAAGTCTTATATGTCAAGAGGACAGTGGGAGTCTTAAAGGTCTTGAAAGTCTCAAGAATTAATCAAGAATAAAACCTGAAGTTCTTCACTAGCACACGACTTGAGGTTTATAACCTATCGTGTCGACATGTCAGTGCCTATTCAAGTTGGCTTTGCATAGGAGTTCTGAGAGTTCTCAATTGGTTGCACAGCTACTTGGAAGCAATGGCAGGCCCTTGAGCTGCCAAATGGCAAAAATTTAAGATTGCACAAGTTTAATCCATATAAGTGTGGATTTGTCAGTAACCTTGTCTTGTGATTATGGTTTTGACAAAATTCATATAGATAGGAACTCATACACCATAAAATCTAAGTGTCATAAGGGTTCTCTCCGATTCATGAAAATGATGGTGAGGAAACACTTTCACTAAGTAGATTTTAGCTAGATAGCAATTGTGATATTTGCATTCTCAAAGTCGTTAGTGGAGCGTGTGTGGTTAACCAGCACACTAACATGGACTTGTGAGAAGTGGTAAAGGTCTAAACAATCGAGACTATGATTATGGCATCCCTTTTCATAGTTCTTAAAATTGTTTAGACACACCTGTGAGCTATCTAAGATAAGGTGTATGATATTGATAAAGTTTTATCAAAGCAATCTAGTATCAGAAATCTGAACTTTGGTAAGAAAGTCAATAAAGTATTGATTTCTAGAAGTCCAGCTGATTTCTGATTACATGTCAAAGCTAGTGGGAGCATGAGTGTTATGCTAATAATCATCATGTTAGTGGGAGCATGATAATTATGATAAAGATTGCAAGTTAGCAATGTTAATTATAGAAAACAAAAGTTTCAATTCGTGAGGCTGCAGGGGTTGAAAAAGTTGTTTTGCTATAATTAAGGGAGAGGAAATTATACCTCATTTCAATTCTAAAAGCTTAGATTGAGGTTTTAAGTCGTATTTAGTCAAGGATATATATATGATTTTCATGTTGGAATGACTCAACATAAGGAAATTCTATATATGGGTCCATTATTTGCGTTCTAAAATTCGATTATGATTACGGCATCCCTTTTCATAATCTGAATTATGAGAACTTGGCAAATAGAAATGGAAATGTTATAGCAAAAGACTGGTTTAGTCTTTATGTGAGACATCATGACTCGTGTCCCATATGCTTCGGATATAGGATCGATTACATGTGCTATATTTATCCTTTCTAAAATTTTCCAAATGCCTGGGGCATTAAGAAGGGAAAAGGTCTAGAACTGGATATGACTAAAAGGATTAAGCAATTGTCGAGGACAATCTAAGGTTTACCAAAGATTGGTTGCTCAAGGACAGTTGGAAGTATCGTGTTAATTCTGGAAGGACCATATTGACATAATCTGTAAGGAGGCAACTCTTGTTCAGAAGTGATAGTCAAAATGGAATATGGAAATGTTTCAAAGTTGGAAATTATTCAATCTGTGTAAGATTAGGAAACTTAATGCAAGAATGATGTTTCCAAGGAGTTGATCTCCTTGGAATGCTCTGTAATGGTTGTTGTCAAGTCTTTCTGACTCTGTGCATAATCATTACAGGAGGATCAATGCATATAAGTTTAGAATCTAACAAATTTCAGTAAATGGCATGAATTTGGAATTCTTGCATTTGCAGTAAGGATTTGGGACTGTGAAAGAGGATCATTGGAGTTATGTTCAATTGATCTAATTCACAAAGTGAAGATCATAGACAAACATAGTATGCATACATGGTGTATGGCATTACTAGTGTTTAGAAAACATAGTGTACATGCTTGGAGCATGGGACAACTATTGTTTTAAATTCAAGAATAAAGTTGATAGCTGAAACAGTATACAATGAATAATGTGTAATCATATGGTGATAAATAAAAGGTGTTTTGTTTATGTTCATAGGTTTTGATACCATATTAGATTCTATTATTATTGTGTTTCATTTTGCATGTTTTGACTTCCAGAATAACTAGGTCGTTCTTCCTGATTGACTAAGTTATTCAAACTATCCACAGTCGGTCATATGTTGGAAGTAGATATGAATCAGGACTGTCATGGGTTGGCTTGTAGAGGTCTAAGATGTTGGACAAAGGGCTACAACACTCATGAGTGCTCATAAGTTCTGAGTATTGGATTCAACCCGCGCTCATTGGAATCACTTCATGGATTTTATCACGAGTGATCATGAGACGATAATATCTTATATTCTTCAAACCTAGAGATATGAGTTGTTACTATGAGTTGGTTGTACATTGATTGCACGAAAACGCATTCGGTAACTCGGTGTTATAAAACGTGCCTTTGTGTATGATTCAACAAGTAGTAGAACAAGCCATATGAGTCGAAGTTTATCCATTCCTTTTACCTTCGGGATAAAAGCGATATCTGTGGGCCCCTCGATGATTTGATGATGACAAATGGAAGTGCTCGGTCGAGCCAGGACTGATTTGATTTGTTCAATTAGTCAGTCGTCATAAATCGGAAATCGGGAAACAACAAATGGACAGAGAGAATGATTATAATCCATGTCTCAGTCCATATGATATCTAGAATGGAGGAATATATGATCCCTTATCTAATGGACAAGTCATTGACAAAGGTCAGAGTTCATCTACAAGGTCAGAGTTCGACAGCGGCTTTTGAGAGCTACGATTGCCAGTTGGTTCCTGAAGTCATATGCAATAATAGTTTTAGACTTATCCAAGTGGGAGACTGTTGGATTAGTGTCTAAGTCCATAACTATAATTGGTATGTACTTGACCCGACTCGGCATGGTCCATTTGGGTTGCATGGCATCGGAACATTTGGATAGACCGTTTATGAGGAAAAGACATTTTGTGACATATTAATATATTATAAGTTCTAATATATTAATATGAAATCATGTTATTTAATTAGTATTGATCAAGAATTAATTTGGACTTAATTTAGTGATCAAAAAGAGACTAATTAAATATATGGGGATTGATTGTGTAAATCATTCATTCTTATATATGTGGGCTTATGATCCAAGATTCCTTTATGTTGGGTTTAACCCATATGGTGATCCATGGATACTCCATGGAGGTTAAAACCCATGGAGCATAAGGAATGGGTAAAGTCATGAGTTACATGGTGTAACCCTAATAGCCACACTATATAAGAACCCCTTTAGTTCAAGAAATTGGCACGAGTGATACATATTTTGAGGGCTAGCCGATTTGAACATGTATGTCTTCTTCTCATGGTTATTCCAAGAGTTCATGATGTTGTGTGAACCATTTGAGGTGTCACACTTGGGGCACTAGGCTCTCAAGCTTCATGGAGTCAAGCAACAACAACAAGGTATGTATTCTATCTATTTTAGTATCCTAGTATCAATGTTTTGGTATGCTAGTTAGGATAATACCTTGGATAATCATATTTGCATGTATAATAGAGAAAACATAGATCCAAGGTATTTAGGGTTGCATGTACACTTAGGAGTGTTAGAATGCTCAAAACCCATCAGATCAATGGCCCTTTGAACCACTAGAGTCCATAAACGAGCACAGGAAATCTCGCTATGTCGTGTAGTTGAAAGGGTACTTTGGATCAATTTAGCCCAAAGCACTGAGCCACAGTCAAGATTGATACCCGAAAAGATGTCCTACATCATCGTCATGAAGAGCTTTCCGGCATAGTCGGAGCCGGTAACCCTCTTTGAAAAACTCTTGAAGATGAGGGTAAACAACCCATTCCACATCGGCGGTAGGTTTGGCTTCTTGAACTTTGAGATGGCGGTCAGAACTTCCTTGTACCCCATTTGGTAAAACATCTCCAAGATGGCAGAGATGGAGACAGTCTCAGGGTCAACTAGGTCACGACCTTGAGGAATCCCTATCAGACTACATAACCAAGATTTGGTGATGTTGGTTTTCTTGTTAAAGATTTCGAACGTAATCATATCCTCACCTTTTTGGTGGCTAGCTGTTGCATAGGCCTTGGACAGATGAACCAAGGGTACAATTTCAGACTTCGTCAGGGCGATTACCAGTGGTGAATATCGCAAGCATTCGATGATTGGCTGAAGAAAACTGTCGTACTTGGACTGGTCAACGTCGAGAATTAGATTTTGATTTGCCTTCAGGTTGAGAATTCTTGATTGTGCCATCTGTTCAGCGTTGGAAGGGGTTTCAGAAGAAGCTGCCATGGTAGCTTGGAGAAGAGGATGAACAGTAAAGAGAACAATCGTCGCGAGAATTTGATTTCTTTTAAAGTGGTAAGTATAATCGAATCGTCACAATCCTTTTATACCATTTGATAGTAAGAGAGAGAAATCTGGCGGTTGGTTGTATCGAATACTGAAAAGTCGCCTAAAAAGGCGTGAGTGACAGTTGTGATGTGTGTCACGCGGCGTCATATCAGCGCCAAATTCAAATTTCAAGCACCCAAATCTTATCCTTTGAAAATGCCGTTTCAGTGATGCCCTTTCCCAACCGATTCACATACGAACTTTCGCAATTAATCGTCATCAATTGTTCTGCGAAACTGAAAGTAATCATGAGTACCACGAAGCAGACTTTGGAAAATCACAAGGATCTTCCTGCGAGAGTGTGCCAAAGACAAAGAAATAAATCAACATTATTCTAAGGGATTCTAGTGATGTCTGTTAAGACATGAAGCAGATGGATTCCGGGCAAAGGTCGCTTCCTTCGGAGTCAAGAGAGACTCTAAATTGTCTACGTGGTGTCCCGTTGAATTACGATCATCTGTTTGTTGAGAAACATTGAAAGGCTTCTTTTCATTAAGTTTAAAGGGTGGCTTCATCTTCAACCAAACTATGAAACTTGACATAAGTTCGAACATTCGGATGAAGTACTTGTCTGACCATGTAACATACACGTTTTGAAATCGTGTTTTAAGTAAATAATATTACGAAATATTATGTGAATTTGAATGTTGAGTTCTAACAGATGGTTTTTACTAGAAATGAAGTAAAACTATGCTTAGAATCATTTAGAAAGTATTAGAAGTCTTATGAGATTCCAATCAAATGTCAAATAGTGAAATTTAACGAAAATATAAAATTTGGAATAAGTAAATTTTTATTATTGAAAGTAGTAGATAATCTCGTTAGAAACATTTAGGCAAAAACCTCATCGAAATCCGAGTTATAACAAAGAAGTTATGACCAATCGAAGATCCGCGACAAAACCGGCACGGCGCCGAATGACGTAAAATGTGAGTTTTTGATAAACTAATTTTTAGCCTTAGTAATCTAATTTTTAGATCGAGTGATTTTTAGCCGACACAACCTAAACGAGAATCGAAGGTATCGTCAATAGTAGTACAACGGTAAAAATTCTGACGAAAATGCACGTCGGATGAAGAAGTTATGAATTTTTAACGGATTTTCCTGTCCCGGTCAGTTAAAAATAACAATATTAAAAATAAAGTCAAAATTATCCCACAAAGTCTAAACGAAAGTTGTAGAGCATAATTTTACGTACGCGTGCATATAAAGAACGTCAAAAACAGAGCCCGTATGCGAAAGTGATGGATTTTAGAAGTTCGGGGCTCAAAAATCGAGAAAATCCTTGAAAACCGAGAAGAATCGCAGGGCTCAGCTTCGGCCACGTCGCCCTTCTCGCATGCAGACGCGTGTCTGAGCCGGAGAACCAAGCGATGCGAGGTCCAATGGCCTTCCGACGCGTGCCACCTCCGTGTCAAGTCCGAAATGCGCCTGTTGTCCCGACCCTCGCATCGGAGCCTCGCCCTTCTGCCGCGTGTACCGAGCCTCGCAGCTTCGCACCCACCTGCCCTCTCCCTCTCGCTTCGGATCCGAACCTCGGCCCTGTATAAGGGGTGCGAGACCTCCCGGTTTTTTTGGAATTTTTGCCACTTTTCACCCTTAATTTCATATTTCTACTACTTTGACATCTCCCGAAGCCCCGGTATTAATTTTAACACCCGAAACACGTCCCGAAGTTCCCGAGAAGCACGAAAAATTTATCTTTTCAGTTTTGAAGCCCAACCCTCGCAAGGCCCGGTTATCAAGAAAACTTCCGGTTTTCAACGAAGGATGTTATATTTAGAGCCGAAGTGCTGCCCAATTTACTATTTTACCCCCGGTTATTTCACGGTGAGTTTAATATATAGGAACAATTGTATGTTATGTGTTATATGTGCTATGTGCTTTTCAGTGTGATTATTCCGGGTTATTTTCCCGTGTTATTTTCATTTGCTATTTTTAATAGCAAAAGAAATACCTTTGACCATGTGATCAGTGAAAGGACTTAGATTCATATTGGTACTGGTATGTAGCCTCTGGCCATGTAGAACATATCTCCGTAAGAGAATGATTTCTATTCTATGGTATTGGCTGAAGGTTAGACAGGGCTATAAGCCTGAAATCTACCAAAATGTAAATCCGAAGTTGTATGTCTTCTGTGCCATTTGGGCCAAAGCTTTATTGATGTATATCAAGTATGGAAATTGTTATGTCACATTGATTGTATATCTTTGAATCAAATCAATGATTGATATGGAAAGTTTGTCACATGATTCACATATGCCTTTGTTGTTCCTTGTTCCTCTTTGCTTCTGCCATATTGAAGTATATATATGGCATAACGTTATATTGTATCTATTATTGAACTCACTAAGCGTCACCGCTTACCCTCTCAATGTTTAACAAATTGCAGGAGATAAGCATCCAGTATAGTTATATACTGATAGAAGATTTTTGAATAGTTTGGAACTATTGTATTGATAGAAGATTTTCGAATAGTTTGAAACTATTGTATTTTGCACTCCCATATGTATAAAACTATAGAATCCTGGGAAGTTATGTAATATATAACACTTTGAATTAGTTGGTTTGTATCCAGTAGTTTGTAATCACTTTATCAATATAAAATGTTGTTTTTATGAATATGCATGTAGCATGTTTCGGAGTAACAATTGTCAAGTATGAAAGTTTAGGTCTTTCAGAAATACAAATGTTTAGAAAGTGTGGGTCTTTCAATCATGGTATCAGAGCAGTAGTTTAAGTGAACTAAATTCCACGGATTGGTATTTAGACTTAAACTATTGGAAGTTCAATATATGAACGGATTCATTGTAAGTATATGGATACAAACCATAGGAAATATTTAAGTAAAAGTATGAGGTAAGGATAAACCCTAATATATTCTAAAATACAATGTTACTCCATATTTCAGAGCAATGGCTGAACAGGTTAGTAGCCATACCCCTGAGGTTGGTGGAGGTCCTCAACCTGAGGAAGTGAATACTCCAGTATCTCCTCGTGAGGAACGACTTTTGGGTAAACTTACCGGTGTTATTCGACAGACTCTCGAAGAACACAAAAAGAATGGTGATAAAGAAAAAGAGAAAGCCACTGGAGAATCTTCAAAAGGATAGGTGAAGCGTCCCTCGTTCAAAGATTTCAAGAGTAGTGGTGCAACAGAGTTTTCCGGTGTTCTTAATCCCATTATTGTTCTTACCTGGATCCAGAACACAGAGAAAATGTTTCGTATTTCTCATGTGGATAATGAAGACAAGGCTAATTATGCTTCCGCAATGCTCATCGGAGAAGCCTTGGTCTGGTGGGAAGCAACATATGAAGCTCTCAACGGGTTTGACCATGAGAATTTAGCCTGGGAAATGTTCAAAACTCGTTTGCTAGAGAAGTATTGTCCTCTAGACATGAGGAGGAGATTGGAGAAAGAATTCCTCGAACTCAAACAGGGAGGAATGACTGTGAATGAGTATGAAACTCAGTTTAATCAAAGAGCAAGGTTTGCTACAAAGTATATTCCAATTGAAGACTAGAAAATTCAGTTATTCATTGAGGGACTACGACACGAAATCCACGATTTCGTTGCCAATCGAGAAGTTCTGTCATTCGATAAAGCCGTTGAGTATGCTCGAAGACGGGCGCATGACTTAGAAATACGTGGTGCCACTTTTACTGTTCCGAAGCATCCACGTACTGAAATAACTGCTCCTGTTCCTTCTTTTCTACCAGCTCAATCCGTTTGGACTAAACCTGCTAATCAAGTGCAAACTCAAAATGCCTCTCGTGGACGCGGTAGATCACAATCTTTTTCTATTCAATCGCCTTCATGTCGTGTTTGTGGAAGGAATCATCCGGGCCAATGCAAAATAGACAAGGAATCCATTGTCTGTTATGGATGTGGAGAAAAGGGTCATATAAAGCCAGCTTGCCCAAGGAAGGATGTTACTTGCTATGCATGTGGTATTACTGGCAACAAGAAGCGTTTTTGCCCTACTCTTACTAGTCAGATGACGGGAAGTCAAGCTTCTGTTCAACAACCGGCGAGAAGTCAAGCTCATGTTCAACAATCAAGGGGTACTCCAAGTAAAAGGAGGAGATTCCAAAAGCTAAGGGTCGTGCATTCCAGATCACCACAGAAGAGGCACGTGAGGACCCGAATGTTGTGACGGGTACATTTCTTGTTAACTCTAGACATGCTCACATATTATTTGATTTTGGTGCTTCAGATTCTTTTGTGTCTTATGAATTTGCGCATTCCTTTCAAATTGCTTGCTATGTACTTGCGCAACCATTTCACGTAGATATTACGGGAAGTATATCATTACTTGCTGATAAATTCTATAGGGATTGTATTATAGAAATTGAACGCTATAATTTTCTTCCTAACCTGATCCCTATCTCCTTGCCCAACTTTGATATTATTCTCGGCATGGATTGGTTGTCAAAGAACCACGCAGAACTCTTGTGCTATGAAAAGATAGTATGTATTCCCATTGAAGGGGAGAATCCTATCTATGTCTATGGTGAACAAGGAACCTTAAAAATAATATCTTTCCTCAAAGCTCGTAAATTCATATCGAAAGGGTGTTCTATCTATCTGGCCTACACAGTCGATGTCTCAAAAGAGGAGAAGAAAATGGTGAATGATGTTCCCATTGCTAAAGAATATCCAGATGTTTTTCCCGAAGAATTGCCTGGACTTCCTCCGGACAGGCAAATAGAATTCCGAATTGACCTTGTGCCTGGTGCTGCTCCGATTGCAAAGACTCCTTATCGTCTCGCGCCAGCAGAGATGAAAGAAATGATGATCCAGCTGCAGGAATTACTTGACAAAGGCTTTATTCGACCGAGTACCTCTCCCTGGGGTGCTCCGGTATTGTTTGTCAAGAAGAAGGACGGATCGATGCGAATGTGCATTGATTATCATGAGCTGAATAAGGTGACTATCAAGAACAAGTACCCACTACCTCGCATTGATGATTTATTGATCAACTTCAGGGTGTTAGCTATTTCTCAAAGATTGATTTGAGATCTGGCTATCGTCAGTTGAAAGTTCACGAGCAGGATGTACCGAAGACTGCTTTTCGCACACGATATGGGCATTATGAATTCCTTGTTATGCCGTTTGGTTTAACAAATGCTCCTGCTGTATTCATGGATATGATGAATTGGGTATGCCGCCCAATGCTCGATAAATCTGTCATCATATTCATTGACGATATTCTAATCTATTCCAAGTCTGAAGCTGATCATGTCATTCATATTCGTGCGGTATTAGAACTTCTTCGAAAGGAGAAACTATATGCTAAATTCTCGAAATGTGAATTTTGGCTTCGCCAAGTTCAATTTCTCGGCCATGTTATTTCTGGTGATGGTGTATCCGTAGATCCTACCAAAATCGAAGCTTTCAGAATTGGGAAGTGCCCCGTAATGCTTCCGAAATTCGTAGTTTCTTGGGTCTCGCGGGATATTACCGGAGATTCATTAAAGACTTTTCTCGTATAGCCGTACCTCTCACGAGTCTTACACGGAAGGAAGTGAAGTTCGAATGGGGTGAAGCCCAAGAAAAAGCTTTCTCAACCCTAAAAGATCTTTTGACTCATGCTCCAATCTTATCACTCCCAGAAGCTGATGATGATTTCTCCGTATATAGCGATGCTTCAAGATTGGGACTCGGTTGTGTGTTGATGCAACGTGGTAAAGTGATAGCCTATGCCTCAAGACAACTGAAAGATTATGAAAAGAATTATCCCACTCATGATCTCGAACTCGCTGCAGTGGTATTTGCCCTAAAACTTTGGAGGCATTATCTTTTTGGTACAAAATGCCAATTATTTACCGACCATAAAAGTCTCAAGTACATATTCAGTCAGCAAACTTTGAATATGAGACAACAACGAGCCATGGAGCTGATCAAAGATTATGATTGTGAAATCCTATATCATCCTGGAAAAGCCAACGTAGTTGCCGATGCACTTAGCAGAAAGGTTTATCGTAATAGTATGTGTTATGCTATTACTCATACTACAGTAAAATTCACTTTTCTAGATGAACTAGAGAAATGGCAAGAAGAGGCCCTAAAGCCAGAAAATATGAAGAAAGAAGGGATGATACATTATAATGATGCTTTACGTGATGATCCACGAGGATTAAAGGTATTCAAGAATCGGCTATGGATTCCAAAGATTGGTGGATTAAGACAGAAGATTTTAGATGAAGCCTATAAATCTAAACTGTCAATACATCCTGGTACAAGTAAAATGTACTATGATGTAAGAGCTGATTATTGGTGGCCTGGATTAAAGAGAGACATTGGAAGATATGTACAGGAATGCTTAGTATGCTTACAAGTCAAAACATAGCACCAAAAGCCTTACGGAACCCCAGAAAGTCTTAGTGTTCCTGTATGGAAATGGGAAGAACTGTCCATGGATTTTATTACCAAATTGCCAAAGACTGCTAGACAGCATGATAGCATTTGGGTAATCGTCGACCGCCTGACTAAAAGCGCTCATTTTCTTGCCATGCGTCAAACGACTCCAATGGAGAAATACGCACAAGTATACTTGGATGAAATTGTTGCAAGACATGGTGTGCCACTAAAGATCATTTCCAATCGTGATACTAGCTTCACTTCTCACTTTTGGGCTAGTATGCAACGTGAATTGGGATCTCGAGTTGCTCTCAGCACAGCTTATCATCCCCAGACAGATGGTCAGACGGAGAGAACAATCCAAACAGTAGAAGATATGCTTCGTGCATGTGTCTTGGATTTCGGTTGTAATTAGGATAAATACTTACCTCTTGTCGAATTCTCGTATAATAACAGTTACCACGCTTCAATCAAAATGCCACCATATGAAGCATTATATGGTCGCAAATGTCGTACGTCATTATGTTGGCGTGATGTAGGACAGAAAATCCTTGGAGTCCCTGAAATGATTCAAGACACCACCGACAAGATTCAAATTGTACGAGAAAGAATGAAAGCGGCCCAGGATCGGCAGAAGTCCTATACAGAAAAGAGGAGACGACCAATAGAATTCAGGTGGGTGATTTTGTAATGCTAAAAGTATCCCCGTGGAAAGGCATTATGTGATTTGGGAAGAAAGGAAAACTAAGCCCTAGATTTGTTGGTCCTTTCAAAATCATCCAGAGAGTTGGTAAACAAGCATACCGCTTGGAATTGCCGGAAGATTTGGTAGGTATTCATGATGTGTTTCATGGTGCTTGTCAAGTGGAAACACAATCGAGGCCCGAACTATACATGGGAAAATAAGAATGAGATAAGAGCAAAATATCCCCATTTATTTTAATCAACGTAATTTCGGGGACGAAATCCTCAAAAGGAGGAGGTATTTATAACATACACGTTTTGAAATCGTGTTTTAAGTAAATAATATTACGAAATATTATGTGAATTTGAATGTTGAGTTCTAACAGATGGTTTTTACTAGAAATGAAGTAAAACTATGCTTAGAATCATTCAGAAAGTATTGGAAGTCTTATGAGATTTCAATCAAATGTCAAATAGTCAAATTTAACGAAAATATAAAATTTGGAATAACTAAAATTTTATTATTGAAAGTAGTATATAATCTCGTTAGAAACATTTAGGCGAAAACCTCATCGAAATCCGAGTTATAACGAAGAAGTTATCATGAATCGAAGATCCGCGACAAAACCGGCACGGCGCCGAATGACGTAAAATGTGAGTTTTTGATAACCTACTTTTTATCCTTAGTAATCTAAATGAAAGTCGTAGTATTCGTTAAACCGAGAAGTTCGATAAAAAGAACGCCAAAATCTGACTTCGTATGACGAAGTTATGATTTTTCTAAGTTTCAGCTTAGTAGTAGACAACTAAAAACTCGAATTTCAGATCGAGTGATTTTTAGCCGACACAACCTAAACGAGAATCGAAGGTATCGTCAATAGTAGTACAACGGTAAAAAGTCTGACGAAAATGGACGTCGGATGAAGAAGTTATGAATTTTTAACGGATTTTCTTGTCCCGGTCTGTTAAAAATAATAATATTAAAAATAAAGTCAAAATTATCCGACAAAGTCTAAACGAAAGTTGTAGAGCATAATTTTACCTACGCGTGCATATAAAGAACGTCAACAACGGAGCATGTATGCGAAAGTTATGGATTTTAGAAGTTCGGGGCTCAAAAATCAAGAAAATCCTTGAAAACCGAGAAGAATCGCAGGGCTCAGCTTCGGCCACGTCGCCCTTCTCACATGCAGACGGGTGTCTGAGTCGGAGAACCAAGCGATGCGAGGTCCAATGGCCTTCCGACGCGTGCCACCTCCGTGTCAAGTCCGAAATGCGCCTGCTGTCCCGACCCTCGCATCGGAGCCTCGCCCTTCTGCCGCGTGTACCGAGCCTCGCAGCTTCGCACCCACCTACCCTCTCCCTCTCGCTTCGGATCCGAACCTCAGCCCTATATAAGGGGTGCGAGTCCTCCTGGTTTTTCTTGGAATTTTTGCCACTTTTCACCCTTAATTTCATATATCTACTACTTTGACATCCCCCGAAGCCCCAGTATTAATTTTAGCACCCGAAACACGTCCCGAAGTTCCTGAGAAGCCTGAAAAATTTACATTTTCGGTTTTGAAGCCCAACCCTCGCAAGGCCCGGTTATCAAGAAAACTTCCGGTTTTCAACGAAGGAAGTTATATTTAGAGCCGAAGTGCTGCCCAATTTACTATTTTACCTCCGGTTATTTCACGGTGAGTTTAATATAAAGGAACAATTGTATGTTATGTGTTATATGTGCTATGTGCTTTTCAGTGTTATTATTCCGGGTTATTTTCCAATGTTATTTTTATTCGCTATTTTTAATAGCAAAAGAAATATTGGTACTGGTATGTAGCCTCTAGCCATGTAGTACATGTCTCCGTAAGAGAATGATTTATATTGTATGGTATTGGCTGAAGGTTAGACAGGGCTATAAGCCTGAAATCTACCAAAATGTAAATCCGAAGTTGTATGTCTTCTGTGCCATTTGGGCCAAAGCTTTATTGATGTATATCAAGTATGGAAATTGTTATGTCTCATTGATTGTATATCTTTGAATCAAATCAATGATTGATATGGAAAGTTTGTCACATGATTCACATATGCCTTTGTTGTTCCTTGTTCCTCTTTGCTTATGCCATATTGAAGTATATATATGGCATAACGTTATATTGTATCTATTATTGAACTCACTAAGCGTCACCGCTTACCCTCTCAATGTTTAACAAATTGCAGGAGAAAAGCATCCAGTATAGTTATATATTGATAGAAGATTTTTGAATAGTTTGAAACTATTGTATTGATAGAAGATTTTCGAATAGTTTGAAACTATTGTATTTTGCACTCCCATATGTATAAAACTATAGAATCCTGGGAAGTTATGTAATATATAACACTTTGAAATAGTTGGTTTGTATCCAGTAGTTTGTAATCACTTTATCAATATAAAATATTGTTTTTATGAATATGCATGTAGCATGTTTCGGAGTAACAATTGTCAAGTATGAAAGTTTGGGTCTTTCAGAAATACAAAAGTTTAGAAAGTGTGGGTCTTTCAGACCAGTGTAGCCATAAGAACAAGTATGGTTTGGAATTATTTTAAGTGACTTGGATAAGTATTGAAATCTTAAGAAAAATTAAAAACTGGATCTATTGGTAAGAAACTTCTTAGGACTAGAACATTTCATTAAGATCACACAAAAGGAAAAAGATATTTCATGGTACTAACCACGAAGGTGGATATTCATTAATTCCTTGGTGAATAAGCTAGAACATTTAAATTGTTTACCATCAATTCGTAAATATGTGTTGGATTTTGGGTTTCACTCAATTCGTGGTGATAACGAATTTAAGATCATAAACATAGAATCTGTTGTAACCATAAACCTCAGTGGTAATATCTAAGAGTCTCAAGGGTTACATTCATGAATGCGAAAGTGATGGAGAAGTAGTAGGAGGTGGTTTCTAAGAAATAATGTACCTCTAATATTTTTGGTATTTTTGATTATTTTATAAAAAGAAATAAGAGATGAAAATAAAGAAAATATTTTTGTGTTTTTGGTTTTCTGAAAAAGAAATAAAAAAAACAGAAAGAAATAAAATATTTTTGAATTTTCGATTTTCTGAAAAAATAATAACATAATAAATATTTTTGGATTTTCGATTTTCTGAAAAAGAAATAAAAACATAAATAAATAAATAGCAATAAAGAAAATGTACAAAGGCTACATGAAGTCCCGAACCAAGAATGAACAGTAGACTGCAAGTCACTACGAACATTCGCACCAATTCGCAGTGTGAACATTTGACTACGAGTCACTGCGAGCGTTCACACCAATTCACAGTGTGAACAGTAGGTCGCGAGTTACGGCGAGCGTTCGCACCAATTCGCAGTGCAACCAAAACTTTATGAGTGCGAAGGTGGTTTCAGAACAGATTCAGCCTCTATCATTCCTAAGCCTTGAATAATGCGATTAAAGGTTTGTTCAGGAAGGCTTTCGTGAAGATGTCGGCCAGCTGATCAGTTGATCTAACAAAGTGTATCTCGACATTTCCATCTTCCACATGATCTTTGATGAAGTGATGCCTCAGTGAAATGTGTTTGGTCTTTGAATGTTGCACTGGGTTGTGAAAAATGCGAATGACGCCCTCAGAATCGCAATACAAAGGGATTTGTTTCATATTTATGCCATAGTCACGAAGCTGACATTGAATCCAGATTACTTGTGAAGTACAAGAGGCAACGGCTATGTACTCTGCTTCAGCAGTTGATAGGGAGACACCAGTTTTCGTTTTAGATTGCCAACTTACGAGTTTGCCATTAAGAAATTGGCATCCTCCCGTTATACTCTCTCGATCGAAACCGCAACCTTCGAGATCAGCATTCGAAAACGCTTGCACAAAGAAACCTGAACTTGAAGGGTACCATATTCCTAGTGAGGATGCTCGTTTGAGATACGTGAAGATATTCTTAACAACATACATGTGGGGTTCGCGAGGATTCGCTTGAAACCTGGCACAATAGCAGACAGAAAACATGATATCTGGACGACTATAGTGAGATTCATCAATGAACCTATAATTTGACGATAGAGTGTCATATCAGCAGCTGGCTTGTCAAGAGACGATGTTAATTTCGTTCCGAATGTCGTTGGAACTTTCACCTTTTAATCTCCTACCATTCCAAAGTTAGAGAGTAAGGTATTTTTATAAGCCTCCTGATTCATAAAGATACCTTCATGATTCTGTCTTATATTCAAACCAAGGAAAAAGTTAATCGGACCCATGGAGCTCATCTCAAATTTAGTTTCCATCAACTTTCAGAACTCTGTAGTTAAGCTGGGGTTAGTTGATCCAAAGATGATGTCATCAACGTAAATTTGGACAATCATTAAGTGGTCACCATCTTTCTTGCGAAAGAAGGTTGGGTCGACCGATCCTTGTTTAAATTTAGCATGTTTTAAAAAGCGAGTAAGAGTTTCATACCAGGCTCTTGGAGCTTGCTTTAGACCATAAACCACTTTGTCCATAATGTAACAATGGTTCATATATTTTCCGTTTATGAACCCTGGTGGTTGTTCCATATACACTGTTTCTTCTAGTTCCCCGTTCAAAAAGGCACACTTGACATACATCTGATATACTTCAAAGTTCTTGTGTGCTGCATATGCCAGAAAGACTCCAACCTTGCAAATGGTGCAAAGGTTTCTTCGTAGTCAATGCCTTCTTCTTGGTAGTACCCCTTAACAACTAACCGTGCCTTATTCTTATCACGTTTCCTTATTTGTTTAGCTTCTTATGAAACACCCATTTTAGACCAACAACAGATGCATCCTTTGGAGTGGGAATAAGTATCCAGACCTTGTTTCGTTCGAATTCATTGAGCTCCTCCTGCATTGCTTGCACCCAATTAGAGTGATCAAGAGCAATTTGAACATTTTTAGGTTCAATTTTGGAGATAAATACAGTCTGATTTGCTTTTTGTTGTGCTCTCATAAGAACTCTGAAGACGAATCTCCTATTACTTGAGTTTTTGGATGATCTCTGGTCCATTTGGTCAACGGAGGGTAATTTGGATCATAAGTTCGATCCAATTCACCATTTACTTCTTCAAACTCTGACTGCACATTCGAATCATCACTCGTACTTTCATTATCCCCCTCGAATGATGTATGTTCTTCTTCATTCGGAGTCGAACCCTCACCCTGGAGTGGTAGTTATTTGCTGATTTCAGGCGTTTCTTTCTCCCCTGAACAGGTGTATGAGATGAAGAGGTTGAAGTAAAACCCTCCCCCTGCGGTGTAGCATTCGCACTTGGTGATTTAGACGGATTTTCAGAGTCTTTCGGAGCGGGGTGCTCGTGTTCCATATCTTTCGCAGCGTCATCAATGATTTTATTCAGTTCGTCTTCCTTGTTGTCTGTTGCTTTGGATTATGAAGAGATCACCTTGTTAGGTTCATCAAAGAGGTTCATGAATTCCTCATACAGGTTGGACAGAGGAATTGTCAATGGATTTTTCACGGGAAAGATTTCCTCAGATCGAGAGTCGACCTTTTGATACTTCTTAAGATAAGTGTCATCAAAGGTGACATAGTAGGTCTCCTTGATTCTTTTCAATCTTTTGTTTAGAATCCGATATGCCTTCGACGTTAAAGAATACCCCAAGAAAATTCCTTCGTCAGCTTTCACATCGAATTTGTTCCTTTGTTCCTTAGAGTTAAAGATGAAGCACCTGGAACCAAATATATGGAAAAACTTGACATTAGGTTTTCTATTATTCAATATCTCATAGGCAGTGACAGAGAATCTCTTACTGAGGATTGATCGATTTTGTGTAAAGCAGGTTGTTCCAATAGCATCTGCCCAGAAGTAAAGAGGCAGATTCGTAAATGACAACGTGGTTCTCGCCGCTTCGCACAACGAGCAGTTTCGTCTTTCAATGACCCAGTTTTGTTAAGGAGTATAAGGAGCCAAGAAGTTGTGAGTTACTCCTTTTGCAGTAAGAAATTCTTCAAACACTTGGTTTTTGAGTTCCAAACCGTTGTCACTGCGAATGTTATGAACCATCTTTCGTAGTTGTATCTCTATCTGCTGTATAAACTCCTTGAGCTTGGGAGTGGCTTCAGATTTCTGCTTGAGAAAATGCACCCAGGTAAATAAAAACAATCATTAACAATTACAAGTATATATATGTTACCACCAATGCTTTCAATTGCAGAAGGACCACAAAGGTTAATATGCAAGAGTTCAAGTGGTTCTATGACTTTCGTATTCACAATTGTTGGATGACTCTTCCTGCTCTGCTTCCCCATTTCGCAGGCTACACGAAGATGTTCTTTATCAAACTTCAAGAGAGGAAGCCCTCCCACATGATCACCAAGAACAAGTTTATTGATGTCTTTGAAATTGAGGTGCGAGAGTCTTCAGTGCCATAGCCAGCTATCATCCATAGAAGCTTTCGTAAG